>NC_061119.1:63180733-63213212 GCF_002878395.1 Capsicum annuum | reverse complement strand
ATATATATATATATATATATATATATAGGGTCAAAATGGGTAGAAAAAACTAAAATATCTTTTTAAAAACATCTCTTAATTGCTGGAAAAAATGGCTGACGACATTTGTGACAGGCCATCAAACCTGTGATAGGCCATCACAAAATATCATCAAAAAATGTAGGATTTTATGATTTTCTGCCTAAGGCTGATGACATCGTCAGAAATGTCGTCAAAAATATGACATGCCATCAAAAACATAGTTAAGAACGTGACAGCCTGTCAGAAACGTCATCACACCTTTCCAGATTGATATGCTGGAGTAAAATGGGTATAACTCTTTGTTCCGATATTGTATTTTTGCAAAATTTATATTGTTGGAAAGACAATTCAATTATCTATCTATTGATAGTGTATGAGCTCAAAAATTCCAAGTATAGTCAGAGATATGAACATTTGAAGTTGACTATACTAATATTCTTCCCAAGAATTCAATCGATAAGGAATGTTTTTAGAAAGATTGTCCAATTCTCCACATGATAGAAAGTGATATTTAGGAAAATACAATTATCTGGATATTGATAATTAGAGGACCATAGAGAGCATGTATGGAGACTTATAGAAACAAAGACAAGAGGCATACCATCATTTTAGTGTTAGTGGTATTTTATTTTAGAGTAAGGATTTTTCTAGTAGAGTTCAGCCTTACCTGTAGCCCTTACTCTTTACACAAATAATTTCCATACTATAAGTAGTTCTCAGGTTAGTTGTGATGATCATAGTGGGTAGAATCCCTTATCAAAATTATGGGATGTGGTATGGATTTTTTATAACATAATGACCATTTTGGATTATGAGAGGCAGTATCTCAAAGTATTCCAGGATCTGGGTTTAGTTGTGTTGTGTTGTGATGAGAAATTGGTTCTAAGAATGCCCTAAGTATGAGATAGATGATCAACTAGAGTTGGTATGTATTCCCAGCTAGCCTATATTTCCTACGAAAGGCTGTGAGTTTGGATGTTTGGACATAACTTTTGTGTCTTTCTCTCTGCATCAACTGGCCAGCTCTTTAGGCTTAGTTTGTGTTCTTTACTTAGTAATGCTTCAGGAGTTAGTGCGATTACATAGAGACCGACTCCAAGTATAGAGAGTGTTCCTAACATGAGATTTCAGTCATTATTATTATTTAGATCAACTCATGATGTTTTGACATCTTCAATTAGAGATGGTGCACTTGGAACCTTAGTTGATGATTTAGTAGGTTGGTTCAATTTGGACCCATTCAGAATTATTTTCCCTATGCCTGTTAGGCATGTGATTGTAGAGGTCACTATGATTGGTGTGCCTTTATCTCTGACATTTATCTCTTATTATATGTATTGGGGTTTTCATACCCATTGATGATTGTATGCCTTGATGAATTTATATCAGTCATTATATGCCATATTATTGAATTCATAGTTATGTTACTATTTTGTGGTTTATTTCTATTAGTTATGGATGGTGTCGATCTATATTGATATTTTCTGCTATGGGTGTTGTTTTGGGATTTAGTCCCATTTATCTTGGCACATTACCCCTGTTATAGCCCTTGAGCGGTACAAGATATTGTTGTTCATTTTGGTACTGCCTGTTCAATATGTTGATAGTGATATTATTATTGTATTTCCTAATACCGTAAAAGGTTATTTTTATTTCTTTATATTATTGCTTGACGTTTCTACTTGATGAATTTGATCCTCCTGAGTACCTATATAGACTAATGTTATCGAGTCAGACTTTTATTTTATTGTGATATTATTTGGTGGCTTGAGTAAATGTAACCCAATTTGATAAATTCTTTTCCCTAGCGTGACGAGGTTGCCTGTGTTCCCCCATGGTTATCTATTTCACATTGAGTCAAGGATGTATTATGGTATAGAAGGTAATCTGACCTTCCATGGTTTTGTGTGGCTTTTGAGTTTGCAATGTAGTTATGTTTTCTATTATTAAGTTTAAGAATTTTAGACTTGCTTCCTATGTTGAGAAGGGTTTTTTTTGCTATCCTTTCTAATATAACCCATTTATCAAATTGACCAGCTAGGGTACGCACTTTGTTTGCGGATATTTCATCATTTGATAGCGATTTTAATAGAGATGTTTAGATATCAAGGATTCATCTTATAGGTATGTTGGGTTCTTTCCCTGGAATGGTTTGCCCTATTGTTAGTATGGAGATTGGATACTCCTTTATTGTTGTGATAGTTTTGTCTACTATAGTTGGAAAGTTACAGACAAATTTCCTTTCCTGTGATTGCTTCTTAAGTTGGCAAATTGTAAACTCTTTAGCTTTATTTGTTGGCTCTTTGGTGGTGGTCTAAACTTTGACCTTAATTTTAAGATTGTTATTTCTTCTTTGATGATGTGATTCTTGGGTGGATTCAGGAAATCACCATTTTAGCATTTTTTTTCCTGGTGAGGCTTAGTGGAGCATTTTACTTGGTGATATATACTTGTGGCTATTTCTTTTCCTAGATGGATTATTGGATTAGTTAGTTCTTAGCTTAAGTAGCATTTTTATTGATTTTCTTAAGCTTTTACCATTTTTGGTGTGGCTTACTGCCTTAGGATATTTTTGAGTATGTTTTTATAGTTCATGCCCTCCAGTAGATATGGAGTAGGTTATATGTATTTTCAACCAGTGGTTCATCCAGTTATGTGATTGGTATCATGTGGCTATACTTTGTTCCCTCCAGCTGATATAGAGATAGTTGCTTGCAATTCAGTCAAAGGTTATCCTATGTCTTGACTGTGGCTTGGTATGATTTAACTTGAATTTTTCAGATTTGAGTACGAGAGTCAATTTAAGATAGTTTACATTAATACAACCTTATTGGTTCGGTTTTGGATTCGACTTCGCGGAATAGCGATTTGATGTTATGATAGATTTGGAGCATTATTACCTACCAATTTTTAGTTTTGATTTCGATGTTTGAGACTGAGGGATCAACCTTGGTCTTTAGATTTCAGCTTAGTGTTGTAGAGTTACGTGTAGTTTTCTTTAGTCTTGTCCTTGTTAAGATTTCATTTATAGGCTAGTTGAGCCTACTCTGTGGTTGCCTATTCTATCTATTTGACATCAATTTGATTGTAGTTGACAAATATTCAAATGATAGCCTATGGGCCCCGGGTTTGTTAATTAAGTATTGACCTCGAGTTTAAGTTCTCTTTGGAAAATATTGTATGATTTATTCAGTTGGAGTAATATTGTTGAGTTTGATTCATTAAGGCTTCATTCTCAACAAATGAGACATCCTTAAGTGGAATATTCAGTGATGAGTAGTTATACCATTGATTTTGAGAATTTAGTTTGATTTTCATACGAGTTGGTTGCAGCATTAACATAGATTACATTCCTTGATTATATCCATTTGTATGCCCATACAACACCTTATGAGATTATTCTCATGTTTACCATATGAACTTTTAGCGGATTAACTTTAGTTCTTTTAGTTCTCCAAGATAAGACTGTGTTGACCAGACTCAAGTGATTTTCCTCCTGTCTTGGAGTAGATATTATTTTCTAAGTGGTAAATAAGGATATTCTTAGATTTGGAGTCGGTTTTATGGCTCGTGTATTAGTTTGCTTTGGCTTAGATGAACCCTTATTGATTAATGTGGATATTGAGAGGGTAAGAAAATATTATGGTTCAGATATGCATACATCAAGCTTCTTGGTTAAGTTTCACACCAATTAGTGATTAGGTTGAGTTTTGGCTATTTAGAAGTAGAATGAGAATTTTGGTTGAAAATGGGATACTTGTGGCAAAAATCCCTTTGAAGTGCTTTCTCTCCACTGAAGTTTTTTCGGAAGCCATGCTTGGAGCATGTGAACCCAATACCTCATCGTTTCGATCTTTTGAGATTCTTTCAATTCATTGACTTTTGAGGACGAAAGCCCTTTTATTAGTGGCTATAGTAATGACCCTTCAGGTCATTTTCTATATTTATGGTTATTTTTACCGTTTGAGTTACCCTATAGCTACCTTAAGTTAGTTATGACTTCATGGAATAGACGATTCAGTTTCGGGTATTTTGGTTGGTTTTTAGAGCCAATACCCTGTTTAAAAGTCTTTGCTAGTTTCAAATAGCTACCAGAACAAAACATCATTAAAGCAATCTCGAATGCAAATTCCAACTGTACCGGCACATTTGAATTTTCAATTTTAAGCTTGGTAGACCTTCGGTTTGGGTCCTAATGTTTTTGAGCTTATTTCGACCTATCAATCGAAAAGCTAAATATTCAACAGTAATGTGTGGGACCCATATTTGGTTAAAAAAAACCTCAGATTGAAAATCTATGTTTGCCAACACATCCAGAATGTTGAATTTATTGTGGTTACTTTTTTTTTAATGCAAATTGGATAAAGAATGCATCCCGAGGTATTGGCCAAAACTCAAAATCAAATTCTAAGTTTCAACTGTCATATGTTGCAGCCATGATCGTGATTACAGAAGCCTTTGCGCGTTCATGACTATTGGAAATGCATCCTGCATGTGCTTAATTGCGAGGACTGAAGGCCTAGGCTGGTTCTTTAAATAGCTATACTTTGCGAAGAATTGGCCATTTGCTTCCTCCGTTGAGAGTTTTAAACCCAAAAATTATATGCTAATAAGAAATTAGTCATGGTTGGTGGTTTAGGAGCTTAATTATCATCGTTTGTCCTGATTATCTTCAAATTTAAGGTAATAATCCTTTGAATTCATGCTTGAAATTCCTAGTTTGCACCCAATACCCTAATCTAGTTTAGGGCTTGATTTTAGCCCAACATCTTCTTGAGTTTCACCTATTTCTTCAGGGTTATTACATCTTGTTTATTTGTGAACATTAGGTTGGTCTCAGAAACTTATTTTCCATATGTGGGACTTATTTGGGTTTTGGTATTATTCTTGTACCCAAAGCATAATAATGCAATATTGGTATCATTAGACTCATATTGATGAGTATTTTATGGTTTAGTTAGTGTGATGGAATTTTAAGGATCTTGAGAGAAAATGAGCTTAATGTGCATCACGTTAAGTGTTGCAGTTTGTCCTTGAGGTAGGCTTCTACTTACTTTTCTTCATAGATCATGTGTGATATAAATTGCATGTGAATATGGATATTAGGCTTGATTATGAGTAGAATAACTTGGCCTCAATTGTTGATGGTTGGGGATTAGAAGAGTATTTTAGACTCATAAGATGGCATGTTTATACCACATTTTAATCCTATTGCCTTTACTCTCTAGTTTGGATTATTAGAGCATTGTTATGGTATAATACTATGTTTGGGATGTGGTTTTAGTATTTGAAGCATGTCTTGAATACTGAACCTTATTGGGCTAGTGTGGTAGTCTTAAAACCATAATTTGGGTAGAGTTGACTTGACTACACTTGCTTCTAGTTGTAGCTCCTATCTTAGGCGAGAATATGGCTTACTTAACATCTAGAAGTTTGACTCGATACCTTAGACTAGTTTGGGGCATAGTGTGCCTAATTATGGAATTTGAGGATTAAAAGTAGGATCATCCGACTCACTTAGGCCTAAATTTGTGTTAAGCCTTGTAGACTTAGTTGCGGATGTTAGACATAGATAAGGTTAGTAAACCTTAGAATAAGGTTACTTCATGATTTGGTAACTTTCTATTAATGTTTCTAGATTGTGGCTTTGAGTTGCAGTTAAGATACTTCTTGTGGAAGTGATATTGGGCATGTAGAAATGATATTTCTCCTACGTACATTATGTGGCTTATGGAGATGCGATTTCCTCTTAGACATGATGATTGGCCTATAGAGATGCAATTTCCTCATAGGCTTAATGATTGGCCTATAAAGATACTATTTCCTCTTAGACATGGTGATTGGCCTATGGAGTTGCTATTTTCTTTAGTCATGATTATTGGACCTATAGAGACGATGTTCCTCTTAGATATGACAATTGGCATAGAAAGGTGACATTCTTAAAAGTTAGGATGTATGACCTATTGATATAACATATTATACAGATGATTACATTCTTATTGATACTATGACTCCTTCATGTGAGATACTTCCTATATGTGTGATGGTTAGGGATATGTTATGACTTATAAATATAATTATTGATATGAGTTTTAGATATGTATATGGGCCTAAGTTTGTAATTATGATGTTGTGATTATTTGGGATATTTTAATGGGCCAAGATCTATGTTATGATAATGATTGGATATCCGAGAAATGTTTATCCTTGTATAGGGTGCAGTTATGGTTTATGAATACATTGTATACACATCTCTCCGGTATGGGATAGAGAAAGATGTAGTATGTCTCTTACGACTTTGTTGATTGGATACTGGTGATGGCATGCATAGATTTGGTACATTCATAATTATAATATTAGTAACTTGTATGATTCTTGATGAACTATGATCTTATGATTGTTCTGCCTAATTAAAGGGATAAGCTATACGGTCATAGTTTCCTATTAGGTACTATAGAACTTGATGGCTAGGAATCTAATGTACTAGTTTATGGATTTTGCTTAGATAAAATACAGTAGCTAGCGATGATTAATGTGTGACTAAAAACTATATTGGGGCTAGCGTAGGTGAAGATTAGTTGATATTGATGACTAAGTTCATGATGTTGATTAGTTGATAAATGAGGAGTTCTTTATTAAGAAGGCTAGGTAATAAGAGGTGTCTAGTTAATAATGATGCATAGTTGATAAATTATTAATTAGTGAATAGTTAGTCAAGTATTAGTTGGTAAACAATTATTATTTAGTGAGTGGTGTTAGTTAATAAAAGATGGTTATATGATAAGTAGTTCTGTGTTGTCTAATAATGATGAACAGATAAAAGATGATTAGTTGATAATGATGAATAGTTAATAAATAGCATTTCGATCTAGTGATGAACCTTGACTAGATGCTAGATATTGACTATTAAATAAATAGTGGCTAGTTCCTATCCTGTGAATAAGAACTATGTGAAGCATAATGTTTAGTATATTAACTAGGGTTTTTTTGATGTCTAGAGAACTAGTGGTTTCATCATATAAGCATCGGCTAACTAATAATGAGTAGATAAGAAGTATTATCTAGACAGATATTCTATGGTTGTATGTCTATGCATATGAGTATTTTAGTGTATGTTAATCGATAAGGGTAAACATTGTGATGATGATATCTATACCCAACAAGGTCGGAGGATACTATTGTAATGATATTGATCGTCGACATGGCCGAAGGATACTGTTGTGCTAATGTTGATACTCGGCAAGGTCGGAGCATATGTTGATAAACGACAAGGTCGAAGGATATATTGATGATATGTTGATACCTGGTAAGTTTGAAGGATATATTGATATTATGCTAATCCCCATCAAGGTCAGAGGTTGATTATGATGATGATGGTTATGATGATGAGATTGTACTATTAATTGTGTACCTTGCATTCATTCTGTCATGCGCATCGCCTATCACTTGTATGCACCTATACCTATCAGCTGGTATGGAGTGGTTTCATAGATATGGGTGATGAATATGTCTTGTGTTGTTGTATGTTGATTGAACCTTCTAATCCTAGTACAGTGGGGGTACGCATAGGCTCGGTTAAGTATTTGGTTTTTTGGAGTAGACAGCACGAAGTTATTTATATTGTTATTATCATTTTTATAGCTAACTTATCATAGATTGGTCATTTATTAGGTCTTAGGATTTGATGTATCTCTTCATCCTTGTTTATCTTGTGATTGTACTCCTATGCACAATTATTTTATGTCTAGCTATGTGGATTAGAAACCTTGAGTATGGTAGTATTTAGATCAAGATAGTATTATGAGGCCTTAGAATGAGGATACAATGATATAGGTTATTCTTTGATATGACCTCAGGGTTATATGTATATATATATATATATATATATAT
This sequence comes from Capsicum annuum, assembly GCF_002878395.1. NCBI lineage: Eukaryota > Viridiplantae > Streptophyta > Magnoliopsida > Solanales > Solanaceae > Capsicum > Capsicum annuum. Next base: position 63,205,301 of record NC_061119.1, on the reverse strand, counting down.
ATATATATATATAGCTATATGAAGCTATGGCACTATCGCAGGGGCAGACCTATATTGAATTTTGGGGGTGCTTTGGCACCCACTAATCTCGATGCAAAATACGTATAATTACATAGAAAAAAATATGAAAATAGGTATAAAACATATCAAAGCACCCACTAAAACAAAAAGTTGGTTGGATGCAGTGGCATTTAGTCTCATCTTAAGGTTCTCTACTTAAAGGGTGCCTTGAGTTAAAACCTTGTTGAGGTATTTTTTTCAGTTTTTAAATTTTAAATGACCTTCAATCCTTAAATTCTGGGTCCGCCACTATACTGTAGCATATCCCTTCCTTTGTTTTCCAAATTGTATAGTCATTTCTTCAGTTTTATAATACTATATATCATTCTTTTGACCTTTATTTGTTTATTGGCCTGGGATATACAGTATAACATTTTCATATCCTAAATACATCTGGAACAGGATAGTTCACCTTGATATTTCCTTTAGTTTGTTATGTTAGAATCTTTGACATTAATAAGGTAGTTGTCCCTTAATATTCTCATTGACTTGTTATATGATTTTTAGACACTTCGGTGTAGTTTCCATTCTTTTTATATGTTGTATATATGTCCTTTATTTTTGAAACTTAGTTGGTAGGTGCCTACTGACTACCATTCGTTTGGTGCTCGTACTACACTTATGCAGCCTACAAATCATAGTGTGGGTTATCACCGTTGATGTGTGCATCGTGTAGAGGAGCCACGATTCAGAGACTTATAGTGAACTGATATTTGGAGCATTACTTAACTCTTTTTTTGTAATATGCTAATCTCTATATTGTGTTTAGAGAATTGTTGTATCAGTATAGTTCTGATATTTATTCACTTTTGTACTCTGGATATATTAGAAGCTCTAGTACTGATACCATAAGGTTTTGGGATTCTTCTATGTGTTGATCTTTATTTCAAATATTTCATATTCTTTTGCTTATATTATTGAGTAGTCCATCACTAGTTGTTCTAGACTATGGGTTAGCTTACCTACTGGTAGGAATAATGGTGCTATCATGGCCTAACAAGTAGGATTATGACAAATTTATATCAGAGCCTAGGTTTCATCGGTGTTTTAGTACAGAGCTTAGTGTTAGTAGAGTTCTGCAGATAGGTGCGAAGACGTCTATAACCTATATTTGGGAAGGTACAGAGACATTTTAGGAAATTCACTTCTTGTTTTCTTATTATTTGCTCGTATTCCTATGAACCTCAAACACATTCTTTGACTATATTCTATCCTTGAAGGATGATACATCCTTGTCGATTCTAGAGTTTTAGTGCAATATTAGACTATAGAGTTAGAGATGGATATTGACGATCTTCAGTGGCAGCCAAAAAGGATTTGAGCTATCTTAGGCACCAATTGAGCTTGTGACTACATCAGTGTTTGAGGCTCAGAAATCAGAATTTTAGTCATATTATAGAACCTTCTCATCTATGGATGACATTTTATTCATCAGTAGCTCTTAGACCAAAGTTGAGCCTATTGGTGTTCTTTAGGGTTCTTTACCAATTTTGAGTACGAGATTGGATTTCTTGAGTAGTCCTACCATTTTCCTATGCTACAACCTTTTGAGCTAAAAATTGGTGCATGGGCTTGTTAGAGGTTTAGTACCATCACTCTATTAAGCATTAGAGCCCTTGATAGCACCTGAATCTTCCTTTTTTTCATCGAGATATTCAATATGAAAGGACCATAGAGAGCATGTATGGAGACTTTTGGAAATGAAGACAAGAGGCATGCCATCAATTTAGTATTATTGGTATTTTATCTGAGAGTGAGTATTCTTCCAGTAGAGTTTATCCTTACCTATATCCTATCAAATCTACGTAGATAGTATGCTATACAATGAGTAGTTCTCAGATTAGTTGTGATGATCATTGTGGGCAGAGTGCCCCTTAAATATTTTGTGTGAGGTATGCTTCTTTGTGACATGATGACCATTTTGGATTATGAGGGTTAGTATCTCAAAATATTCTAGGATACGGGTTTAATTGTGTCATGATAAGACATTGGTTCTAAGATTACCCTAGGGATGAGATAGATGATTAGCTAAAGTTAGCATGTATTCCCCGCCATCCTAGAGTTCCTGAGATAGGCTATCATTTTTGAAAATATATTTTTTCAATTTCTCTCAGCATATATTGGCCAACAATTTGGTCTTAGTTTGTGTTGTTTCTTTATTGATGCTTCAGGAGTTGTTGTGACTATAGAGAGATCGAATCCAAATCAATAGAGTATCCCTGACATGATATTCCTATTATTCAGCTTATTAAGATTATTTCTTGATGTTATGATATCTTTTATTAGAGATGGTGTGCTTGGAACATCATTTTATGATTCAGTAGGTCATTCTAATTTAGACACGTTCAGATTTAGTTTTATTATACCTATCAGTCATGTGACTACGGAGGTCACTATGATTGGTGTGCTTTTATCTCTTGCATTTATCTCTTATTATGAGTATTGTGGTTTTAAGGCCAATTGATGATTAAATGCCATGATGAAATTATATCATTCATTATGTTCCTTATTGTTGAATTCATGATTATGTTACAACTCCATGGTTTATTATTTTAGAAGTGGATGGAGTAGATCTTTCTTGATGTTTTCCCCTATGGGTGTGGTTATGGGATTGAGTCCCATTTATTTTTTAGCATTATCCCTATTGAGGAACTTGAGTGGTACATGATATTGATGTTCATTTTGGTATCACCTATTTAGTATATTTATATTAATATTTTTGTTGCTATTGCTACCACTATGTGAGGTTATTGATATTACTTGATATTATTACTTTATGATTTTACTTGGTGAATTTGATCCTCGTTGGGTAGCTTTATAGACTAGTGTTATCTAGTTGGACTTTCACATTCTTGTTATATTATTTTGTGGCTTAAGTAGATATATTCCAATTTGTTGAATACTTTTCCCTGGCGCACTGAAGTTTACTGTGTTCCCTCTTGGTTAGTAGTATTAGATTAATTTTGGGATGTACTATGGTATCGAAGGTAAATTGACCTTCCATGTTTTGTATGGATTTTTAGTTAGCAATATAGTTATGTTGCCCGTTATTGAGTTTGAGATTTTTAGACTTGCCTCATATGTTGCGAAGAGTTTTATTTTGGTTATCCATTTCTATATTGGAAGTTCCTGAGATTGACTAGTTGGGTCCTTTCTTTGTTTTTTTCTATTTCATCATCCAATAGCAATTTTGATATTAATATTGAGATTTCATGGATTCATCTCATATGTATGTTGGGTTAGTTCCCTTTGGATGGTTTTCACTATTGTTAGAGTAGAGATTAGATACTCATTTATTGTTGTGATGTGGTTTTGTCTTGTGGAATTGGAAATGTAAAGGGAAGTGGCCTTTCCTGTGATCACTTCTTAAGTTGGCAAATTAGAAACTATTTAACTTGAGTTGTTGGTTGTATGGTGGTATTCTCCACTTTGATCTTGGTTTTGATATTGGTATTTTTTCTTCGATAATGTGATTCATGGGTGGATTCAAAAAATTCCCATTTTAGCATTTGTTCGGCTTAGTGGAATATTTCTCCTTGGTGATATGTTCATGTGCCTATTTCTTTGGCTATATGGAGTATCAGAATGGTTAGTTCCCAACTTAAGTTGCATTTTTATCGAGTTGTTGGAACTTTTCCCATTTTGGTGTAGTTTGCCCCCTTGGGATGTGTTTGAGTATGTTTGGATAGTACATGCCATCCAGCAGATATGGAGTGGGTTATATGCATTTTCAGCTAGTGGTTCATCCTTTTGTGTGATTTGTACTCTGCGACTATATTTCATTCCCTCCAACTAATATAAATTTCATTGCTTGCATTTCAATCAAAGGCTATCTTTATGGTGGATTTTGTTCTTCAGATATGTCGCAACTGTGGCTTGGTATGATTTATCTTAGATATGTTAGGCTTGGCTACTGGAGTCGATTTGAGATAGTTGAATTTGATATAGCATTATTAGATAGGTTTTGGAATTGACTCCTTAGAATAGCGATTTTTAGGTATGATAGATTTGGAACATTATTTTTGTAACACCCCGTACTTCTACCTAGCTTAAATTGGTCCTGAAGATGTTGACAATGTATCACGTGAGCCATCAGCGCATCATGGAGCCAGCTTAAATGGAAATTGTCAACTTCTTGTGTTGCTCCATGATAGTGGTACGTAGCGCCAAAGGCCCAGTTCACAATTGTCCTTTTCTAGTGTTCCAACGCGATACCAACGCATCGTGGTGATATTCCAGGTCGCGTCCAACATGGCAACACAATTGTATTGCTTTGCTCCACTATGCAATTTTCTAGTTGTAACTTTTCAGAGACACGAGACGATAGCTACTTCGCACCAGGGGTCCAGATCGGTAAATTTTCATAAAAATTAAAAGATGTGTCCAGGGTTAAATTGGTCTTTTCCCATGATTTTATTCTAGCTAGAAGTCAGATTTAAGCCGTAAAAACATCCTTATCTACTTATTATTAACTTTTTCCCCAATATCAAGAACATTCTCTCTCAAGAAAACAAAGCCCAAGCCCTTGAGAATCAAGGTCAATCTCAAGAAATCCATCCAAGAACTCCAAGAACCTTCAAGGTTTCCTTTCTCAAGTATGCATATTGTTCATTCATGGATTTCTTTCGTCCATAAAGGCTAAGAATAAAGTTTTAAACTAGGAATTATGTTATTCATCCTATGTTTTGATTATGTTCATGTGGTTGTTGTTTTTGTATGATTCCCAAGTTAGAATCTTTATATGTTTCTATGAAAACACGTTAGCATATGAGTTGAAAACCATGAATTTTAGTTGGTTATGATATGTTAATTTGATGATTATGCCATGCCCTAAGTCATCCACCCTAAGTGTTTTACAAAATGCCTAAAAGACTAGAGAATATGTAATATGAATCAATTGTGACTTGAGTAAAAGATTCATGTTTTACCATTATGTTCAAATGACTCCCACGCTATTGATATGAGATGTTAATGTTTGTTGGAATACTTATGATGTTTGAGTATGAAATTATGACATTGAGTATATGCATTACTACCATGTACAAGATTATGATAACTATGTACTTTATGAAATCCCCAACTTATTGTATTATGGATTGTTGATGTTGGTCGTGCATTTAAGAATGTCATGCCTTGTCAGTTTCATTCTATCGATTCCTTAGGATAAGTGTACCCGACAATTTAGCTGTGTGCCTAGAGCCAATGTTAGTTTTCGTGATACTCTTAGTCAACCCATAATCAGTAGAATTCAGTCAGTCACATGACTCAGGAAAAATCATTAAATTCAGTATCAGTCCAGTACTCATAATTTCAGTAATCCCATAATCTCAGTACTCAGAAATCTTAGAAATCTTAGTCAGTCATCGGATCTCAGTAGTATTCGATCAGTCAATGGAAACCAATGAACTCAGTTCAGTCCAGTTTATTAGTATAATCAGTAACAAATTAGTCATGTCCAGTTCAGTGTCTATTCAGATGGGAGTAGGATTCAACACCGAGTGAACCCAAGGATGGGAACACACACTGTCAGCAGAGGGTATAATTCTTAGAAGCAATCCTTGTGTTCCAAAACTATGTAGCCAACATAGGTTGAGACATCAAAAATGTCAGTTGAGGGTTGATGAGGTGGATTAACACTGTCAGATGAGGGTCCCATTGTTCTCTTTTAGGGACACTATCATATGAGGGTCAACCACAACTTGTCCTTACCAGTTGTGCGGTATTACCACCATTCCAATTGGGGTTATACATTGGACCCCAACTTAGCTATAATAATTTATTAGGGGCATATCAGTTAGATATATTCTCCCACAGTTTCAGTTACAAAATCAAGATTGTCTGATATAGTCACTCAGTCTCAGTAATAGAACTCAGATAGTTCTTTAGATATCAGGACTGTCTGATATAACCACTCAGTAAAGTACAAAACTAAGCTAGTTTCATTAGAATCTAGATTGTTAGATAAAGTCAATCATTATCAGTTATCAGTAGTTTATGTTATCAGTATTCAAACTCAGTAGTCAGCATTACTATTTATTTAGTTTCAGTTACTTGTCCATGTATGTATTCTCACATTCATGTTTTACAGTTAGTTAGTATTGTTCATGCATATGAACCTTTTGCATTTAGCCTACCTCATTCGCATACTAGTACATTCAATCGTACTGATGCATTTGTGCTATGGTGTTTTTATACCATAGGTTTAGAAACATGAGCTCCAGAGCATCAGTAGCATTCCAGTTTCAAAAGTCATAGTCAACAGTGAGTCCTCATCATTAGAGGATGTTATTATTTAATTATTTTATTCTTTCAGTACTTAGTTTATATCAGTAGTTCGGAGTTAGTTGGGGATATGTCCCATCAATTCCACAGTTTTCAAACAGCTTAGAGATTTTTAGACTACAACATCTTTCATATAGTTTATTTTAGTTTTTGGTATTTTTGTATTCCATTACAGACATTATTTTATATTAAGTACTAGTTCAGTTTTTAACCTTATGGCCTTACTGCTTATATTTCGCATATTAATAGTATATTATTCGGTGCTCAGTTACAGATATCAGTCATGGGTTAGCTTATGGTCTTTCAGGGTCATGAGCACTGTGTAGCATTTCGGATAGCATATTTAGGGCATTTCAATTTCCTACTCTTTTTTAGTTTTAATTTAGATGTTTAAACCTGAGCGATTCAGCCTTTGTATTGAGAATTTAGCTTGGTGTTGTAGAGATGTGTGTATTTTTTGTTTTAGACTTGTCCTTGTTAAGATTTCAGTTATGGGCTGGTTGACCTACTACGTGGTTGCCTATTATGTCTGTTTGACATTGGTTGGATTGTAGTTAATAAGTGTTCAGATGATAGCCCATGGGCCCTTTGTTGGTTATTAAAGTTTTGACCTCGAGTTTCAGTTTTCATTGGAAATTTGGGATGATTTACTTAGTGGAAGTAATATTCTCTAGTTAGATTTATTATTGCTTCACTCTCGGTAAATAATACATTCTGAAATGGAATATTCAGTGATTAGTAGTTATACCTTGGATTTCATGATTTCAGTTTGATTTTAATTCGGGTTGGTTGCAATATTGGAATTGATTACATTCCTTGATTATATCTATTTATATGCCCAAACAAGGCCTTATAAGCTTATTCTCCTATTTACAATATGGACTTTTAGGGTATCAACTTCAGTTCTTTGAGTTCTCTGGGATAAAAATGCATGGACAAGACTCAAGTGATCTTTCTCCTTGCTTATAGTAGATACAATGTGCAAAGTTGTAAAGAAAGGTTATTTTATTATTTGTAGTCGATTTTATGACTTATATGTTGGTTTGCTTTGGCTAGAATGCACCCTTGTTGATTAACGTGGAAATAAAGATAGTATCAATTTATTTTGTTTCTTGGTTAAGTTTGAGCTAGTTAGCGATTATGTTTTGGTTCAGTTTAAGGTCAGTAAGCGGTAAAGTTGAGTTTTGTCTATTTGGAAGTAGAATGAGAGTGTTGGTTGAAAAAGGGATACATGTACCAAAATCTCTTAGAAGTCTTTTCTCTCCTTTGAGGTTCTATGGGAAATCATGCTTGGAGTATGTGGGCCCAATACCTCATCCTTTCGAGCTTTTGAAATTCTTTCTATTCGTTGACCTTCGGGGACAAAAGTCTATTTAGTAGTGGATATTGTAATGATCCTTCATGTCATTTTCCATATTTATGCTTATATTTACTATTTGAGCTTCTCCATAGCTTCCCTAAGTCATTTATGACTTACTGGGATCGACGGTTCGGTTATTGGGTAGATCGTTTGGTTTTTAAAGCCAATCACCTTTTTAGAAGTCTTTTCTCGTTCCAATTGGCCACTAGATAAAAACTTTAGCAAAACAAACTTAGATGCAAATTCAAACTACACCAGCAAATCTAAAATATTGATTTTAGGCTAGGTAGACCTTTTGTTCGAGTCCTAATGCTCCTAAGCTTATTTTGACCTATCGGTTAAAAAGTTGAAAATTTGAAAGATTAGGTGTGGGACCCACATTTGGTCAAAACGATCTCTAATTGAAAATCCCAGTTCACCAATGCATCCTAAACATCAATTTTAGTGTTATTAAATATTCTGTTCGCAAAAACATATTACGAATGCATCCTGAGGCATTGGCCAAAACTTGGAATCAAGTTTTAAATTTTTGTTGTCATCTTTTGCAGCCAATATCGCGATCACAAAAGCCTTAATACGATTGCGATTTTTACGAATGCAGCCTGTGTGTGCACGATCGTGACGATCTAGGGCCTAGGTCGGTTCTTTAAATTGCCATTCTTGGTTGAGAATTAGTAATTTGTTTCCTCCCTTTAGATCTTAAAACCCTAATAGGGTGTCCTAATCAAAAATTGGTCATGGTGGGTGACTTGGGAGCTTAATTATCATCTTGTATCATGATTATCCTTAGATTTTAGATAAGAATCCTTTGAATTCATGCTTGAAATTCCTTGCTTTTACCCAAAAGCCCAATTTAGCTTAGCTCTTGATTTTATCCGATTGTATGCTTAAGCTTCATTGAATTCTTGAGGGTTATGAAATATTATTAATGTGTGAACATTCTGTTTGTCTTGAAAACTAGGTTTCTGTATGTGGGACCCACTTGAGAATTTGGCATATTTTTTAACCTAAAGTACAATAATGCAATATGGGTATCGTTAAACTCATATTAATGAGTAGATTAAGATTTTGTTAGTGTGATGGCATTTTGGGGATCTTGGAGTGAAGACCAACATATTGTGCATGAAGTGAGGTTTTGCAATTTGGCCTTGAGGTAGGGTTTTCTATACTTTTCTTCATAGATGAATTGTGATATATATAGCATGTGAATATGGATGTTAGGCATGATTATGAGTAGAATAACTTGTCCTCAATTGTTGTTGGTTAGGGATTAAATGAGGATTTTGGAAACATAATATGGCATGTTTATATATCCTTTTTTAATCCTACTGCCTTCCCTCTCTAGTTTGAATAAGTTATAGCATGGTTATGATATAATGCTATGTTTGGGATGTGGTTGTAGTATTTGAAGCATGTATTTTATATTCTACCGTATTGGGCTAGTGTGGTAGTCTTAACACCATAATTTGGGTAGATTTGACCAGACTACCCTTGTTCAAGTTCAAGGTCCTATCTTTGGTGTGAATGTCGCCTACTTGACATCTAAAAGTTGTGAAAGATGTATTAGACTAGTTTGGGGCATAGTTTGCCTAATTATTGAATTTGAGGATAAGAAATGGGATCGTCCTGCCCAATTAGGCCTAAACTTATGTTAAGCCTTGTGGACTTAGATGTGGATAATAGACATAGATGAGTCTAGTAAACCTTAGAATAAGGTTACTTCATGATATTGTAACTTGTATCAATGTTTCTAGATTTTGGGTTCGAGTTATGGTTATGATACTTCTTGTAGAAGTTATATTGGGCATTTAGAAATGATATTCCTCCTAGATATGCTTTGTGGCCTATTGAGATGCTATTTCCTCTTAGACTTTATGATTGGTCTATGGAGATGCTATTTCCTCTTAGACTTGATGATTGCTCTATAGAGATGGTATTTTCTCTTATACTTGATGATTGGCCTATAGAGATGCTATTTCGTCTTAGACTTGGTGATTGGCCTATAAAGATGCTATTTCATCTTATACATGATGATTGGACTATGGAGTTTCTATTTTCTTTAGTCATGATTCTTGGAACTATAAAGATAGATGTTGCAATTGGCCTAGAGAGGTGATAATCGTCATAGACATGATGTATGACCTATTGATATAAGATATCCTATAGATGATGACATGTTTGTTGATATTATACCTCATATATGTGAGATACCTCTTATATATGAGATGGTTAGGGATATGCTAGGACATATAAATATGATTATTGATATAAGTTTCGGATTTGTATATGGGCCTAAGTTCATGAATATGATATCGTGATTATTCTAGATATATTAATGGGCCAAGGGCCATGTTATGATAATGATTGGATAATTGAGAAATGTTTATCCTTGTAAAGGATACAATTACAGCTTATGAATATATATATATGGTTGTATACATATCTCTCTCGTATGTGACGAAGGAAGATGTATTATGTTGCTTATGACTTTATTGATTTGATATTGGTGATGGCATGCATAGATGGCATGCACATATTTTATTAGACCCTAGAACTACACTTTCCTTTGTGACTCCTATGTAGCAGTAGATTTTGGTGTTAGCCCTAAAATTCTTGTAGAATCCTTCTTAGTTTCTACTCCAGTCAATAGTTAAATCATAGCCAGACGGGGATACAGAAATTACCCAATTGCAGTACCCCAGAAAGTCACTTCAATCGATCTTGTGGAGTTAGACATTACTGATTTTATTATTATTCTTGGGATGGATTGGTTCAACTTCTGCTATGCCTCAATTGACTATAGAAATAGTGTAGTCCAGTTTTAGTTTCAAAATGAGCTATTCTTAGAGTGGAGGGTAGTATCTCTGTTCCTATAGGTTTGTTTGTCTCTTTCTATAAGGCAAGAGAATGATCTCCAAAGGATGCATCTATCAACTTGTTTAAGTCAAGGACTTAAGGTTCAAAATCCAAAGTCTTGAGTCGGTTTTTTAAGTACTTGAATTTCCAGAAATATTTCCTGATGATTAACTCGGAGTTTCTCCCGAGCAAGAAATTGACTTTGATTTAGATTTTTCTCTAGATACCCAGCCTATAACAATTCTTTCTTACAGAATAATTCCATCGGAGTTCAATAAATTGATGAACATTCAAAAGATTTCTTAGACAGGGTTTTTATTAGGCATAATGTCCCTTCATGGTGTAACCCAATTCTTTTATTGTGCAAGAAAGATGGTTCTCTTAAAATTTTCATCCACTACCATCAGTTGAACAAATTCACAATCAAGAATAAGTATCCCATACCCAAGCTTGGTGACTTGTTCAACCAACTTTAGGGTGCTAACTATTTATCTAGGATAGACATCAGATAAGGCTATCGTCAACCTAGAGTCAGAGAAAGTGACATCCCAAATACAGCCTTCAGAACTCAGTATGGTTAGTTTGAATTTGTAGTTATGTATTTTGGTTTAATGAATGCCCCTACAACTTTTATGGACTTTATGAACAGAGTGTTCAAATAGTACTTGGACATGTTCGTTATAATCTTCATCGATGACATCCTCATTTATTCTTGAAATGAGGGTGAACAGGCAGACCATTTGAGGTTTTTCTGGAAGACTCTTAAGGATCACCAGTTATTTTCTATGTTTAGAAAGTGTGAATTTTGGTTAAAATCAGTAGCATTCCTTGGTCATATTATTTTTGGTAAGGGCATCCGAATTGATCTTCAAAAGGCCAAAGCAGTAATGAACTAGCCTAGAACCATATCCCCATCAAATATCAGGAGTTTCTTGGGTTTAGCCGGTTACTACAGACAGTTTGTTGAAGTATTTTCTTCAATCGCTTCTCCCATGTCTAGACAAACTCATAAAAAATTAAAATTCCAGTGGTCCGATTCTTGTGAGAAGTGTTTGTAGAAGTTGAAAACTCGACTAACTTCTACCCTAGTTTGAGTCTACAACAGGGTTCAGATTGTTTTGTGGTCTATTGCGATACTTCGAGAGTTGATCTTTGTTGTTTTCTAATGCAGTGGGTTTGGGTCATAGCATATGACTCTAGAAAACTTAAACCTCATTAGAAGAACTACCTGACTTATGACCTTGAGTTGGCGACAGTTGTTTTTGCCTTTAGTACTGAAGACACTATCATTATGGGGTTTATGTTAATGTGTTCACTAATCAAAAGAGACTTCATAATGCGTCCAGTCAGAAAGGTCAAAATCTTTGTCAGAGAAGGTGGCTAGAGTTGCTAAATGACTATGATATGAGCATTTTGTATCACCTGAGTAAGGTCAATGTAATGCCTGACGCCCTTAGTAGATTGTCTATGGGAAGTATTGCTCACGTTGAGAATAACCAGAAAGAGTTAGTTCATAAGGTTCATCAGCTAGCTAGGTTGGGAGTTCAGATGGTTGATTCAACCGAAGGTAGTGTCTGGGTATAGAATTGTTTAAAATCTTCATTGGTTACTGAGTGAATGAAAGGCAAGATAGCGATCATATTTTGCTTAAGTTGAAAGAGGCAGTTTGGAATCAAAAGGTTGAGGTTTTCTCGTGTCACGACCCGACTTCCGAGTCATGATGGAACCTACCTTGTCCCACCGAGAGGTAAGTAACTACCGTATCCTGGAGCTAATGCAATAGGTTACCCTGGTAGGAACGTCCAACATGGATCCTATGTGTTAACACAATATAACAACCACATTTCATAAGTAAAACAATTGATATTCAAATACCAATCCCACAACCTGATAGCATTAATATAAGAGATTCTAATCTAGACCATAGAAGTTTACAATCTCAAAGTCTAAAATGTCTTAGATAATCACATACAATACTCGAAAATGAAAGACAAATAAAGATAAAGGGGAAAGAGGGCAACTCGATCTCCAAGAGCTCAACCTGTCTCCAAATAGTCAACTCACATGAACTAGCTCAATGACAAATACTAGAACTTGAGTATGCACCAAAAAGATATAGAAGTGTAGTATGAGTACCAAAACACGGGTGCTCAGTAGGCATCATCGAACGACTGAGCTCAAATATAATGTAAGGACGATAAAAAGTAAGAAGATAATCTTAAAGTAAAGGGATAAGATCGAACCTGAATCTAACTTGATATCACTATAACGACATCTATACTACTAGAGCAATAACACGATATACTATCTCAATATACTCCATAATCACCATGAAAAATGAGCATTATTTCGGAAGAATAAAGCCATATACACAATAGCAAAGCCTCTACTCACCATAATCATTATCAACCATCCTCAGAACATAAAGTACAAGAACTTACCATGATGTCCCATACTGCCAGGAAATACATGAAAGAGAACACAACAAAGAACTCGTCACGGCGTCACATATCACTGGAGAGTACACAAAAGAATATAAAAAAAGAACCCATAATGGTGTCCCATTCCACTGGCGAGTACACAAAAAGAACACAACCAATAATACAATAAAGGAAAACTACTTCATCAATTTATCAAAACTTCAGGTAGCTCAACCCCTACATGGCTCATTACCGAAATACATATCAAAATTCCCATTCTGTAATTTAACATAAACGAAAGTAAAGTGGTCATAGCATAGATATGCAGCCACTAATTCTATAATTCTTAGTTAAACACCACGTGAAATCCCTACTAGTTAGCCTTGTTTCCCATGAATCAAGGTTATTCATGGGAAAACTACAAGCTACCCGTATTATAGTTTCCCTACAAGCCATCAATTTAGGGAAAACTACAAGCCACCCATATTATAGGTTATTCAACTATCATAAGGCCATTCTTTAGCTAGCATCTTCATGATATAAGTTATCGATTAAGCCACCTCAACCTCACATATTATAAGATAATTAAATTAACCATCATGCAATACTAGATCCAACATCACCAAGCATGTCACAACCTTAAGGACTAGTTCTAATATTTTAATCAAGTAAGGTCAACCAACTAGTTTACTAGGTTTCTAGCCTCCAAATTGTAATTACATATTTTAGAAGTAACTAGTTGTCACATTAGACCCTTACTAGGCAAGATTTCATAATATAACCTCTTATTCAAGTCAAGTAGATATAGTAGGTTAGCCCTTGATTCTATGAAAGATTACACATACCACTAAGTCTTAACCCAATATTAGGCATGAATTTCCTCTAGTTGCTAATTAGCATTAACAAGGGTCATACCTCTGATTTAGTGAGTATGAACAAGAAATGAATAGTAATTTACCAAGAGAGACCTCATATCTGAAGCACATAACCAGTTGGCCCAACATGGCATAACCTTACAAATACCAATGCTTATAAGTAAATTTTCCCCTCACGGCATCATAACTCCTAACCTATTCTAGATTTATCGGGCATTATCATAATATCAACATATTCCTCCAAATTCATCGGGCATCATCATAATATCAACATATTTCTCTGAATTCACCGGGCGTCATAATAATAGCAACATATTCCTCCGAATTCACCGAGCATCTTAATAATATCTACCTATTCTACTAGATTCACTGGGCATCATCATAGTATCAACATATAGCTCTGGATTAACTGGGCATCATCATAATATCAATATGTTTGTTTAGATTCACCGGTCATTATCATAATATAAATGAGTCACCCAATACAACAACATATATCCACATGAATAGCCGAACCAATAAAAATGCAGAAAAGTCCACAATATAAGGAAGTAGGGATGCAGGATAGCACTTGCCATTTTACATTGCTAATAATCACCACACGTAATATGAGCATAAACAAGGCATGAGTATTTAGATAACATGCACACTAATAATATTTACAAGGTTATTCAAGTCATGATCACAAAATAATCCAACATTCGAGTTTACTAACAATAATCCCAATATATAAATTGGTCACTTATCCAGAATCTAGGTCACTAAGTATTTCGTAGTCCAACTTATGATCGATCAAGTCCTACTTCTAAATCTCGAGAATGCCAAGATCACTAAGACAATTCTAGTTTCCATTTGAAATTTGGCTAACTCATCTATACCTCGCCATAAAGGCTTACCAATCCTTACTAGGTCTATAGGGAAAGCCTCTTTAAGAATCCTTCCTAAGTCAACCCGACACCAAGGTCATTTCCTGTCAAATCATTATATAGGTCAATACAGTACTAAGGATAGTGAGGTATAACAATCATGTCTACTTAGAACAATTATAGTGTTCTCACACTAGTCTTGAGACCATAAATAAGCTAACGAAAGTCCTAGAATAAGGGTCAAATATCATACCTTATGAATTAATAGCCTACAACAATAAATAAATCCCAAGTTCACCATTTAATCAACTATCATATAAATTCACCGCCCAATCTCGCTAGATACCAATAATGACATGGCAAACAAGCTCATTCTAGTCAATGGGTAAGCCTAACCTACCTTGAGTCCAAGAAACTAACGAACCAATGAGTTTTTCCTTTCCCTTCCATAAAGCTTCCTCTTTCACAAGCAATAGTATAAACAATACAATCTAAGAATTATAATAAGACTGACAATACCCATTATGGCACCATTGTGCTATGGGTTTCAAATGGAGACCAAAACCCCAATTGGGTTTCACCCTTGGAAAGGAGTTTCCAAGACCAACCCATAACCTAAATATCTTTTGGAAGTTAAAACCCTCAAGTAATTCGAATCAATCAATCAATTTTGGGGATACAATTCACCTTCAATAGTTTAGGAGTTTTGAGACAAGAAACTATGAAATCAATACCAAATTAGAGGAATTCTTACCTTAGATGGTAGCTAGAATTAGTTACACAAGTTGTTTAAGCTCCAATTCAACCCACAAGACACATTTAGATGGTTTTACACTCTATTTCGATTTATACGTTAAGAAGGAGGCCCAAAATCAAAAAAAATTGTGCAAGACAACACTTAAATATGGACCAACCATATCACTAATGGCGCGGTCGTGGTCCCTGCCTCACCACGGTCACGGCCTTTCAGTCGCACCTCATTCGTCATGGTCGCAGCACCTCAGTGCATTCTACACATGGATTAAGCTTAAAACATGGTTTCGAGCTTTAGAATATGCCTCAAGATACATTCGGGGTCCATTTCAAAAAAATATTATATGAAACCTCATAGTTTTCGATGTTCTAGATGCATTGGTAAAGTTGAATTTTGCATACGGGACTGATTTGCTAAGTTTTTCACTTAATGGTCAATTAGGACCAATGAAGACTTAAAATTGAGAAAGGGGTTAACCTCAAACAAACCATCAGGTAATCGCACTATCTGTCACTGCAAGTTACTAATGACTTAGGACGACGATTAAGAAGCTATATCAGTGGAAATAAGCAAAAGTACACATAATGACCTGAAGGGTCATTATAGCATCCACTACTAAGGAACTTTTATCCCTAAAAGTTAAAGGCAAGTAACTACCTGAAGCCTTGAACAAGTGAGGTATTGGGCGCACATCTCACTCTCAATCTCCCAAGTAGCTTTCTTTACTTGGTGATGCCTCCATTGAACCTTGACCATTAGAATCTCATTAGTACGCAGTCACCTCACATCACTAGCCAAAAAAGCATGGGTTTATCTAAAAAGCTCAACTGATCATCCAACTAGACCAAGTCTCATCTAACCACATAAGAAGGATTCGAAATATACTTTCGTAATATAGAGACATGGAAAATCAAATGAACGATGAAGTCTGGAGGTACATCTAATTCATAGGCAACCTCGCCAACCACACAAAGAATCTCAAAAGGACTAAGATAGCGAGGGCTAAGTTTTCTCTTCCTTTCAAATCTCATCACACCTCACATAGGTGAAACATGAAGAAACACCTGATCACCCGCTCCAAATCTCAAGGCACAGAGTCTATGGTCGGCATAGCACTTTTGCCTACTCTGGGCTGCTCTCAACCTTTCCAGAATCACCTTGTCTCTATCTGACAAGTACTAAAGAAAATCTATACCATAGTGTCTAACCTCGGAGGTATCAAACTACCCTATAGGATAACGGTATCTTCTACCATACAACGCATCATAATGCACCATCTCAATAGTTGAATGATAAGTGTTATTTTTGGTGAATTCTAACAAAGCTAAGTGGTGATCCCACTGACCTTCAAAGTCCATATCACAGGCTCGTAGCATATCCTCAAACACCTGAATAGTCCACTTGGATTGATCATCCATCTGCGGATGAAAAGCTTTACTCAAATCTACTTGATTACACTCCTCTTGAAATGCTCTGCCAAACGTCAAAGTGAACACTAAACCACGATCTAATATGATAGACACAGGGACCCCATGCAAATGAACGATTTCCCAAACATAAATCTGAGCCAATCTCTTAGCACGAAGGTCATCTAAGTAGGAATGAAATGTTTCGACTTGGTAAAATGATCCATAACAAACCAAATACCATCGCGACCACGGGAAGTACGAGGCAAACCACTAATTAAGTCCATGGTGATCCTTTCCCATTTCCACTCGCAATGGGCAATCTTTGAGTCAATTCATCGGGACGCTGATGCTCGGCCTTAACCTGCTGATAACACAAGCAACAAACTACAAAGTCTACCACATCTCCCTTAATAACATACCACAAATACAACTTCATCAAGTCTCTAAACATCTTGGTCTTATCGAGATGAATAGAATATCTAGAACTATGATCCTCAAGCAAAATAAACTAAATCAAATCATTAAGTTGGGGAACACAAATATGACCCATAAATACTCACCACTCACTATTCTATCATGGAGAAGGCACAACTTATCATCCTCAAACTAACGATCACAAATCAGCTCAAACTGGGTAAACCTCACCTCTACACAAAGCAAAACTCTTGAAGGATCCGAGATATTGTGGAGAACCATCAAATTTGCTAAGGAATGAATGTCTCATGCCAATGGCCTCTGAGAAATTGAAATACAAGCCAAACTTTCCATGCCCATCGCCTTTAGACTCAAGGCATCCGCCCCTACATTCTTCTTACCCGAATAATACAAGATAGACATATCATAATCCTTTAGCAACTCCATCTATCTATGCTAGCAAGTATTAAGCTCTCACTGAGTCATAAGACATTGATGACGACGATAATCAATGAAAATATCATAACGCACACCATAAAGTAATTCCTTCAAATCTTAGGCGTGAAAACTATCACCACCAACTCTAAATCATGAGTGGAGTAGTTACGCTCATACATCTTAAACTGTTTAGAAGCATAAGCAATAACACAACCCTGCTATATCAAATAACAAACAAGCCCAACACCCGAAGTATCACCAAATACCGTGAATCCCTCGCCCTCAACAGGAAGAGCTAACACCGGGACTAAAGTGAGACAATCCTTGAGCTTTCTAAATCTCAACTCACAGTCTTGCAACTATCAGAAAGGAACTTTCTTCGGAGTCAACATAGTCAAAGTGTCTGATAAGGTATAAAAGCTCTCAACAAAATCCCTATAATAAGCAACTAAGTTAATAAAACTCAGTTGGGGACGTAGGCATAGCCCAATCACGAATCACCGAAATCTTAGCTGGATATACCATAATACGCACCTTGCACACCACGTGTTTGAGAAAAGATACTGACTCAAGCCAAAACTCACACTTAGAGAACATGGCAAAAAGTACACGCTATCTTAAATACTAGAGCACAACCCTCAAATGCTTTACATACTCGTCACTACTCCTCGAATAAACAAGGAATCTAGATAAGGTCTGAAACACGATTCATCAAGTTCATAAATGTGGCTAAAGCATTAGTCAGCCCAAAATACATCACTGAAAACTCATAGTGACCATAAGGATCTTGAAGGGTGTCTATGGGATATCCTTAGCCGGAATTCTCAACTGATAATAACCGATCCTTAAATTTATCTTACAAAATACTGTTGCATGCTAAAGCTGGTCAAGCTAATCATCAATACAAGGAATAGGATAACAGTTCTTCATCGTCACCTTATTAAGCTATCTATAATGAATACACATCCACATCGAGCCACCTGTCTTCTTTATAAACTAAATAGGTGCTCCTATGGGGACACACTCGATGTATTAAACCCTTTATCAAGAAGATCTTAGAGCTGAGAGTTCATGTCCTTAAGCTCTGTGGGATCCATACGATATGGTGCCATAAAAATAGGTCGGGTACCA
This sequence comes from Capsicum annuum, assembly GCF_002878395.1. NCBI lineage: Eukaryota > Viridiplantae > Streptophyta > Magnoliopsida > Solanales > Solanaceae > Capsicum > Capsicum annuum. The sequence continues at coordinate 63,186,436 of NC_061119.1, read as the reverse complement.
GGCTTAAGATCAATGGCAAACTTGATCTCATAGTCAGGAGAGATGCCAGGCAGATCATCAGGAAACTATTACACAATAGGAACAGAGTCAAATGTCAAACTTTCTATATGGGTAACACATACATAGGTGAGATAATACTCGTAACCTATTGACACAAGGCATCTAGCACAAACATAAGAAATAATTGTCGTCGGCTTGTGGCCAATCGCTCCCTATCACACGACTGAGGGAACATCGGTCATGGCTAAGGTAACAGTCTTGACAAAACAATCCATGACCGCAAGATAGTGGGATATCCAATCCATGCCCAGAATTATATCAAAATCTAATATCTCCAGGTTAATAAGATCAGCATAAGTATTAACATCACTAACTGTCATGACACATGATCTGCACACCCGATCCACTACTAAGGAATCACCTACGAGAGTAGATACACGCAATAGCATAGATAATAAATCGCTACTCAACACCAAACATGGTGCATAATAAGTAAATATATATTAATAAGAGGATCCAGGATAAAAAAAAGCAAGAGCGAACTTGCCTCATACTAAAATCGCACTTATAACTACAACATCCAAAGTCTCAGCCTGGGTCTAGTAGGTACTGCATACAACTGACCACACTCGCCTCCTAATTTTGCACCTGAATGACCACCTACCCTGCCTGCCTAAGTACCACCTCGAGCACCCTGGTAACCAACTCTACAAACTCATACACCTCCCCTACCTAAGGGATTAACCTCCCTAATTGGAGTAGCTTCTTGTTCTTAAACAATTATCTCACCACAACTAGGGCACTCTCTAGAGAAATGACCAGGAAGTCTATAAGTAAAATAGGACTCATGAGAAGAACCAGAACTCACATAGCCGGCTGATGTAGCATAAATGCCACTTCTAGAATAGCCCATAGATGAACCTCTCTTAGACTAATCACTACCCTTAATAAGGCGCCCACTAGAAATTAACTGATCCCCATCAGCTGTTTGAAGAACTACCTAAACTGGTTGACTTTAAGGCTAAAAAGATGGATACGAAGAATGTCCAGTATAAAAAATACCACCTCTAAACTAGGAACAACTATGGCTCCCACCAAATCTTCCCTGATACTTAGGCCTCTTATCACGGACCACATGCTACATGTCCTTCAGCACCGAAGCATGATCAGCAAACTCAACAGATGTCCTACTAGCAATAATAGAACATTGAATAGCCATCCTAATAGGAAGTCTTAATCCTTTTATGAAGCATTAAACCTACTCGTACTCAGTATTAAGATAGTTGTTGCATGCCTAGCCAACTTATTAAAATAGCCTCATACTCAGCGACTGTAATAGAACCCTGCTCCAACTTATAGAGATGATCTCTCAAATGATCTCTAAGGCTATACAATATGAAATTCTCAAAGAACATCTTGAATAACTGAGCCTAAGAGAGAGGGAAAGATCAAACTAGTTTAGAACTCATAAAATCATTCCACCAGTGACTAGTAAATAAGTCAAACTAAAATCTGGTAAAGTCAAGACCACGAGTCTCCACAAGGCCTAAACCACGAAGCCTATCCTAGCAAGCAGTTAGAAACAGAAATGCATCATCGCTAGAAGCACCAACAAATCTAGGAAAAGCCAACCTCAAGAACCTACCCAACATCTTTTGCTCCTCGACAGACATAATAAGCTGGGTCCTAACTGGCTGAACAACTTCCTAAATAGTAGGAACCTCAACTCTATGAGCTATAGTAGCAGGCTGCAATCCTACTCTGGTAGTCTATGAACCATCAACAAAACTCATCAACTAAACAAAAGCATCTCTAAGCAAAGAAAAGAAAATGAATCCTTATGGAACCTAGATTGGTCTCTTGCAATTGCTGGCTGAGGTAGAAGAGTCTCTAGCTCGGGTGCAGGAATAGAGTCCGGGGGAGGTACACCCTTGCCCCTAAATAGGGATAAATCATGATTCTGGGTCTTAGGACCCACCTAGTATATCATTGAGGCACTTCTCGTAGGCATCCTACAAAATAGTAAAGTCAATAGAATATCCAACAAACAAACTCCGACTCTTAGCGTGATGTGAACTAAATAAGTGAAAGACTCTTAAAAATATCTCATAACCTCTCGAAGATAGGAAACGAATGTCAACATTTCGATCTGTAAGACTCTGTTAGACACTTTCTTATGTATCAATAATATCAGTGAAACCTAGGATCTAATACTAATTTATCACGACCAGACTTTTAAGTCATGATGGGATCTACCTTATCCCACCAGTAGGTAAGCCGATACTGTAACTCAGAGCTAATGCAATGGGTTACCTTGGTAGGAATGTCGAAGATAGACCCTATGCGTGAACATGATATAACAATAACATTTCTCAACTAAAATAATTGATATTCAAATACCAATCCCATGACCTGGTAGTATTAAGACAAGAGCTTCTAATCTAGACTATAGAAGTTTAAAATCTCAAAGTCTAAAATATCTTAGATAATCTTATACATTTGTCTTAAAAACAAAATGCATATAAAGATAGAGGGGAAAGAGGGAAACTCGATCTCTAAGAGCTCACCGTATCTCTAATTAGTCAGCTCGCATGAACTAGCTCAATGATGGTAACTAGAACTTGGGTCAATAACAAAAAAAGTATAGAACTTTAGTATGAGTACCAAGGCATGGATACTCAATAGGCATCATTGGCCAACTAAGCTCAAATATAATGTAAGGAGGGTATAAAATGAGAAAATAATCTTAAAGTCAAACGAAAGGATCAAACCTGAATCTTCTTTGATACCACTATAACAACATCTATACTACTAAAGTATTAACAGAATATACTATCTCAATATACACCATAATCACCATAACAACTGAGTATCATATCGAAAGCATAAAGCCATATACACAGTAGCAAAACATGTACTCACAATAATCATTTTCAACCATCCTCAAAACATAAAGCACAGGAACTTACCACAACGTTCTATACGAATGGGAAATACACGAAAGAGAGCACAATAAAGAAATTATCACAGCATCCCATAACATCGAAGAGTACATAAAAAAATATCAAATAAGAACCCATCACAGTGTCCCATACCACCGGACAGTACACCAACAGAACAAAACCAATAATACAATAAAGCACAACTACTCTATCAATTGACCAAAACCTCAGGTAGCTCAACCATGTCATGTCTTATTACTGAAATCCACATCAAAATTCCTATATAGTAATTTAACATAAACAAAAGTAATGTAGTCATAACATAGATATGCAATCACTAATTCTATATTTCTTAGATAAACATCGTGTGAAATCCATACTAGTCAACCTTATTTCCCATGAATCAATAGATTACAAGTCTTATAATTACAAGCCATCAATTTGGGGAACACTACAAGCCACCCATATTATAGGTTATTCAACTATCATAAGGCCATTCTTTAGCTAGCGTCTTAATGATATGAGTCATCAATTAAGCCATCTCAACCTCACATACTAAAAGATAATCTAATTAACCAACATCCAATACTAGGTCCAACATCAACAAGCAAGTCGCAACCTTAAGGACTAGTTTCTATATTTTAATCGTCATGGTATTAACGAGTCTTCAAATTCAACATACATCCACATGCATAGCTGAACCAATAAACATATGCAAAAGTCCACAATATAAGGAAGTAAGGACATATGATAGTGATTATTATTTTACCTTGCTAATAAGCACTACACATAATATGAGTAGAAACAAGGCATGAGTATTTACATGAAAAGCACATTAATCACATTTATAAGGTTATTCAAGTTATGATCACAAAATAATCCCACAACCGAGTTAACTAACCATAATCCCAATATGTACATTGGTCACTCATAGAATCTAGGTCACAAAGGATTTTGTAGTCCAACTTATAATGGGTCAAGTCCCACTTCTAAATCCTAAAAATGCCAATATCACTAACATAAGTATAGTTTCTACCCAGAATTAGGCTAAGTCTTTTATACCTCACCATATGGGCTTACCAATCATTACTAGGTTTACAGAGAAAGTCTCTTTAAAAATCCTTCCTAGTCAACCCAACACCAAGGTTATTTCCTATCTAGGCATTATATAGGTCAATAGACACCTAAGGATAGAGAGGTATACTAATCATGTCTACTTAGAATAACTGTAGAATTCTTACACTAGTCATGACACCACAAATAAGCTAACTAATGTCCTAGACTAAAGGTCAAATATCATACCTTACAAATTAATAACCAATGGCAATAAATAAATACCAAGTTCTCAATTTAATCAACTATCATCTAAATTCCCCATCCAATCTTGCAAGACATCAATAATTATATTACAAAGAAACTCAATCTAGTCTACGAGTAAGACTAACCAACCTTGAGTCCAAGTAACTCACGAACCAATGACATTTTTTTTTCCCTTCTAATAATCTTTCTCTTACATAAGAAATGCTATCAATAATATAATCTAATCATTTTAACTAGAATGACAATACCCATTGTGGCACCATTGTGCATTGGGTTTCAAATGGACACCAAAACACCAATTGGGTTTTACCCTTGGAAAGGAGTTTCTAAGACCAACCCATAACATAACTATCTTTAGGGAGTTAAAACCCTCAAGTAATTTGAGCCAATCAATCAATTTTGGGGCTACAATTGACCCTTAATGGTGTAGGGATTTTGAGTCAAAAAACCATTCAATCAATACCAAATTAGAGGAATTCTTACCTTAGATGATTGCAAGAATAAATTACACAAGTTGCTTAATCTCCAATTCAACCCATAAGACACAGTAAGAAGGTTTTCCACTTCATTACGGTTTACAGGTTAAGAGCGAGCCATAAAATGGCCAAAATTTGTGCAAAATAGCAATTAAATATTGACCAACCAGACCTTTGATGGGGCAGTCGCGACCTTCGCCTCACTTTAGTCATCGCTTTATGGTCATACCTCCTTTACCATGGTCGCGGTACCTCGGTGCATGCTATGCAAAGATGAAGCTTGGAACTTAGTTTCGTGCTTCGACCAATGCTTTGGGATGCATCCGGGGTCCATTTCAAAAAAATAAAATATGAAACCTCATAGTTTTTTATATTTCAAATGCGTTGAAAAAGTTAAATTTTTCATATAGGATTGATTTACTATGGTTTTCTCTTAATGATTTTCTCTTAATGGTCAATTAGGACCAACGAAGATTTCAAATTGATAAAGGGGTTCTAAAACCCCAAAGGAATAGTTAGGTAACCACACTATCGGTCCCTCTAGGTCACTAAGGACTTAGAACGGCTTTGAAGAAGGTCTTTCAGCAAAAATAATCAAGAGTACGGATACTAACCTGAAGGGCCATTATATCTCCCAAGTGGTAGATCGATCTCTTTTCTATTAGGAAGATTATGTGTTTGAGATATGGCTGATTTGAGATAGTGGACGTTTGAATAAGATAATGGTTCTCGATATTTGATTCACCCAAGAGCCACTAAAATATATTTTTAATGCCTCGAGTCTACACCTCAGACGTCACACGGTGCTCATGATCCCAATGGACATAAGCTAACCCTAGACTGGCACCTGCTATGAGTACTAAATAACAATATTAAAATAATGTGGAAAATAGGCTGAAATTCCATAAGGTTCATAATTTTAAAACAAATACTAAATACTGATAAATAAATACTAAAAGCTGAAC
>NC_061119.1:63168976-63177733 GCF_002878395.1 Capsicum annuum | reverse complement strand
AAGGAGTGGATCATACCTATTTTAAGAAGTGGAAGAAGGATAGAGGTGCAGATGTAGAGCCAGTAGAGTGGGATGAGTTAGTTGTCAAATTTCTTGACATATTCTTCTCACTTGATTTAAGAGAAGCCAAAGTATAGGATTTCATCAACTTTAAGTAGGGAAGTATGAGTGTTAAGGATCATTCACTCATGTTTACCCAACTAACAAGGTATGCCTAAGCTATAGTTGACAATTCAAGAGCCCGAATGAGAAAATTTGTATCAAGTGTTTATAAGGCGTGGTCAAGGAGCGTAGAAGGACCAAGTTTATTAAGGAGATAGAAATCACTTGATTGATGGGTCATGCCAAAAAATTGAGGAGATAAATATCAAGGATAAAGGAAGGAGAATTAGTGGGACAAAATTAGTATTTTCAATTTCTTGTAGTAGAGGACAGATGGCAAGAAATTTTCTCAATTTTGCTAGAAAACATTATCTCCTTCCCCATATTTTGCTAGTGCCAAGTGCCCAAGTTCATACATGACAGTTGTGATAGAGCGCCAAGCTTTCAGTGCCAAGGTAGTGAGAAAAGTGCTTGCACTAACCTAGTTTGCAGGAGATGTGGTAAGTCAGGTCACAAAATAAGGGATTTCCCGGTGATTGTACGAAGAGGTAAAAGAGTTAGACTAACTATTCAACAGTTCCAACATGTCGCTCGACTGAGTAGGGTGGCCTTTTTTGTTCAACTGAAGATATTACCAGGGTAGGATATATTCCCTTCATAAGTAAAAGGATCAAGAGGGTTCTCCAAATGTTATCACTGGAGTGTTACAAGTTTTTCATATCCATGTGTATGTATTATAATACATCAAAGCCATATTTTCCTTTGTGACTTCCTATATAGTAGTAATTTTTGGTGTCAGCCATGAAATCCACGCAAAAGCCTTTTTTGTTTCTACTCTAGTTAGTAGTTAAATCATAGCATGATGGGTCTACAAAAATTGCTCATTCATAGTATCCCATACAATAACTTTAGTCGATCACATTGAGTTAGACATGACCGACTTTGATGTTATTCTTGGCTTAGATTGGCACCACTGTTGCTATTACTTAGTTCACTATAGAAATAGAGTAGTCCAACTATAGTTTCAACATGGTCCAGTCTTAAAGTGGAAAGGTAGTACCTCAGTGCCTATAGGTCAATTTGTCTCTTTCCTTAAGGTAAGGAAAATAATCTATAAAGGATACATTTATTATTTTGTATGAGTCAGGGACTAAAGGTGTAAAATCTTGAGTCTTGAGTCAATTCTAGTAGTTAATGAAATTCCTAAAGATATGCTCGGAGTTCCTCCTGATTGGGAAATTGACTTTGAAATATATCTCCTTACAGATACCCAGCCTATTTCAATTTCTCCTTAATGAATAGCTCCAATAGATCTTAAGGAATTGAATGAACAGTTGAAAGATCTACTAGACAAGTGTTTTATCAAGACTAGAATCTCTCTATGGGGTGCCCTAGTTCTTTTTATGGATATAAAAGATGGTTCTCTCAGAATGTGCATCGACTACCATTTGCATAGTTTAATATGCAGAAGATAAATTGGAGAAAATAATTAAGATATTATACGGAAACCATACTCAATATATTTGAATAATTGATAAAAACTACCATTATGTTTGACTATCTAAAAGCCTCTAAGTCATGGGGAGTTGATGGGACAAACCCCCAACTAACTCCAACTGATAATAATAAAAGAAGTACAAAAAATAACTAAGGATGACTTGTCCTCGAAGGATGAGGAATCACCACAACTTTTATTGAGTGGAACACAAACTACCTAAGTACGATCGAGGAACTGAGTGTCCAAACATATATTATAAGGAAACATAGCATAAACAAAAGTATACAATCGGTACTTTGAATGTATAGGTGTGCGAGATAAGGACTAGTTGATATGCATATATATAATGGGATTGAACATGTAAATTGAATGCAAGAAAAAGTAAATCATGTGCTAAAATAATCTTTAAAATACAATAACTGAATAACTAATAGACTGACTCCTGGTCAAGCAAGCCTAAACTAGTATAATTTTAATACTGTACTGACACCATGGGAGCTAACTACAATTGATATACCCTAATCTAATTAAAATTAGGGTCCAACTTTAACCCCAGTTAGATTGGTGTATATACCTCGCCAAGGGTACTAACACTGGATGGGGTAGATCCACTAACCTGATATCTCGAAGGATAAGGGTTTCATGCCTTTACTAATGGGTGACCCCTTAAAATTTATGGTGGTTTCATAGTTCTGGATCTTAGGGACTGCTACTAATGACTCATGACTAACAGATGAGGGAGCCACCATTCCTGCATTCACTTGATGATAAGTAATACTCTCAACTGAATAAAACTGGTATTATTATTCATTTAACATGACCTGCTACTAATAAGTGCTCATTATGATAATATTTTTAATTTAACAATACAAGTTTAATCTAAATAACTTCTAACCTGAAAGTCATAACATGCATAATTTTCCATGATATCGGGTGTTTATACCAGCCAACATAGACTAATACAAACTAATCTTAGTAACTATTTAAAAATATACGATATGGGAAAATCTTTAATGACACCTCATATTTCAAAATCTAATCATGACATAGAATTTTGCATTATGAAATATATGGAAACACAATCATCATGAGGGATTATCTTTCCATGGTTTAGAACTAAACATTTGACAGGATATTCATAAAATTCATGGTTAACTTGAAACCAGATAAAACAGAAAAGAATTTGACTTGAAAGTTTTGAGAGTTCTTAGGACTCAATGGATTGAAGGAACCCACTAATGAATATCCCACATACCTGGAGTATAAGCCTTGAAAAAATCTTTTTGAGAATAGGACTAGCTTAAAGAAACCTAGTTTTCTCTTGAGGAAGAAGGAAATTGCCTCTTTGATTTCTCTTGTGTGCAATTAATAATTACACTATGAATTGGTGCTTTGGGTCTTTATGTCACCTCTTGGTAAGCCAAAATAACATGGGTAAAACTTTTAAGGTAGTTGTAAAAAATACTAAAGTCCCTAAAAAAATGTACTAAAAAACTGAGTTCCCAGTTATTATGACTCACCCTACATTTTGTTAGGACTGACTATGAGTCGTAGTCTAAGTCAATAGATGAAATATAGGGTCTGGGGTTCCTTTTTGGTCGAACTATGACTTCCCCATTATGAGTCGTAAGAAAGAGTCGTAGCCTGAAGCTTGAATCTTTTGTCTTTTACTGGTCTGGCTACGAGTCCCTAATGATAAGTCTTAGTTATTATTTATGAGTTGTGAGGTCAGGTCATAACAACTAGGCTTAAAACATAGGGCCTTCACTATGGTGACTACAATTCATTTATGATGACTTATCATAAGTGGTAATGACTCATTACCTGAGTCATCATCACGGTAGTGTATTGGTCCTTTAAGAGAAATATTCCATAACTTTTTGCAACGACATCAAATTTAGGTGACTCTTTAAGCATTGTAAAGATAACTTTGTGTTATATCTTTTGAGGGGAATTGATACCTTTAAATGTTTAGGGAATTACATATTATTTTTAGTAAGGGCATCCAAGTTGTTCCGTAAAAGACCAAAGTAGTAAGGAATAAGCCTAGACACATATTTGTATGATATATTAGGAGTTTCTTTGCTTTAGCAGGTTACTGCAGATGGTTTATTACAGGATTCTATTCTATCGCTTCTCCTTTATCAATATTGACTCAATAAAGGTAAAATTTTCAATGTTTTGATTCTTACAAGAAGAGTTTTCAGGAGTTGAAGGCTCGACTTACCTCTGCCTTAGTTTTGACTCATTAGAGGGGTCAGATGGTTTTGTGGCCTATTGTGATACTTTTAGAGTTGGTTTTGGTTTTGTGCTAATATAGCGGGGTAGGGTCATATTATATGCCTCTATACAAATCAAACCCCATAAGAGGAACTACACAACTTATGACCTTGAGTTGGCTGCAATTATATTTTCCTTAAAGATTTAGAGGCATTATCTTTATCAAGTTTATTTTAACATGCTTGCTGATTACAAGAGTATTCAATATGTGTTCAGTCAGAAATATCTAAATCTTCCTAAGTGAAGGTGGCTAGAGTTGCTAAAGGACTAATATATAAGTATCTTGTATCACCAAAGTAAGGATAATGTTGTGGCCGACGCCCTTAGTAGATTGTTTATGAGAAGTATTGCTCACATATAAAATGAGAAAAAAAAGTTAGTTTGTGGTGTTCAACAACTTATTATTCTAGGAGTTCATTTGGTTAATTTTGTCGAAGGAAGTTTCTAGGTTCAGAATAGTTCAAAATCTTCATTGGTTTCCAAAATGACGGGAAAGATAGCGATACTTTTTTTTTCATATGTTGAAAGAGTCCGTTTGAAATCAGAAGGCTTAGGTTTTCTCCTAAAGGGGAGATGGTATTCTTTGATATTTTGGAAGTTTATGTGTTTTGGATGGGGATGATTTGAGGCAGAAGATATTACTAGAAGCTCACAATTCTTGAAATTTCTTTTAACCCAGGAGCTATTAAGAAATACTATAATTTGCAGGAAGTCTATTAGTGGAATGGCATAAAGAAGGACATTGCATAATTTGTGGCTAAGTCCCTAAATTTCCAGCTGGTTAAGGTTGAGCACAAGAGGTCTAGTGGTACGCTTTAGGAATTTTGTCTTCTTAGTTAGAAGTGGAAACTAGTGAATATGGACTTCATTATAGTGTTTCCTCGTACTCATCAACAACACGACTCTATTTGGGTTATTATGGACTGAATGACTAAGTCAGCTCATTTTTTGCAAGTTAATACTTCAGATTTAGCTAAAGAATATGATAGACTCTGTAACACCCAGAGTCTGGTACCCAGAACGCCACACGGTGCTCATGACCCTGAAGAACGAAGGACCATAAACTAACCCATGACAAATATTTTTACCTGTACACTACATAATATACTGTATAAATGCAAAAATAAAGGCTGAAAGGCCATATAGTTCAAAGATATGATAAAACATAACATATGAAGATATGGTATATCAATATCAAAATAACTAAAATAATTGTCTAAATATTCTAGTTTGAAAGCCTCTAAACTATCTGAATAATGAGTTGATGGGACATGTCCCCAACTAACTCCAACTACTAAAATAAATTAATTAATGATATAATAATGAAATGATCATGTCCTCAAAGGATGAGGACTCACTGCTAACTCTGACTACTGAGCCTGGAATTCTACTAATTCTCTGGAGCTCGTGCTTCTGAACCTATGGTATAAAACACCATAGCATTAATGCGTCTATACGATTAAATGTATTAGTATGCATGTGAAGTAGGCTGAAGGAAATGGGTTCACGTGCATGAACTATACTAACTTAATGGATAACATGAACGTGGGGATGCATGCATGAATACATAATAACTATAACTGAGTTTGTGATAACTTGATTACTAAGACTGAGTACTGATAAAATGAGATACCGGTAACTGTATAACTAAAACAACTAATACTTAGCAGTTGTATCTGATAGTCTAGTTTCTGATGGAACTTGCTGAGTTACGTACTATTCTGAGTTGACTATATCTAGAAATCCTAAAATCCTAAAGAACTATCTGATTTCTATTACTGAGACTTAATGATTGTAGCTGACATCTTGATCCATAACTAAAACTATGGGAAGTGGTCATCAAACCGACATGCCCCATATAACACAATATAGCTAAGTTGGGGTCCAATCTGTAACCCTAATTAGAAGGATGTCAATACACCGCCACTAGTTATGAAAAGTTGTGGGTTACCCTCATGTAACAGTTTCACTAAAAGAGAAAGATGGGACCCTCATCTGACAGTGTTTATCTACCTTATCAACCTTTATCTGACATTGTTGATGTCTCAACCAATGCTGGATACATAGTTCTGGAGTGCAAGGATGGCTTCTAAGAATCTCACCCTTGTTTGACAGTGTGTGTTCCCATCCTTGCGCTCACTTAGTGCTAATTTCTAGTTCCATTTGAATAGACACCAAACATTATTAACTAAACTGGACTAAAGTGAATTCATGGAGTTCCATTGACTGAAGGAATACTACTGAAATTACTAAATTTCTGAGCTTTCCTAAGTCACATGATTTACTGTGTTCTATGGATCCTAGCTTGATAGAGAATATCATGAAAACATGACACTGGCTGTAGGCACAAAGCTAAATTATCGGGTACATGTACCCCCCGGACTCAATAGCATGAAACTAACAAGACATGACACTTCTTGAACTCACGACCATAATAAACAATCCATAATACAATCATTGGGGAATTTTATGAGGCACAAGTTCTAAAGAACAAGAATGGCTACACATATATCCATAATTCATTGACTAAGATATGTCATCAAACACTGGACATGTATAAACTTGTACATAAATGGGGATTTCATATTATCATACTAGTATGACACTTTTCCTTCACATAGGCATTTAGTCTAACACATGGGGAGCATGCTTTGGTTATACAACCATCAACAATTTAATAATCAAGGATACATCGAGCAACATGTAAATTTAAGGGTTTATCATGATTATTAACCAAATCTCCACATCCTAGCGTTAATCATTGTAATATGTAATTTCAAACATGAATAAAAACCCCACAACATCATGAATATGAATTTCAATTCATTATAAATCATGAACATTCATAAATACACAAATCTTGGAATTTGAAACGAGACTCTTGAGCTTCATGGGTGAAAGGGACCCATGAATAAACACATAACATACCTGGGTTGTGAGTTTATTAAAGTTCTTAGAATTAAAGAACTTGGAATATCTTAGTTTCTTGAAGATGGGTTTAGATCTTGATCTTAGGGATTATCTTTGAGAGAAAAACTTAATTTGATGTTGTGGATGAATAATGAACTTATGATCTAATATTATTAGGTATTAGAAAGGTTAGAAAAAGACCGAAAATCCATTTTAAAAAAAGACATAAAATAAATGAATGAAATATACGATGGTGGGTGCAACGGTCCATCGCTGGTTCTACGGTCTATGGGTACTGACCGTCATACCTGTGAAGAAAAAGGGTTCATTGCCTCTCCTACGATAGTTTGGGCAACATTCTGTCGCTAGCTCAATGGTCCGTCGGGCTGAGCCATTGGTCTTAGGAAGAATATGGTCTCACTGCCTCCACTGCGATGGTTTGGGTGATGGTTCATCACTAGCTCGATGGTCCATTGACCCTCATCATTGCCACTGGGCAATTTTGACTAGATTCTATAAAATGTCCATATCTTTTTACTCCGATGCTGGATTTGGATGACATTGGCATAATTGGGGAAATTCTATCTGATTTAATTATATATCATTTAGGAAGTCATCACTAAATCTTCTAGAGACTAGATTTGACTTAAAGAAAGTTTGAGGTATTACAATATCTCCCTCTTGGAAACATTCATCCTCAAATGAGACTGACTAAGAGGGGAGAAATGATAGACTGACGCACATCCTGAACATGAATTAACTAAAAGATGACTCCATGACTAGCATGACTGATAATTTGAATATATATATCATACTAAACATGCATATCTGATGCATGAGTAACTAATTCATGAATGCATAATTTAGTGTTCTGAGGAACTACGTTTATCACAATGAGAATGCATATCTGATGCATGTTTACTTGACTGAACTGATACATGAATGAATGACTGAATATGCAATGGTATTTAATACCTAGTTTATAATGGACTTATAAGCATGAAATTGATACCAAGCTTATAACTGAAATCTGAACATAAAATTGAAAAGCTTAAGGAGAATTGTTACCCTGAGCTAGATCTGAGTTTGCAGAGAAGAGGTGAGGATACTTGGTCCATATGTCTGCTTCTTTTTCCCAAGTAGCTCTCTTAACAGACTGATTTCGCCAAAGAACTTCGACTTGAGGGACTTCTTTGTTCCTCAGTCTACGATTTTCATAGTCTAGGATTTCTACTGAATCTCTTCGTAAGAGTGGTTGTTATAAACATCTATGCTCTTAATAGGGTCTACGACTTCCAGTTCACCTATGCGCTTCTTGCGTAAAGAGACATGGAAGACTGGATGAACTAAGGCCAGATCTGAAGTCTACTCGAGCTCATAAGCTACTTTGCTTAAAAGACTGAGAATTTTTAAGAGACCGACATTTCGAAGACTGAGTTTTCCTTTCTTTTAAAACCAGTTCACTCCCTTCATAGGAGAGATTTTTAGATAGATATAATCACCAATATCGAACTCAAGATCATTTTTGCACACATCTGCATAAGACTTCTATCGGCTCTGAGTAGGCCAGAGTATTTCTTTGATCAACTGGACTTTTTCTAAGGCATGGAAAACTAGGTTAGGCCCTATAACTGAGGTCTCACTAACTTTGAACCGACCGACTGGAGATCTGTATCTCCTACCATCAAGAGCTTCGAATGGATCCATCCAAATATTGGAATAATTGCTATTGTTATATGAAAACTCAATCAAAGGAAAGTGGTTATCCCAACTACCCTTGAAATGGATTGCACATGCCGTTAGTATATCTTTGAAAGTCAGAATAGTCCTTTCTGTTTGACCATCTGTTTGAGGATAAAAGACTGTACTGAGATAAACTTATGTACCAAGACCCTTTTAGAATGCTTTCCAGAAATGATAGGTGAACTGTGTACCTCTGTCTAAGATATTAGATAATGGAACACCTC
>NC_061119.1:63103243-63165976 GCF_002878395.1 Capsicum annuum | reverse complement strand
TTTAAAACAAATACTAAATACTGATAAATAAATACTAAAAGCTGAACTTCTATCTGAAATAATCTAGCCTGAAGAGACTCTAACTGTCTGAACATGGAGTTGATGGGACAAGTCCCCAACTAACTCCGACTATTGAATATACTGACTACTAAAATACTAAAATGATAACTCTATCCTCAAACTATGAGGACACACCACTAAATCTACTGCTGATAGGATGGCCTACTAAGTATAGTCAGGAGCACTGCGTTTGAATGATATAAGACATTATAACGCAAAAGAAAGAGTATGCATCAGTAATTTGAATATACTGGTATGCTAAGTGAGGTAAGTTGATATGCAAGAGTTCATATGCTTGAACATATAAATCTTAAACTATTGCAAATATTAATTATGCAATGTTACATGTAAATCTACTTTACCGTAAATAATGTCACTGATAATTGAATTACTTAGAACTGAGTTACTGATAATTGGGTGATTATTTCAAGCAGTCGTAATTCTGTAGAACTAAATTGAGTTCTATACTGAGCTAGGTGACTGTGCCTAACAGTCCAGATTTTGATAATTGATCGGAGGTTTTATACTGAGTTTGAAACTTAAATTATAACTATGG
Organism: Capsicum annuum; assembly: GCF_002878395.1. NCBI lineage: Eukaryota > Viridiplantae > Streptophyta > Magnoliopsida > Solanales > Solanaceae > Capsicum > Capsicum annuum. The sequence continues at coordinate 63,165,360 of NC_061119.1, read as the reverse complement.
GAATGTTCATCTAATCAATATACCCCAATTATAAATTATGTTGGGGTCCAACCTGTGTCCCCAGTTAGAAGGGTGTTAGCACCTTGCCAAAGGATACTAACAATGTCTGTGAGTTAACCCTATCTGGTCGGAAGACATTTCGTCAACCCTCACTGGCAGGAAAACTTATATGAGATATATCAACCCCTATCTGGTAGGAAGATATCTCAACCTACACTGGCTATGTAGTTTTGTAACTCAGGGATTTCTACTAAGGATCAAACCCTTCACTAACAGGAATGCCCCCATCCCTGGGTTTGCTCAGTGTTTATTCCTACTCCTAACTGAATAGAAACAGAACTAATTTGTAGACTATACTAGGCTTAACTGAACTATTACTGATTATACTAACTGAGTGAACTGGACTGAGTTTAATGAGTGTTGTTATCTGATTGAATACACTGTTCATAATACTGAGCTAAACTGGATTGATACTGAGTTTCACTTAGTTTTGTAACTGACTGAATACTATCATTCGTGACATTATTGAAACTATGTTGTAACTACTGTAGCTCAAGGTAAACAACTAGATTTTTGAGTATTAAATACCCCAAGGACTCAACAGTATAGAAAGTAAAGCAGGGCATGATCTTGAAAGCATAACAATAAATAATTGTTAATAATATATTCAACTAGGCATTTTTCAAACACTTGAGATACATAAACTTGTACATGAATGGGTCCACATGATGACATATCCTGATTTCACTATTTAATTCACATAGGCATTCTATCAAACACTTGGCGGGCATGGTTCTTTCACATGAGGATAGTCAAGCCATGAACATCATGGATATAATAATCAATTGTAATATCAAGGGTTTAACATGCATGTCATATAATTCACCACACATTCTAATTTAATTTCATGAAACTTGTAGTAAATTATCGAATAAAACCCAAATAATATCATGAGCATAAACCCAATCAATTCAACATGAAATTCATGAAAGCAATCAATTTATAGTTTCAAAGAGCATCTTGATCTCCAAGGGTAGAAGGAAACCCTTAGATGAACACCTAACATACCTTGGTAATGAATTTTGTGAAGATTAATGGTGTGTTCTTGAAGCTTGAACTTAATATTGAATGCCCTAAGTTTTGTTCTTGAGAGAAATTGAGAGAAAGTGAGTAATTTTTTCCCTTAGGAATGATTAATGTCGTGTTTTGGGGCTGAATAGAAGTGGGAAAATAACCCAAATACCTCTCTGGATGTGGACATAAAATTACTGAAAATGTGCCCAGCAATGCACTAGGCGACACTCTGCATTGATGGCCGATGTAATAGCCAACAAAAAGCATTGATATTGCATTAGCTCACTGTAATTTTCATTGAAGGCTGGTGAAAAGTTCTAGTCTAAGCGATGGGCGATGCGACGCTTAGAGATCATGTCGATCCAAACATGCCTTAAATTATTTCCAATAAATTTGAAACTCACACGAAGTGACCTATTGACACACCTAATCATGATTCAATCCAAAGATCAACATTCTATTGTAATAAAGGTTGTAAAATAATATTGCCAACTAAAGAAGGTTAATAAAAATTGTTCTAAGTATAAACACTTAGCTGAAATCTCTAAGTCTGGAATCTCTTTTCATGATCTAAAGGACTGAGTTAAGCTAGGATTCTCTGGGGTCTTACAATATCTCCCTCTTAGGAACATTCATCCTCGAATGAGACTAACTAAGCTAAGAATACTGATAGACTGAGTCTATATACTGAATATGCATGACTGAAGCATAATTGCATTACTGAAACTACAGATATGCTGAGTTTTCATACTAGACATGCATAACTGAAGAATGACTAAATTCTGAAGACATTTGACATAACTTAGTTGTTACATAATGGTATGCATAATATGAGGATGTTATGAAACTTGAACCGATATAGAGTTTTAAGGGTAATTTGAGCACGGAACTAAGTAATTTCAAGTAAAATTGTTACCTTAAGCTGAGTTTGAGTTTGTGAAGAAGAGATGAGGATACTAAGTTCGCATATCTTCTTCTGCTGCCTAAGTACCTGCCTCTACGGACTGATTCGGCCAAATAACTTTTACAAGAGGAAATTCTTTGTTGCTCAGTCGTCAAACCTGATGATCAAGAATTACGACGGGAACTTCTTCATAAGAGAGACTATTCTGAATATCTATACCCTTTATAGGGATTACAACTGCTGGGTCACCAATGCAATTCTTAATATAGGACACGTGAAACACTAAGTGCACTAAATCTAAGTCTAAAGGCAACTCAAGCTCGTAAGATACCTTCTAAAAATGACTCAGAATTACATAAGGACCAACATATCGGTGACTGAGCTTCCCCTTCTTGCCAAACCTCTTCACTTCTTTCATAGAAGAGATTTTCAAATACACATAATCACCAATCTTAAACTCGAGATCTGTTCTTCATGCATATGCATACTATTTTTGTTGGCTCTGAGCTATCTTAAGACTTTCTCTGATTAACTGAACTTTCTCTAAGGTATCAAATACCAAGTTAGGCTCTACCACTGAGGCCTCACCAACTTCAAATCGACTAATAGGAGATCTACATCTCCTCCTATAGAGTGCCTCAAATAGAGACATCTGAATGCTGGAATGATAGTTGTTATTACACACAAACTAAATCAAAGGCAAGTGGTCATCCCAACTACCCTTAAAGTCAATGGCACATGACCTTAACATATCTTCTAATGTCTTAATGGTCCTTTCTACAGGGACATCTGTCTGGGAATGAAATATTGTACTGAGGTGAACTTGGGTACCAAAACCCTTTTGGAAGGCTTTCAAAAAATAAAAGGTGAACTGCATACCTCTATCTAAAATGATAGACAATGGAACTCTGGGAAATTTAACCAACTCTCGAACATAGATCTTGGCATAATCCTCAGCTGAATAAGAGGTATAAAGTGGTAAGAAATAAAATGATTTGGTCATTTTATGCACAATGACACAAATAGAATCATGATGATACAAGTACGGGGAAAACCCATCACAAAATCCATGTTCACCTTCTGTAATTTCCAAGTGAGAATACTTAACTCCTGCATAGATCTACTAGGCTTATGATATTTTATCTTAACATGTGGAAAAGTTGAGCACTTAGCGACAAACTTTGTAATGTCTTTCTTCATCCCACTCTACCAATAAACTTCACACAAGTCGTGGTACATCCTGATGGTGCCTGGGTGAATAGAGTAGCGTGCACCATACACTTCTGCAAGAATATGCTATCTCACGCTATCCATACATGGCACACACAGTCTACCCTGGCAGTGTAACACACTATCTACCTCTTGGGAGAAAACCTTTACTTTCTGATCTATGAAAGACTCTTTTAGCTTAACTAGAATGGGATCTGTATCCTGCTTTTCTGTTACTTTGGAAACCAGAAATGATTCTGAACTATTCTGAACCCATACACTACCCTCTGCTGAATCAAATAAGAGAACACATAGTCGAGCAAGTTGATGAACTTCTTAAACTAAATTCTTCTTACCATCCTCCACGTGACTAACACTACCCATAGACATCCTATTGAGCGCATCAACTACTACATTGGCCTTGCCTGGATGATATAGAACACTTATGTCATAATCTTTCAACAACTCTAGCAACCTTCTCTGACATAAATTTAAATCTTTCTAAGAGAATACATAATGCAAGCTGTTCTGATCTGTGAACACATCAACATGTACTCTATAGAAGTAATACCTTCAAATCTTTAAGGCAAACAATACAGCTGCTAAATCAAGATCGTTAGTGGGATAGTTCTTTTTATGAGGCTTACGTTGTCTAGAGGCATAGGCTATGAACTTACCTCTCTGTATCAAAAAACACCCTAAACCAACTCTGGAAGCTTTGCAATATACCACAAACCTATCTAAACCATTTGGTAAAGCCAACACTAGTGCTGTAGTGAGTCGAGTCTTTAACTCCTAAAACTCTTCTCACATGAATCTGACCACTAAAACTTGGCTTTCTTCTCTGTCAATCAGGACATGGGGATGTAATAGGAAAAAATATCTCAATACACCATTGGTAATAGCCAGCCAAACCTAAGAAACTCTTAATATCTGATGGAGAGATAGGTCTGTGCTAGTTTCTCACTACTTTAGTCTTTTGAGGATCAACTCTAATGTCATCACCAGAAATAATATGACTAAGGAAATCTACTGAACTTAGCAAAAATTTTGCATTTACTGAATTTGGCAAACAACTGATGGGATCTGAGGGTCCATACCACTATTCTGAGATGGTCAGCATGATCATGTTTACTGCGGAAGTAGACAAGAATGTTGTCAATAAAGAGTATAACGAACATGTCCAAGTACTACTTAAACACGTGGTTCATCAAGTCCATGAAAGTTGCGGGGGCATTAGTAAGACCAAATGACATGACTAGGAATTTGAAGTAACTATACCGAGTTTTGCAAGTTATTTTTGGAATGTCACATTCTCTAACATTGAGTTGATGATAGCCTGATCTAAGGTCTATCTTAGAAAAGTAATTAACACCCTAAAGTTGGTCAAACAAGTCATCAATTCTAGGAAGTGAATACTTGTTCTTGATTGTAACATTATTCAACTAACAGTATTCAATACATATTCTGAGAGAACTATCTTTCTTATGCATGAATAAGACTGGTGCACAACAAGGGGATAGATGGGTCTGATGAATCCATTATCTATGAGATCCTTTAACTATTCTTTTAGCTCTTTGAGTTTAGCTAGTGCCATTCTATGTGGCAAAATAGAGATTGGTTGAGTATTGGGAAGAAGTTCTATTCTGAAGTCAATTTCCCATTCAGGAGGGACTCCAGGAAGATCTTTGGGAAACATATCTAGAAATTCATAGGCTACTGGAACTGACCCAAGACTAGGAGTCGTGGAACTAGAATCCTTAACTTGAAGAAGATGGTAGATACACCCTTTAGATATTATTTTTCTTGCCTCAGGTAAGAAATAAGCTAACCCCTAAGTGCTAAAGTACTACCCCTCCATTTAAGGAAAAGTTCATTCAAAAACTAAAAATAGACAATTCTATTTTTGTAGTCAGCTGATGCATAGCATGAGTGGAGCCAATCCATGCCGAGAATGACATTAAAATCTATTTTCTCTATCTCTACTAAGCCTACTGACGTAACTTTCTAAGATACCATAACCGGATAGTTCCTATATACCCGTTGGGCTATAATAGATTTATCCACTGGTGGAGATTGAGAAGGGATCTACTAGGATTTCAAGACTAAATCTGAAATAAATAGATATATAAGGAGTTATAAAGGAGAGAGAAGCTATTGGATCTAGAAAAGCGTAATTATGTAAAAGATAAAATTTAAACATACCAGTGACCATATCAGGAGAACTTTCCTAATCCTATTGGAACTAAAATGGATAGAGTCTATTTTGGCGTTGCCCACTGTTTGAACTAGAAGCGGCACCCTACTAATTTGGGTGACCGAACTGAACTGAGAGACAATTATGCTGAATCTATGAACCCACCTGAGGATATTTTCTGACCCTATGGCCAGGCTGGCCACATCTCAAACATACATAACTATCAGCTCTTTAGACACCTTGGTAGTTCCTGCCAGATTTCTAGAAAAGAGGATTTGTTCGGGCACTGCTAACACTACCATGGTATTTAGGGCCTGTGCCCTATTTTTATTGCTATCTCTGAATTTTGGCATTAGGACACTGGCTGAGAACGGAGTTGGAGATGAATATTACGAAGAACAATTGACACCCTCTATGAAGTTGAAGCTATCTATTCTAGCTCTCTTATTTTCCTCATTCTTAGTATCTTCTATCTACTGAGCATGGACCATGAGCCTTGATATGTCCATCTTCTTAATCAATATTTAGGTCCTACACTTCTTGACCATACCATTAGACACACCCGACATAAACTTATTCATCTTAGATATATTATCTTCTACCATAGGAGGGGCATATCTAGCTAACTGTGTAAATTTAAGGGAATACTATTTAATGATCATGTTGCACTGTTACAGATTAATAAACTCCAAAACCTTATATTCTTTCAACTCCAGTGGGAAGAACCTATCACGAAGAAAAGTAGCAAACGTTTCCCATTCTATGGGTCCTGCATCTGCACCCATATCTGCCTTCCACTGCTTAGACCATGTATGAGCCACATCTTATAATTGCTATGCAGCTAACTCAGTGCTCCCACTAGAAGTCACCCCTATGATATCTGTGACTTTCTACATAATGTCAAGGAATTTCTGGGGGTCCTTCCCAGAATTAGACCCTGTAAATGGTTAAGGATTCATTCGGGTGAAATCTCTAATTCTAGCTGCGGAAATACAAGCCATTGGGTTAGACCAAATGGGATATGGGCATTTATTCTAGGATACCACAGAATGAGACAAAGTGGTGAAAGTTGCTCTAAATTTTTCTTGCAGGACATGCTCGTCCAGGGGATCTGCCTAAATGGGCGGAGGTGCTGGCTGATTTCTAGTTCTTTTTTCATTAGTTCTTTTGGGAGGCATACTCTATAACAAAAGGGGAAAACTAGTTTAGACTGAGAGTTTTATTTGAGCTTACGCTCACTCACATGATATGAATACCTAAAGAAGAGAACTTCTTCCTAAAATGCCTCATAGCCTCTGGTCCATTAGTGTGGCACGCAACACACCTATGCACAAGACTCTACTAGACATGACTTTCAAACTACCTAGGACTCTGTTGAACCTTAGGCTCTGATACCAAGTTTGTAATGCCTCTAGTCTACAACCCAGATGCCACATGGTTCTTATGACCCCGAATGACCACAAGCTAACCAATGACTGGCACCTATTATGAGCACTAAATAAAATACATAAATAATTTGAAAAATAGGTTGATATGCCATAAGGTTCACAATCTAAAAACAAATACTGAATACTGATAAATAAATACTAAAAGCTGAATATCTATATGAAATAATGTAGACTGAAACGCCTCTATCTTAACATGGAGTTGATGGGACAATTCCCCAACTAACTCCGACTACTGAATAAACTGAACTACTAAAATATTAAAATGATAACTCTATCCTCAAATTATGAGGACTCACTACTAAATCTGCTACTTATAGGTTGGGCTGCTAAGTGTGGTCAGGATCCCATGCGTTTGAACCTATGATATAAGATATAATAGTGCAAAAAAAGAGTATGTGTCAGTACTTTGAATGCACTGGTATCCTAAGTGAGTAAGCTGATATACAAGGGTTCATATCCATGAACAATAACTTACTGAGTACCATGCCTGCATGTTAAAGTTTAAGCACTAGATGCCTAGTCATATGCTTTAGAAATTTAGTATTTGTACTTAGAAGTAGGAAGTGGTGAATATGGACTTTTTTATAGGTTTGCCAAGTACTCAACGACAATATTACTCTATTTGGTTTATCATGGACCAAATGACAAATTCTTCTTATTTCATGCTATTTAACATTTTAGATTATGCTAGACTCTATCTATGGGAGTTGGTGAAATTGCCTAGAGTCCATTTGACCAGTATTTAAGACAGAGGTACCCATTTACCTCTCAATTTTTGAGTGCTTTTTAGAAGGTTCTAGGTATTATAGCTTAAATTAGTATAACTTTCAATCGCAGATAGATGGTTACGCAAAGAGGACCATTAAAACCTTAGAGGACATGTTGAGGGAATGTGTAATTGATTTTAAGGGTAGCTGGGATGACCACTTTCCACTGATTAAGTATTGTTACTATAAAAATTATCACTCCAAGATTTAGATGGCCCCATTTGAGGCTATTTATGGTAGAATGTGTAGATCTCTAATTGGTTGGTTTGAGGTTTTTCAAGATTTCTTGATTGATACAAATTCAGTAAATGGTGATATGGAAAGGTTTAATTGATTAGAGAAAGGCTAAAAACTTTCTAAAGGCATTAGAAATTTAACAAAGATATCAGAAAAACAGAGCTTGAGTTTGATATTGATGATTTTGTCTACTTGAATATGCGAAGATATTTTGTAAGAAAGGAATGCTTAGTCCCCACTATTTTGGTCAATACAATATTTTAAGTCGATATTGAAATGTAGCCTTTTAGTTGCACTTGCTTGCAGAATTAACATTAGTGCATCTAGTTTTCCATGTTTCCTTATTGATGAAATATATTAGTGACAAAACGTCCATAGATTGGAATGGAAAATAGTCACTTTTATGAAGAGGTCCCAGTTGAGATCCTCAATCATTAGATTTGTATGTTGGGGAATAAATAGGTTGCATAAATAAAGGTTCTATGGGGAAATCAGTTTGTTGAGGGAGCTTCTTAGGACGCAAAGGCAGATATGCAGGTTCACTTAATTAATTAATTAATTCTTTTATTTCTATCCCAGTACACAAAAATTATTTTTATATCATAACATGTATTCATAAGTATTGTTCAATCTATGGATCAGTCACAAAATAAGATATCAGTTCATAGTTCATCTCATAAGTTGTTCAATGTGAAATTTCAGCTTTCCCTTAGCCTTTTAGCTTATTTAATCTCATTCGGGGATGAATGATCCCAAGGGTAAAATATCATAATACCCCATGTAGTAAGTTCTAGACTCACCGAAGGATAGTATATTGAATTAGTATTCCAATGCTACTATTCTCAACTCAATCCGAAGTCATAGTCAAAAGTTATAATAAGTTCTCCTAAGTCTCTGTCAAACAGCCAGTGATTATAACTCTGGCAATAACCTATTATTAGAGACCACATGTCATAGAGTAGACTCGTTGTAACAGTAGTGAGTGACCAAAAAATTTAGTCCAGTGATAACAAGCACAGCACATGACTCATTGTCAAACAAAATAAGTCGTTTTGTGTACCCTTCGTAATAATAGTAAGAAACCAAGAAAAACAACCCTTGGACAACAACCCTTCATGATGACTTATTTTAACGATTAAAAAGTCATCAAGAGGTAGTCGTTTTCATAATATTAAGGACATTACAACCTAGGTCCCCATGCTGCAACTCAGGTTACGACTTATAATCAAACATAATGAGTTGTTACTTGAGTCGTGAAGACTGTTTCGCAAAAGTTTCTACACATTTTTAAAAATTGAATTTTAGGTTTTTCCCCATTCTTTTAACCCAATCACACATTATTTGGGTACTCCAAGACCAATTATTGGGGGTTAATATTATCCTAAGATCTCATAAACTCAAAATTATTCGACAGTTGGCAAAAAAGGTGATTTTCTCTCCTACAACATCAAGGTAGGGTTCCTAAACTCAAATTTTAAATTCCAAGGATTGAACAAACTATTTTATTTCTAGGTATGTGGAATGGGTTCCTTCCACCAATTGAGTCCAAAAGATTCTCCCTTCTCAATTTTAATGCCCCTTTATGTTTTGGGCTCTAGGTCAAATATAAATTTCCTTGATTTCTTTAATATTTCTTATTAATTAATCATGACTACCTATTTTTCATTATTAGTAACATATTCTCATTTGCAAAAACATAATTTCCTCCATATTTGATAAATTATTGAGTTTTGGCTTGAATTATGAAATTCTCAATTGTGATCAGTTTTTAATATTATCATGTTCAGTTGTATTAGTCAAACGTGGTTTGTTATGAATACTCGATACCAAAGGATTCATGAATTTATCAATTTATATGGCATTTGAGCATTTCAGATTATATATAGTTATTACATTCAAAATGACATCATAATGATCAATTTAGTTTATGTTTTAGTGTAATTCAATTAGGAGTAATACTTAGCATCGAGTGATTGTAGGAATGACGGCTGACCCATCATTTAGGCTTGAGACCATTATTAGAAGTACCTGAGTTCCATAATTACAATACCACCATATATTTTAATGTGACAAACTTTATATCAGAGTGCCAGGTTTAATGTGTCCTAGGGTGTCTAAAAGCCACACTAAGTAGATTCTTGTTTATGGGTGTGAAATCCACAAAACCTAATAGTGATAAACTATGAAATGTTTTTGCAAGTTCTTACTTATTACATGATTTAGGTTGTGGGATAAAGTGTGAACTCTACTAAACTTCTTTTTCTAAATCGTACTCTATCCATTGGTTGAAATTCCTCCCAAGTGAACTAATAGAAGGAGGAGTGGGAATTAATAAGTCCCACCACCAACTCCAACAGACCCTCTAAATAAGAAAGTCTCTTATGATGAGTTTAGGGATGCTTTAACAGTAACAACCCAATCAATGACTGCTTAGAATCACTTGCAAGTTGATTCCCAAACCAACCCTTCTATTAATACGGTGGTAGCTAGAATTTGAGACTTTAATAGAATAAATCTACCAGCATTCTTTGGGACCAAGTCGGTGAAGAATCCAAAGGAGTTACTGGATAGTATTCAAATGGTAAGTAAAATGATAGGTGTCACCTCATGTGAAAATGCTGACTTGGTTACCTATCCACTGGAAGGAGTGGATCATACCTATTTTAAGAAGTGGAAGAAGGATAGAGGTGCAGATGTAGAGCCAGTACAGTGGGATGAGTTAGTTGTCGAATTTCTAGACATATTCTTCTCACTTGACTTAAGAGAAGCCAAAGTATAGGATTTCATCAACTTTAAGTAGGGCAGTATGAGTGTTAAGGATCACTCACTCAAGTTTACCCAATTAACAAGGTATGCCTAAGCTATAGTTGACAATTCAAGAGCCCAAATGAGAAAATTTGTATCAACTGTTTTTAAGGCGTGGTCAAGGAGCGTAGAAAGACCAAGTTTATTAAGGAGATAGAAATCACTTGATTGATAGGTCATGCCAAGAGATTGGGGAGATAAATATCAACAAGAAAGGAAGGAGAATTAGTGGGACAAAATTAGTATTTTTAATTTCTTGTAGTAGAGGACAGATGGCAGGAAATTTTCTCAGTTTTGCTAGAAAACATTAGCTCCTTCCCCATATTTTGCTAGTGCCAAGTGCCCAAGTTTAGACATGACAGTTGTGATAGAGCGCCAAGCTTTCAATGCCTAGGTAGTGAGAAAAGTGCTTGCACCAACCTAGTTTGCAAGAGATGTGGTAAAATCACAAGGGTGAGCGCATACTTGATAGTGATGCTTGTTTACGGTATGGCAAGTCAGGTCACAAAATAAGGGATTTCCCGGTGATTGTACGAAGAGGTAAAAGAGTTAGACTAACTATTGAACAGTTCCAATATGTTGCTCGACTCAGTAAGGTGGCCTTTTTTGTTCAACTGAAGATATTACCAGGGTAGGATATATTCCCTTCATAAGTAAAAGGATCAAGAGGGTTCTCCAAATGTTATCACTGGAGTGTTACAAGTTTTTCATATCCATGTGTATGTATTATAATACCTCAAAGCCACACTTTCCTTTGTAACTTCCTATATAGTAGTAATTTTTGGTGTCAGCCATGAAATCCACGCAAAAGCCTTTTCCGTTTCTACTCCAGTTAGTAGTTAAATCATAGCCTGATGGGTCTACAAAAATTGCTCATTCATAGTATCCCATACAATAACTTTAGTCCATCACATTGAGTTAGACATGACCGAGTTTGATGTTATTCTTGGCTTAGATTGGCACCACTCTTGCTATTACTTAGTTCACTATAGAAATAGAGTAGTCCAGCTTTAGTTTCAACATGATCCAGTCTTAGAGTGGAAAAGTAGTACCTCAGTGCCTATAGGTCAATTTGTCTCTTTCCTTAAGGTAAGGAAAATAATCTATAAAGGATACATTTATTATTTTGTATGAGTCAGGGACTCAAGGTGTAAAATCTTGAGTCTTGAGTCAATTCTAGTAGTTAATGAAATTCCTGAAGATATGCTCGGAGTTCCTCCTGAGTGGGAAATTGACTTTGAAATATATCTTCTTATAGATACCCAGCCTATTTCAATTTCTCCTTAATGAATAGCTCCAATAGAGCTTAAGGAATTGAACGAACAGTTGAAAGATCTAATAGACAAGTGTTTTATCAAGCCTAGTATCTCTCTATGGGGTGCTCTAGTTCTTTTTATGGATATAAAAGATGGTTCTCTCAGAATGTGTATCGACTACCATCAGTTGAACAAAGTTAGAATCTAGAATAAGTATCCCATCCCTAGGATTGATAACTTGTTCAACCAATTTTAGGGTGCTAACTAGTTTTCTAATATAGACCTAAGATATGGCTATCATCAATATAGAGTCAAAGAAAGTGATATCTTAAATACAACCTTTAGATCTCAGTATGGTCACTTTGAATTTATAGTTATGCCTTTTGGTCTGAAGAATTCCCCTGAAGTTTTTATTGACTTGGTGAATAGATTGTTCAAGAAGTACTTGGACATATTCATTATAACCTTCATCAATGACTTTCTCATTTTTTCTCAGAATGAGGGTAAACATATAGATAGTTTGAGGATTGTGTTGCAAACTCTTAACGATCACAAATTATTCACTATGTTTAGCAAGTGTGAATTCTTGTTGAAATCAATAGCATTTCTTGGTCATATTTTGTCAGGACTAGAGACTACTCCCTTGTCGTAACTTGGTGCTTAGAGTCATAAGTGAACCCAAGCTAACCCATGGTATGGTACATTTTGTGAGCACTAAAGATACTATTTGCATAGTTTAATATGCAGAAGCTAAATTGGAGAAAATAATTAAGATATTATACGGAAACAATACTCAATATATCTGAATAATTGATAAAAACTACCATTATGTTTGACTATTTAGAAGCCTCTAAGTCATGGGGAGTTGATGGGACAAACCCCCAACTAACTCCAACTGATAATAATAAAAAAAAGTACAAAAAATAACTAAGGATGACTTGTCCTCGAAGGATGAGGAATAACCACAACTTTTATTGAGTGGAACACAAACTACCTAAGTACGATCGAGGAACTGAGCATCCAAACATGTATTATAAGGAAACATAGCACAAACGAAAGTATGCAATCGGTACTTTGAATGTATAGGTGTGTGAGATAAGGACTAGCTAATATGCATATATATAATGGGATTGAACATGTAAATTGAATGCAAGACCAAGTAAATCATGTGCTAAAATAATCTTTAAAATAGAATAACTGAATAACTAATAGACTGACTCTTGGTCAAGCAAGCCTAAACTAGTATAATTTTAATACTGTACTGAAACCATGGGAGCTAACTACAATTGATATACCCTAGTCTAATTAAAATTAGGGTCTAACTTTAACCCCAGTTAGATAGGTGTATATACCTCGCCAAGGGCACCAACACTGGATGGGGTAGATCCACTAACCTGATATCTCAAAGGATAAGGGTTTCATGCCTCTACTAATGGGTGACCCCTTAAAATCTATGGTGGTTTCATAGTTCTGGATCTTAGGTACTGCTACTAATGACTCATGACTAACTGATGAGGGAGCCACCATTCCTGCATTCACTTGATGATAAGTAATACTCTCAACTGAATAAAACTGGTATTATTATTCATTTAACATGACCTGCTACTAATAAGTGCTCATTATGATAATATTTTTAATTTAACAATACAAGTATAATCTATATAACTTCTAACCTGAAAATCATAACATGCATAATTTTCCATGATATCGGGTATTTATACCAGCCAGCATACACTAATACAAACTAATCTTTGTAACTATTTAAAAATATACGATATGGGAAAATCTTTAATGACACCTCATATTTCAAAAATTAATCATGACGTAGAATTTTGCATTATGAAATATATGGAAACACAATCATCATGAGGGATTATCTTTCCATGGTTTAGAACTAAACATTTGACACGAGATTCATAAAATTCATGGCTAACTTGAAACCACATAAAACAGAAAAGAATTTGACTTGAAAGTTTTGAGAGTTCTTAGGACTCAATGGATTGAAGGAACCCACTAATGAATATCCCACATACCTAGAGTATAAGCCTTGAAAAAATCTTTTTGAGAATAGGACTAGCTTAAAGAAACCTAGTTTTCTCTTGAGGAAGAAGGAAATTGTCTCTTTGATTTCTCTTGCGTGCAATTAATAATTATACTATAAAATGGTGCTTTGGGTCTTTATGTCACCTCTTGGTAAGCCAAAATAACATGGGTACGACTTTTAAGGTGGTGGGAAAAAACATTAAAGTCCCTGAAAAATGTACTAAAAAACTGAGTTCCCAGTTATTACGACTCACCCTACAATTTGTTAGGACTGACTATGAGTCGTAGTCTAAATCAATAGATGAAATATAGGGTCTGGGGTTCCTTTTTGGTCCAACTATGACTTCCCCATTATGAGTCGTAAGAAAGAGTCGTAGCCTGAAGCTTGAATCTTTGGTCTTTTACTGGTCGGGCTACGAGTCCCTACTTATAAGTCTTAGTTATTATTTATGAGTTGTGAGGTCAGGTCATAACAACTAGGCTTAAAACATAGGGCCTTCACTATGGTGAATACAATTCACTTATGATGACTTATCATAAGTGGTAATGACTCATTACCTGAGTCATCATCACGGTAGTGTATTGGTCCTTTAAGAGAAATATTCCATTACTTTTTGCAATGGCATCAGATTTAGGTGACTCTTTAAGCATTGTAAAGATAACTTTGTGTTATATCTTTTGAGGGGAGTTGAGACCTTTAAAAGTTTAGGGAATTACATATTATTTTTAGTAAGGGTATCCAAGTTGTTCCGCAAAAGACCAAAGTAGTAAGAAATAAGCCTAGACACATATTTGTATGAGATATTAGGAGTTTCTTTGCTTTAGCAGGTTACTGCAGATGGTTTGTTAAAGGATTCTATTCTATCGCTTCTCCTATATCAATATTGACTCAATAAAAGTAAAATTTTCAATGTTTTGATTCTTACAAGAAGAGTTTTCAGGAGTTGAAGGCTCGACTTACCTCTGCCTTAGTTTTGACTCAATAGAGGCTTCAGATGGTTTTGTGGCCTATTGTGATGCTTTTAGAGTTGGTTTTGGTTTTGTGCTAATATAGCAGGGTAGGGTCATAGTATATGCCTCTATACAAATCAAACCCCATAAGAGGAACTACACAACTTATGACCTTGAGTTGGCTGCAATTATTTTTTCCTTAAAGATATAGAGGCATTATCTTTATCAAGTTTATTTTAATATGCTTGCTGATCACAAGAGTATTCAATATGTGTTCAGTCAGAAATATCTAAATCTTCCTAAGTGAAGGTGGCTAGAGTTGCTAAAGGACTAATATATAAGTATCTTGTATCACCCAAGTAAGGATAATGTTGTGGCCGGCGCCCTTAGTAGATTGTTTATGAGAAGTATTGCTCACATTTAAAATGAGAAAAAAAAGTTAGTTTGTGGTGTTCAACAACTTACTACGCTAGGAGTTCAGTTGGTTAATTTTGTCGAAGGAAGTTTCTAGGTTCAGAATAGTTCAAAATCTTCATTGGTTTCCAAAATGACGGGAAAGATAGCGATACTTTTTTTTCTTATGTTGAAAGAGTTCGTTCGAAATCAGAAGGCTTAGGTTTTCTCCTAAAGGGGAGATGGTATTCTTTGATATTTAGGAAGATTATGTGTTTTGGATGGGGATGATTTAGGGTAGAAGATATTACTAAAAGCTAACGATTCTTGAAATTTCTTTTAACCCAGGAGCTATTAAGATATACTATAATTTGCAGGAAGTCTATTAGTGGAATGGCATGAAGAAGGACATTGCATAATTTGTGGCTAAGTCCCTAAATTTCCAGCACGTTAAGGTTGAGCACAAGAGGTCTAGTGGTACGCTTTAGGAATTTTGTCTTCTTAGTTAGAAGTGGAAACTAGTGAATATGGACTTCATTATAGTGTTTCCTCATACTCATCAACAACACGACTCTATTTGGGTTATTATGGACTGAATGACTTAGTCAGCTCATTTTTTGCAAATTAATACTTCAGATTTAACTAAAGAATATGATAGAGTCTGTAACACCCAGAGTTTGGTACCCAGAATGCCATACGGTGCTCATGACCCCAAAGAACGAAGGACCATAAGCTAACCCATGACAAATAGTTTTACTTGTACACTGCATAATATACTGTATAAATGCAAAAATAAAGGCTGAAAGGCCATATAGTTCAAAGATTTGATAAAACCTAACATCTGAAGATATGGTATATCAATACCAAAATAACTAAAATAATTGTCTAAACATTCTAGTCTGAAAGCCTCTAAACTATCTGAATAATGAGTTGATGGGACATGTCCCCCACTAACTCAAACTACTAAAATAAATTAATTAATGATATAATAATGGAATGATCATGTCCTCGAAGGATGAGGACTCACTGCTAACTCTTACTTCTGAGCCTGGAATTCTACTAATGCTCTGGAGCTCGTGCTTCTGAACCTATGGTATAAAACACCATAGCACCAATGCGTCTGTACGATTAAATGTACTAGTATGCATGTGAAGTAGGCTGAAGGAAATGGGTTCACATGCATGAACTATACTAACTGAATGGATAACATGAACGTGGGGATGCATGCATGAATACATAATAACTATAACTGAGTTTGTGATAACTTGATTACTAAGCCCGAGTACTGATAAAATTAGATACTGGTAACTGTATAACTAAAACAACTAATACTGAGCGGCTGTATCTGATAGTCTAGTTTTTGATGGAACTTGCTGAGTTATGTACTATTCTGAGTTGACTGTATCTGGAAATCCTAAAATCCTAAAGAACTATCTGATTTCTATTACTGACACTTAATGACTGTATCTGACATCTTGATCCATAACTAAAACTATGGGAAGTAGTCATCGAACCGACATGCCCCAAATAACACAATATAGCTAAGTTGGGGTCCAATCTGTAACCCCAATTAGAAGGATGTCAATACACCGCCACTAGTTATGAAAAGTTGTGGGTGACCCTCATGTAACAGTTTCACCAAAAGAGAAAGATGGGACCCTCATCTGACAGTGTTTATCCACCTTATCAACCTTTATCTGACATTGTTGATGTCTCAACCAATGCTGGATACATAGTTCTGGAGTGCAAGGATGGCTTCTAAGAATCTCACCCTTGTTTGACAGAGTGTGTTCCCATCCTTGGGTTCACTTAGTGCTAATTTCTAGTTCCATTTGAATAGACACCAAACATTATTAACTAAACTGGACTAAAGTGAATTCATGGAGTTCCGTTGACTGAAGGAATACTATTGAGATTACTGAATTTCTGAGCTTTCCTAAGTCACATGATTTACTGTGTTCTATGGATCCTAGCTTGATAGAGAATATCATGAAAACATGACACTGGCTCTAGGTACAAAGTTAAATTATCGGGTATATGTACCCCCAGGACTCAATAGCATGAAACTAACAAGACATGACGCTTTTTGGACTCACGACCATAATCAACAATCCATAATACAATCATTGGGGAATTTTATGAGGCACAAGTTCTAAAGAACAAGAATGGCTACACATCTATCCATAATTCATTGACTAAGACATTTCATCAAACACTAGACCTGTATAAACTTGTACATAAATGGGGATTTCATATTATCATACTAGTATGGCACTTTTCCTTCACATAGGCATTTAATCTAACACATGGGGAGCATGCTTTGGTTATAAAACCATCAACACATCTAATAATCAAGCATACATCAAGCAACATGTAAATTTAAGGGTTTATCATGATTATTAACCAAATCACCACATCCTAGAGTTAATCATTGGAATATGTAATTTCAAACATGAATAGAAACCCCACAACATCATGAACATGAATTTCAATTCATTATAAATCATGAACATTCATAAATACACAAATCTTGGAATTTGAAACGAGACTCTTGAGCTTCATGGGTGAAAGGGACCCATAAATAAACACATAGCATACCTGGGTTGTGAGTTTATTAAAGTTCTTGGACTTAAAGAACATGGAATATCTTAGTTTCTTGAAGATGGGTTTGGATCTTGATCTTAGGGATTATCTTTGAGAGAAAAACTTAATTTGATGTTGTGGATGAATAATGAACTTATGATCTAATATTATTAGGTATTAGAAAGGTTGGTAAAAGATCGAAAATCCATTTTAAAAAAAGACATAAAATAAATGAATGAAATATACGACGGTGGGTGCAACAGTCCATCGCTGGTTCTACGGTCTATGGGTACTGACCGTCATACCTGTGAAGAATAAGGGTTCACTGCCTCTCCTACGACAGTTTGGGCGATAGTCTGTCGCTAGCTCAATGGTCTGTTGGCCTAAGCCATTGGTCTTAGGAAGAATATGGTCTCACTGCCTCCACTGCGATGGTTTGGGTGATGGTCTATCACTAGCTCGATGGTCCATTGACCCTCATCATCACCACTGGGCAATTTTGACTACTTTCTATAAAACGTCCATACCTTTTTACTCTGATGCTGGATTTGGATGACATTGGCATAATTAGGGAAATTCTATCTGATTTAATTATTAATCATTTAGGAAGTCATCACTAAATCTTCTAGAGACTAGATTTGACTTAAAGAAAGTTTGGGGTATTACAATATCTCCCTCTTGGAAACATTCATCCTCAAATGAGACTGACTAAGAGGGGAAAAATGATAGATTGACGCATATCCTGAACATGAATTAACTGAAACATGACTCCATGACTAGCATGACTGATAATCTGAATATATATATCATACTAAACATACATATCTGATGCATGAGTAACTGATTCATGAATGCATAACTGAGTGTTCTGAGGAACTACATTTATCACAATGAGAATGCATATCTGATGCATGATTACTTGGCTGAACTGATACATGAATGAATGACTGAATATGCAATGGTATTTAATACCAAGTTTATAATGGACTTTTAAGCATGAAATTGATACCAAGCTTATAACTGAAACCTGAACATAAAATTGAAAAGCTTAAGGAGAATTGTTACCCTGAGCTAGATCTGAGTTTACAGAGAAGAGGTGAGGATACTTGGTCCATATGTCTGCTTCTTCTTCCCAAGTAGCTCTATTAATGGACTGATTTTGCCAAAGAACTTCGACTTGAAGGACTTCTTTGTTCCTCAGTCTACGATTTTCATAGTCTAGGATTTCAACTGAATCTCTTCATAAGAGTGGTTGTTATAAACATCTATGCTCTTAATAGGGTCTAGGACTTCCAGTTCACCTATACGCTTCTTGAGTAAATAGACATGGAAGACTGGATGAACTAAGGCCAGATCTAAAGGCTACTCGAGCTCATAAGCTACCTTGCTTAAAAGACTGAGAATTTTGAAGAGATCGACATTTCGAGGACTGAGTTTTCCTTTCTTTTTGATCCACTTCACTCCCTTCATTGGAGAGATCTTTAGATAGATATAATCACCAGTATCGAACTCAAGATCATTTTTGCACACATCTACATAAGACTTCTATCGGCTCAGAGTAGGCCAGAGTATTTCTTTGATCAACTGGACTTTTTCTAAGGCATCAAATACTAGGTTAGGCCCTATAATTGAGGTCTCACTAGCTTTGAACCGACCGACTGGAGATCTGTATCTCCTACCATAAGGATCTTCGAATGGATCCGTCCAAATATTGGAATAATTGCTATTGTTATATGAAAACTCAATCAAAGGAAAGTAGTTATCCTAACTACCCTTGAAATGGATTGCACATGCCCTTAGTATATATTTGAAAGTCTGAATAGTCCTTTCTGTTTGACCATCTGTTTGAGGATGAAAGACTGTACTGAGATAAACTTATGTACCAAGACCCTTTTAGAATGCTTTCCAGAAATGATAGGTGAACTGTGTACCTCTGTCTAAGATATTAGATAATGGAACACCTCACAATCTCACCAACTCTCTAATGTAGAGTTTGGCATAATCCTCAGCTGAATAGGAGGTATGGACTGGAAGGAAATAAGCTGATTTGGTATCCTATCTACAATGACCCAAACTTAATCATGCTGATGATAAGTATGAGGCAAACCCATCGAAAAGTCCATGTTCACTTATTCCCACTTCCAAGTGGGAATACTGAACTCCTACATAGACCGACTAGGCTTCTGATGCTCTATCTTAACCTGATGACATATAGAGCATTTAGCCATGAATTCTGCAACATCTCTCTTCATCCCACTCCACTAATAGATTTCCCATAAGTCTCGGTACATCTTAGTTGCCCCTGGATGAATAGAGTAACGCGCACCATATGCTTCTGTAAGAATTTTTTGCCTTAAGTCATCTATACCTTGAACACACAGATGACCCTGACAATGCAGAACACCATTTCCCCCTTGGGAGAAAACCTCTACTTTTTGATCCATCACTGACTATTTCAACTTGACTAGGCTGGGATCTCTATCTTGCTTTTCTTTCATCTCAGAAACTAGAGATGATTTTGAACTATTCTAAACCCATATATTACCCTCTGAAGAATCAACTAGGTGGACACTTAGTCAGGTAAGATGATGAACTTCCTGAGTTAACATCTTCTTACTGTCCTCAATATAAACAATACTACCCATAGACAGTCTATTGATAGCGTCGGCCACTACGTTGGCCTTTCCTGGATTATAAAGGACACTCTTGTCATAATCTTTCAAGAGCTCCAACCACCTCCTCTGAAGAAGTTTGAGATCTTTTTGAGAAAAGACATACTGAAAACTCTTATGATTTATAGACACATCTACATGAACTAAATATAGATAATGCCTCCAGATCTTCAAGTCAAAAACTACGGCTACTAACTCGAGATAATGAACCGGATAATTCTCCTCATGGGGTTTAAATTGTTTGGAGGCATAGGCTATGACCTTACCATGATACATAAGGACACAACCCAAACCTACTTTAGATACATCATAATACACTACGAACACATCGAAACCATCTAGAAGAGCCAAAATTAGAGCTGAGGTGAGTCGAGTCTTCAACTCTTTAAAACTCTTGTCACAAGAATTTGACCACTGAAGCTTGACTTTCTTTTGAGTCAATCTGGACATAGAGGATGAAATGAAAGAAAATCCCTCAATAAACCATCGGTAATAGCTGGCCAAACCCAAGAATCTCCTAATATCTGATGGAGATATAAGGCGAGGCCAGTTTCTTACTACTTTAGTCTTTTAAGGATAAACTCTAATGCCATCACCTGAAATGATATGACCAAGGCATTATACTAACCTTAGCCAAAATTCGTACTTACTGAACTTGGCAAAAAACTAATGATTGTTTAGAGTCTTCAATACTATTCTGAGATGGTCTGCATAATCACACTTACTGTGGGAATAAACAAGGATGTCATCTATAAAGACTTTGAAAAACATGTCCAAGTACTGCTTGAACACACGGTCCATCAAGTCTATGAAATCTGTTGGGGTATTGGTAAGACCAAAGGACATAACTAAGAATTTGAAGTGATCATACCGAGTACGAAAGGCTATTTTTGGGATGTGACTTCTCTGACTCTAAGCTGATGATAGCCTGATCTGAGGTCTATCTTTGAGAAATAGCTGGCACCCTAAAGTTAGTCAAATAAGTCATCAATTCTGGGAAGTGGATACTTGTTCTTGACCTTAACTTTATTGAGTTGACTATAGTATTTACACATTGTTAGAGAACCGTCTTTCTTCCACACGAATATGCCTGGTGTACCCCACAGGAAAACATTGGGCCTAATGAATCCTTTATCTAACAGATCCTTCAACTCCTCTTTCAATTCTTTTAGTTCTGCTGGTGCCATTCTATATAGGGGAATAGATATAGGCTGAATATCTGTAAGAAGATCAATGCCAAAGTCTATTTCCCTTTTGGGAGGAATTCTTGGAAGATTTTTGGAAAGGACATCTAAATATTCATTCACGACATAGACTGATTCGAGACTAGGAGTTTCAGAACTAGTACTTTTAACTGGGAAAAGATGATAGACACATCCTTTAGACATTATTTTCCTTTCCCAAAGGTAGGAAACAAGTTGACCTATAAAAGCCGAAGTGCAACCCTTCAACTCTAGGACAAGTTCATTCAGAATCTAAAAGTGGACTATTTTATTTCTACAGTTGACTATGGCATAGCAGGAATGAAGCCAATCCTTGCTGAGAATGACATCAAAATCAGTCATCTCTAATTTAAGTAAATCTATTGAAGTGACTTTCTAAAATATCATAAATGAATAGTTCCTGTAAACCCGTCGGGCTATGATGGTTTTACCCACTGGGGTAGAGACTGAAAAAGGCTCTACTAGAATTTTGGGACTGACTTTGAAATCAACAACTATGTAAGGAGTAACAAAGGACAAAATTCTCCTGGATCTAGCAAAGCATAAACATGCAAGTAAAGGATCTGTAATGTACCTGTAACCACATCAGGAGAATTTTTCTAATCTTGTCGGGACTAGAGAGCGTAAATCTTGTTTGGGTATTGGCCATTAGTACCACTGGAAGTGGCACCCTACTAATTTGGTCCGTCGGACTAAGCTGGGGAATGGTTTTGCAGACCCTAATAACCTAACTAGGGATAGTATCTTACTGTGTGTCCTGGCTTGCCATATCTGAAATAGACATCACTGCTAGCTCTATAAACACCCTTGTGGTTCTTACCATAA
Organism: Capsicum annuum; assembly: GCF_002878395.1. NCBI lineage: Eukaryota > Viridiplantae > Streptophyta > Magnoliopsida > Solanales > Solanaceae > Capsicum > Capsicum annuum. The sequence goes on along the minus strand of NC_061119.1, from coordinate 63,142,773 downwards.
GTCTTACAAAGGGGATCAGTGTGGTCATTGATAATACTGCCCTGAGACTTAGAGCTTAGTGCCCTATCTCTATTACCATCCCTGAACTTAGGAGTAAGAGAACTAGGTAAAGAAGGAGCTGGAACTAATGACTTAGGATGAAACTGAGAAGGGTGTCCTCCCTCTAAATTAGGCTGACCAAAATTGAAACTACCTATCCTTGCTATCTTACTCTGCTTCTCTCTCATCTTAATTTTTTGCTCTTCTATTTGCTGAGCATGGGTCACAAGCCTGGCTATGTTTATGTTACTATTTAACATCGAGGACTTGCTCTCATTGACTACAATATCATTCACCCAAAAAACAAACTTACTCCTCCTGGCCCTGCTATCTACAACCATATATGGAGCATATCTGGCTAGTTGAGTAAACATAAGACAATACTCTGTCACAGTCATGTTGCCCTGCCTGAGGTTGATAAATTCTAACACCTTAGCTTCTTTCAGCTATATGATAGGAGAATTTTAGGCATGGCTAAGGTAATGTTCTTGGCAAATCAATACAAGATCTTTTGATAAGGGTTTAACCGGTGCATTCCAAAAGTAGCATCAAAATCAACCATGTAAATTATAATATGATCATCCTAAGTTTTATAATATAATATAATCCTCATACAAGATCTCAACACCTAATGTACTATTAAAGAATCACCTATAGGAGTAGCTATATATATAAGCTCAAGCTTATACTCGCCACTCAACCCTAGATGGAATGCAAAATATACTGATACATAAAAATAAGTGGAACTTGGATCAAACCATAAAAAGGATGGTTTTCCATGTCTAAAATCATACTTGTGATCACTATAATACTTCCGTCTATACCTTATCTAGAAATGAATATAATGGTCTGCGACTAATTCTAGACTATAAAACTGACTGAATACCTATCCTGTCTAATTGGAAATCTCCATGATAACCTTGAGAACCACCTCAACCACTCTAGAAACCTCCTCTAGCCGGTGGCACCACTATCTTGAGAGTATGTACTGTCTACACTTACTACTCAATTATCCCCCCCATTAGGGCACTTCTTAGAATAATGACCAACCTCTATATAATTTTAACAAAACCCAGAAGACTTGACTTGATGAAGCTTATTAGAATACCTAAATCAGCTTTTATAGACTAAAGACTTAGACAAAGAACCTTGAGAAGACTATTTGAAGCTCTGGTAACTGTAACCACTATAACTTATCTAAAACATATTTAAAACCAAAAGATATGCCTGAACAAGCTGACTAGACAAACCATACTACTGATACTACAATTAATCCTTGCTATAATACCCAATACCTTTAGAATGGTTACTATTATAACATCCTCAATTGTGGGTTCTCTTATTATAAACCTCATGAGCCTCGTGATATAAATTCTCAATAATTTCAGCATGATCAACCACATATATGAACAACCAATGCAATGATGCCAAGCTATTAGTTGCTAGATGGAGTTGAAGTCTCAAACCTCTGACAAACAAATACACTCTCTCATGCTCGGTAAGCAGAATTATGGTGGCATGTCTAGCTTTCTAATAAAATCAAGCCTCACCGTCAAATACAATTATAGATCCCTACTATAATTTTATAAACTTGACCTATAATAACTCACACATACTATAAGGCATATACTTTCTCAAGAAAGCCTCAAAAAACTTTACAAAGGTCAAAGAAATGGATTATATTGGTCTATGCTCAAAAATTGCCCTTCACCACTGTATAACTAGGCCATCTAGCTTAAATATAATGTAATATACTCCATGAAACTCCAACATACCTAGGTCATGCAACCTCTCTTTTCATCTAATAAGGAACTCACAGACTTTTTTCTAGGTTTTACCTAAAACATCATTACGAATAATCTAATAAGTCTACCCAATATTTTTTGTGCCACAAAAGTCATAGATAGTCAAGATATAATCTACTGGGCATCTATTGGCACTAGAAAAACTCTACACGAGGATTTGTAGTAGTACGTTGTACTCCTTTACACTATCCACCGCATGCTACCCTCTAGGTGGATGTGTGGGCCCTATCTATTATTTGACCTCTAATATTACCAAATAAGAGGATTAGAGAATCCTATAGAAATGGTGTTCTTATAAGTTGTAGAACTTATATCTCTACAAAATCAAGTGGATACTGGGATGGACTCTAACCCATCGACTACAATAATTGTAGATTTATTAGTATAGGCTTTGGATAAAATTCTAGCTCAAATGTTGGTGCTTTATCCTAGATTTGTTCACACGATTGAACCCAACCTTTAACTTTCAAGGAGATCCTAACTGAAGGTGCAAAGGCCTCACATTTTCTATCATGACCCAATTTATGTGTCATGAAGCACCAACTCTAACTCACCATTAGGTAAGCCAAACTGTAACCTAGAGTTAAACACAATATGTTAACTTGGTGGAAAATTCCCAAGCCTAGTAAAAAATGAACAACATATTTATAAGTAAGTCAAGTGTTTGAAATAGATAAAATAGTCAACACAAGATACCATCGTATGACCTGGTAGAGCCAGGAAAAGAGCATCTAATAATAATACAGCTCAAAGACATAGAATAGTCAACATATTTATCTCGATAACGAAAGACTAAATATCAAAAGAAAGAAGCAATTAGGTGACTCTAACTCAAAGAGTTCAATCTATCTCTTTATAATCAACACAACATAATCAACAATCAACAGTGACTTCTATTAGTCATATCTGCACTAAAAAGTTACAGAAGTATAGTTTTAGTACAAAAAAATGGGTACTCAATAGGAAGCATCAACCGAATGAGATAAATCATGATATAAGTATGACTTAATACAAGATATCATAACTAAGTCAAGGTGAAAAGACCAACCAAAATCATCTCCAACATTATTATACATAATAAGTAATTAAATAAAATTAATTGTATAACATGATGTAACACCTTAAAGATTATGAGAATTTTTTGGGCCATCCTAAGTTTTAAATGTTGATTTTTGACTAAAATAGTACTTAGGTATGTTAAAGGGGTGTCCTGTAAGAGTACCAAAATTTTAGGATAGGGTTGAGGGTGGTTTTGGACCTCGGAGGAAGTGAGCTTCAATGATATCCCCGTGTCACAAAGGATATCATCCACGTTATTTTTTGTGACACAGAGGATAGTCACCAAATTACGGTCTGTGGCATAGAGGTTAGCCTCCATGATAAGATCTGTGCCATAGACCTATGCAAAAATAGATGGAGTTTTATTTTAATTACATAAGATGAGGGGTATGGGGGTATTTTCACCTATGAGAAGCCTTTAAACACTATATTAACTTATTTTAATTATTTTTCAAGTTACTAAGGCTATTATTCCACTCATAAGCTTAAAAACCCATAGATAGCTAAGGGTTTCATCATACATTCATCTTTTGGGTTCTACGTTCCCAATTTCTCACAAATCCTTATGTGTCTAATGCATGTACCTCTTTCCCTAAACTTGCATTTTCTAAATTGCATGAAATTTGTTTATTGTTCACATTAATTTTTATGTTGGTTTTGAACTATGGGTTGAGGGTTTTGGATACAAATTATTTATATGCTTTCTCATGATTACTACTGAACTATTATTCTTTACATTAATGATTTATACACTCATTCAGATTCATGTAAATGGTAATTAAACTAAGGTGTCATAGTTATCCCCAATTTGATAATTTTGTCTTGATATATTATTTTGGAAATTGTGTTCCCTCAACCTAAATTGTGAAATGAACGATGATTATGGTTTTGTCAAATGGTTTAACTTGCTCACTTGAACTAATGTATTGACATAAAATTTTAATGAACAATGGTATTATTTTATTTAACTTTTTGTTATATGGATTCCTTGTGTCCATAGTAATTGAACCTAAGGGATCATGAATTTTCCTGTGAGATGATTAATGGAATGTGGCATAATAATCAACTTGCAAGTAGGGTTGGTATAACGATACCAATGGGATGCCCAAATGTATAATCGGTTCAATAAATTAGGTATGTGTGTTAAATATTTTAATTGGGCTTAAATGTGGGTTATGTATCTGGGCCATGAAAGTTTGGGTCCTCAGTAGGGGTATGCAAAAACCGAACCGATAAAAATATTATTGGTTTATTGTTATTGGGTTATTGGGTTAACGGTTTATTAATGGTTTTATAAAATAAAATTATTGGGTTATTGGTTTGGTTCCATCTTTTCTTATTGGGTTATTGAGTAAACTGATAACCCAATAATATATATATATATATATATATATATATGACTTATTATATATTTATCTTAATTTCTCTTTAATTTCTACCAATTAACAAACCTATTATTTCAATTATACACTCTTAATTTCTCCTAAAAGCAGTTAGTTCAAACTTGAAGATTCTTGTAAATTAAAACATATTATGTAGGATCTTTGGTTGCAACAAAGATTAGACTTTTTTTCATGTTAGTTACTAATATTTCTATTTTATTAGTATTTTCTTATTGATTAAACCAAAAATCGAACCATTAAAAACTAAAAACTAAAAACTAATAAATCAAAAATCGATAAAAAAATATCTTATTAGTTTGGTTATTGGTTTATAATATTTAAAAACAAAAACCCGATTAACCGAACCAATAATATATAAAGCCAAACTGAACCGACCGATGCACACCCCTAGTCCTGAGGGTCCAACACCAAAAATTGCACTAGCCATGTGGGGGTCAAAATATATGGGAGGTTTGAGTCGCCCATATTATTACCATTATATTATTGGGAGGTTCGAGTCCCTCATGTTATATAAAAACTTGGTGCTTAAATAACCTTTTCATGCTGGGATGTTCGAATCCCCCATCAGACATATGACACATGATTATCTCATTTTCGTATGGCTATACGGACTTAGGACCTTCTAGCTGGGGGAGACTTGGGCCTATATCTCTCATGGATGCCTTAATTATGACAATTATGCAACACAATCCAGGTTAAGGTTCTAAAGGTTCATGTTAAGCCTTGTTCCCTACTTCAGTATGTGATCTATATGTATGTATTTGCATATTATGATGGCATTGGTTTTTATTGGTCTTGAATTTTTACCCATGGCATTATTTTATACCTTATCCCAAAGTTAAATATTATCACTCCAACTACTAACCATTTTCGGAAGTGTATCCCGACCACGTGATAAAATGGCATAAAAAATTCTTTTACCTTTTCTAAGCAATGATCAGGTGTTTACAGATAGTCTATTTGATTACTTGAGGTGGTGAGCTTCCATTCCCCAAAAGATTTCATTTAATGCTTTAGTTTCCTATGTCTTAGACTTTCTTTCAAACTTGTTTTTGGCTATGGTTAAGGTCATGTCTGGACACTTTATTGGTATTTCGTTTTGTCAGGGGCTTTTGTGGATGATTGTGGACTTGGGTATTATTGTAGGTTATCTTAATAGTGGTTATTGAATACTAATTTATCATTAATCACTTCGAGTTTTCTTATCATACCTTATTTTATGTTGAAATTTTTCCACTTCTAGGTGTACTTAATTCTATTGGATTTGGCTAAGGGAGTGGTATTCGATCCTTGATGGACATGAGATACCTGTCACGGCCATGACCTAGTTTAGTTCATGAAAAAGTTGGTATTAGAGACTGGTTCATGGTCAATTGGTTTTCCATAAAGCCATGTCAAGTAGAGTCTCTTTTAAGGGTGTGTATCATGCCAAGCTTATAAGAGAGAGGCAACGAGGTATTTAAGAATGTTTTCCTTTTTTGTTGTCTTATTTTTGGGCTATAAAGTCTAAGCTCTTTGATTGGACTAACTCCTATTTATTTTTCTGTCATATCATGCCTCTCAGATAATATAAAGCTCATGGAAACTCATTTGTCCCACCTGAGGACAACATGGGTGGATCTCGTCCATCTTATGGGGTACAAACCCGGTTAAGGGTCATTGCTTCTGATTGTCCCAATTAAGTTCCACCCATCTCTAATGTATTGTAGAACTATTAATGGAGATGGTGTGAGCTACCAATTAGGACATTGACATGACCATAGTGTGTATTTTGTATCCTTTGTTTTTTACTTTACTTAGTCAGCCTACACTTTACTTATTGTTAATTTGTTAAAATCTCATGTTTTTAAGTAATGTTCATGAGATATTTATGTGGGTTTTAAATCAAGGCCAGCTAGTGACATTTATGTACAATCGCCTTAGGGAGATATTAATAATGCATATTTTCTCCAATCCATTCATTTGTTGACCCAGTTGGTGACATCTCAGCCATGTCAGACTAGCTCTACTCGTATTGTTGGGATTTCATCTAAGGAAACTAAATTTGGACAGATTATGATATTAAGCCCTCGAACATTCTCTGGTACTAAGGTTGAGGAGGATCCTTAAGGTTTTATAAATGAGATGAAGAAGATTATCCAAGTTATGCCTGCTATTGATGTAGAGGGTGTGGAATTTTCCTCTTATCAGTGAAAGGATGTAGCATACCAATAGTATGAAGAGTGGGAGCATCTTAGGGGTGATGATGCGGAGTCTGATTTTTAGGATGACTTCTCTAGTGCTTTTCTTGGTCATTTCATTCCCCAAGAGTTGAGAGAGACGAAGCCTGAGGGGTTTGTCAAGTTGAAATAAGGCAGGATGACGGTGAAAGAATGTTCCTTAAAGCTTCTTTAGTTGTCGCGATATGCTCCTTAGCTAGTGTCTCAAATGAGGGCTAAAATAAGGAAATTTGCTTCTAGGTTGTCACATGAGTTGATTTTGGAAAGTAAGACTGCCTTATTGAACAATGATATCGATATATGTAGACTTGTGATGCATTTGCAATTGGTGGAAGAAGAAAAGATAAAGCAAGTAGAGATGTAGGAGAGACGGAGTATGAAGTTGTGGTATTTGGATCATGATGGAGGTCAGGAACATAGTGGTAGGGATGGTGGAAAATGGTCTAAGATGAAGTGCGAGAACTATGGTTACAATTCGACGGTTAGTGCTTCTTATCCAATGCCATCCGGAGAACATCTTTTCAGAGTGTTGATGGTTCTAGGGCATAAGGTGCCTAATCTCAGTCCAATGGGGCCCAGTTAGCTCCATCCTATCCTTCTTGAAGATTTTTTGTTCAGTTGAACCGTGCTCAGCCTGAGAAAGAGAGGAATAGCTATTTTAGTTATGGTTAGATTTGTCATATGCAGCAGGATTGTCCTTTTAGTGTTGCTCCTAGGGACAATAAGGTTCTGGTTGCCACATCATCAGCTCCTACACCAAAGCGTTCTACTTTTGGTACCGGCACTGTTCGAAATCACCTCTATGCTTTTACCACCTACTAGGAGTCGGAGGCATATCCCACTGTCATCACTGGTATGTTAAAACTCATCTCTCATAAAATGTACTGTTTACTTGATTCGAGGTCTGTGGTTGCTAGAAGAGTCTATAGGGGTTGTGTGGTATCTCTTGGTGGTTGATGGCGCCCAAAACTAACCTCTAAAAGAAGTATGTTGCGGTCTATGCCAACTATAGTAACCCTACTAGGTTGGGGTCAATCCCATAGGGAAAACTTTGAACAGTTACTTAACTTAAAGTACTTCACGAGCAGTGCGGAAAGTAAATGGGGGGAATTTGGAATTTTCAGTAAATAATAACCAAATCTTGAAAGCTTTTTAGTTGTAAGCAATAGGAGAAGACACCAGTCTTGTGTTCCCCCTGGCTTCTCAACTCTGCCTACTATGAGCCACTCTCAACCTACCCTAAATCACTTTGAATCTATCTAATGACTCCTAAAGCAAATTAGTAACACGAGGTCGAATCTTGAAAGTCTCAAACCATCCAATTGGAGAAGGACATCTCCTACCTTACAAACACTCAAATGGTTTCATATCAATACTTGAATGATAAATATTATTATAAGTAAATTCTTATAAGGCTACGAACTGATCCCACTAGCCTAAAAAATCCATAACACAGGATTTGAGCATGTCCACAAGAACCAAAATAGTTTGCTCCAACAGAAAATTTGTCTGCGAATGAAAAGTTTCATTAAGATCCACTTGAGTACCCAAATCCTCCTGATAAGTTCTCTAAAATCTCAAAGTGATCACAATACCACAGTTTGAAATAATAAAAATGGACACACCATGCAAACGGACTATCTGTTAAAAATAGATATGGGAAAATCTCTCAGCACTGAAGGACATCTGAATAGGAATGAAATATGCTCACTTGTTCAAAATATATACAATGATCCCAATATCATAGAAACTACTAGAAGTGCAAGGTAAACCATTAACAAAATCAATGGTAATTGGCTCCCATTTCCACTCAAGAATGGGAAATCTTTAAATCAAACCACCTGGTCGTTGATACTCGTCATTTACCTGCTATCAACAAAGGCAACGACCAACAAATTCTGCCATATCTCTCTTCATACCACTCCACCAATAATGTTATCTCAAATATCTATACATCTTTGTTGTGTCGGGATGAATAGAATATCTATATCCATGAGCCTCATGCAGAATCAACTATTTTAAGTCATCAATCTTCAAAATAGAAATGGGGAAAAAAATATCAAAACAACCTTAGAATATATGTTGTTCCTCTCAGACTCACCATTCATCACCTGATCACGTAGGAAGTGAAGCTTACTATCCTTAAACTGATGATCTTGAATCTTCTCAAATAATGAAGACCTCGTCTCAACACTAGAAAGAATCCTCCTAGGGTCTAAAATATCAAGGTGAACCATGATGTGTGCTAAGGACTGAATGTCCTATTCCAATGGCCTCTGAGAAACTAAAATACAAGCAAGCTACCCATACTCACTACTTTTTTACTGAAGGCATCTGCTACCATATTTTCCTTGCCAGGATAATACATAAGTAACTCAATCCATCTATGTTATCTAGAATTATGCTCTCGTGGGGTCGTAAGATGCTGAGGACTACGATGATCGATGAAAATCTCACAATGTACGCCATAAAGATAATGCCTCCAAATATTAAGTGTGAAAGCTACTGCCGCCAACCCAAATCATGAGTAGGGTAGTTGTTCTTGTGAAACTTAAGTTGTCTAGAAACATAAGCAATGACACAACCTTGTTGCATTAATACAGAACCCAAACAAACACCTAAGGCATCACAAAATATGGTTAATCACTTAACCTTAATAGGAAGTGCTAAAATTCGAAATGAAGTGAGAAAGTCCTTGAGCTTTCTAAAGCTCGACTCACAGTCCTCAGACCATTGAAAAGGAACACCCTTCAGAATTAATCTAGTCATAGGAGATGAAATAATAGCAAAACCCACAATGAATCACGATAATAAATGGCCAAACTAATAAATCTACAAACTTTAGTAGGAGATGTAGGTCAAAGTCAATAATGAATCGCCTCAATCTCAATCATGTCTACCATATTACCATCCTTAGACACCACATATCTAAAGAATGTCACTGACTCAAGACAAAACTCACACTTGCAGAACTATGTTAAAAGCACATGACCTCTCAAAGTCTAGAGCACGATTATCAAATTTTGTGCATGCTTATATCTACTCCTCGAATACACAAGGGTGTCATCGATGAACACAATCACGAAGGAATAAAAATAAGGCCTGGATACTTGATTCATCAAATCCATAAACGTTGCTTGGCATTAGTCAATCCAAATGACATCATTAAGAACTCATAATGACCATAATGGGTCCTAAAGGTTATATTGGGGATAACCTCTACCCAAATCTTCAAATAATGGTAACAAGATCTGAAATTAATATAAGAAAACAATGTCGCTCCCTAAAACTGGTCAAATAGGTTATTAATGCGAGGCATAGGATAATGGTTCCTTATCCTCACTTTATTAAGAATCCAATAATCAATACTCATACACATGGAACCATCTTTATTTTTCACAAATAGTACAAGAGCTCCCCAAGGTGATACACTTGGTATAATAAAACCCTAACCAATAATATCATGAAGCTTAGAATTCAGCTCTTTAAGTTTGGATGGATCTATTTAGTAAGGTGCCATAAAAATAGGTCATGTGTCATGGTCGAGGTCAATAGCAAACATAATCTCACGGAAAGGGAGTCTACCAAGTAGGTCAGCAGGGAACACATTAGGAAATTCACAAACTATAGGAACCAAGTCAAGCGACGGACTCTCCACACTAGTATCACAAATATAAGCAAGATAAGACTTGCAACCTCTCTAAATAAGCCTCCTAACACAAACATAAGAATAATCCCCATTGGCTCGCGGCTAGCCATTCCTTTCCACATGATTGTCGGTACGTTGGGTATGGCTAAGGCAACAGCATTGGCCAAACAATCCATGACTATAGGATATTGGAATAACAAATCCATGCCTTGAATCGCATCAAAATCCTTAAAATCAATAATAATAAGGTCATCATAAGTATCAACATCACTAAAAATCACTACCTATGATATGAAAACTCAATCCACTACTAAATAATCACCCACAGGAGTAGATATGCGCAATGGCACAAATAATAAATTTCAAGACAACTCTGCTATAAATAGATAATAAATCCCAAGACAACTCTAACTGTTGGTGCATAAAAAATAGAAAAATAAGAATAAGTGGATTTCAGATCAGATAAATAAAGGGTCAACTGGCGGCACACCATAATAATACCTGTAATAACAACATCTGATGTTTCAGCCTTGGGCCTAGCAGGTTGTTCATAGAACTAAGCACACCCACTACCTGGCTGAGCACTTGACTGACCTCCTATCCTACTTGCCTAAAAACCTCCTCGAGTACCCTAGAAACTACCCCTATGACTATTAGAGCCACCTCTAGCTGAGGGATGAACTTATCTAATATTGGAATCACCCTAAACTAAAAGAACCTTCACCCCATGACTAAGACAATAACACGAATAGTCACCAGGAGCTCCACAACCATAATAGGACACCTTAGTTGAACAAGAACCAATAGATCTAGTTAAACCATCATAACACCCACATCTGAAATAACTATATGATTAACCTCTCAAAGGATGACCCCTGCCCTTACAAGGACGATCACTACCACAAGACTAACCTACGTCAGTACTGAAGCTCTGCCTAAATAGGTCGACTAAAATGACTCTAAGACTGATATGATAGATAAGAATGATACCTACTCTAAGAACTACTATCTATGGGTTGATAACTACAATGGCTCCCACTGAATCTACCCTAAAACAGAGGCCTCTTATCAAGCCCCTCATGATGCATCTCCTCCATCACTGAAGCATTATTTGACACCTCAACAATAGACCTACCTAAAAAAACTAAACTATGATTATAAATACAGATGGGGAGTCTCAACACTCTAACAAAGAAGAGAACTCTCTCATACTCAGTATCTAGAATATAAGTCACATGCCAAGCCAACATATGAAAATGAGACTCATACTCTGCAACTATCATGAATCCCTTCTCTAATATCAATAACTAATCACTTAAATGTTATATAATGATGTGAGGAATGTACTTATCAAAAAATATCCTGAAGAACTAAATTCATGTCAATATAGAAGATCCAATTGGTCTAGAATCCATAAACCCTCTCCACAAATGTTAAGTATCCAAGTCCAACGAAAATATGGTGTAATCCACACCACGAGACTCAAAAATAAATTATGAAGCCTATCCCCTTAAGCAATTAAAAACTCATACGCATCCTCACCTGATGTACCAGAAAACCTAGGCAGAGCCAATCTCAAGAATCTACCCAACATCTTCTAATCCTTAGAAGACATAGCAGGCTGAGAAACCACTAGTTGCGCACCTACCTATTTAAGAGGAACCTCAACTATGGAAGCCACAGCTACAGGAAGCACCCCTACCTTAGTACCACTTTGATCTAAAGACTCTGCATCATCAGATGGCATGCCACTAATTATCTCTAAAATCTGAACCAATGAGTCTTTGAGCAACATAGAAGGAATAAGTTGTGGTGGAGCAAGTGCTGGTCCCTAGCCCACGGCTGGCTGGGGCAGAAGAATCCCGAGCTTAGGAGAAAGAATAGGATAAAGGGAAGGTGACCTATCCCGACCCCTATCTAGGCACATAACTCATTGTTGTCCACAACTTTTGGATTATGTTAGAATAGAAGTATGCTACCTAGGCTCAGTATCAGTACTGTCATCTTGTGTAGCGGTAGCATATGTACTGGCCATCTATGAAAGAGGAAAGTCAAGGGAATACTTTTACAAACCAACTTAACCTCTTAGAAAAAGGTGAGTGAAAGAAGAGAAAAACTCCTAAGAATGTCCCATAGCCTCCTAAAGATAGAAAATGGATGACTTAATTCTGATCAGCAGGACTCTACTACACATTTTTTTTGTACCAACAATAACAGTGTATCCTAGGCTATAATACTAATTTGTCAAGACCCAATTTATGAGTCATGATGGAACCTACTATAACCCACCATTAGGTAAGCCAAAACATAACTCAAAGTTAAACTTGATTAATTAACTTGCTGGAAAATGCCGAATCATAGGCGAAAATGTACAACACATTTATAAGTAAGAAAAGTGTTCTAAATAAATTAAAAGTCAATACAAGATACCACCCCATGACCTGGTAGAGCCACAAGTAAATCTAATAATAATATATCTTAAAGAATTAGAATAGTCAAAAACAACTATCTCTATAACTAAGGACTGAATATCAAAAGATAGAAGGAAATAGGCGACTCTGAATGCAAGAGTTTACCCTATCTCTAGATAATCAACACAATATAATAAATTATCAGTGGCGATAACTAGTACATGGATTTGCACCAAAAAGGTACAAAAGTGTAGTATGAGTACCAAAATAAAAGGTACTCAGTCGGCATCATCGATCAACTAAGGTAAATCATGATATAAGTATAGTAAAATGTCAGATATCATATCTAAGTCAATGTGCTGAAACAAACCTAAATTATCTCCAACATTGTTATACCTAATAAGTAATTAAAAAAATAAAAATATAACCTATGGCATCTACACATGCCAATGTCGTCGTCCATAATAAGTAACAAATCAGAATTATAGCGCATCATAAAGCATCAAAATAAGCAAACATTACTAGAAATTGGCTCCCATACACCAATTAGTAACGAAAATTAAATAATTCACCATAAATTCCAATACGTCTAGAGAGTACATTGAAGGATAAAATATAACAATCAACCAATATTATAACTAACCTCCATCATCGCTTAAACATCCTTCCATAATTTATCATCAATCGGTCATTTATCAACATTTAACAATGTACCCACATTTTGCAATATTACCATACTTTAACAATCTTATTATCGATACTCACTAGTCACCATTTATTAGCTAACTATATTTATTAATTAATCCATTTAATTACAAGTTATCATATAACCTCTAGTCAACATTTATACCTTAAACTACATTAGTTGTCACTATTCATTCTTTACTATCTAGTCCTCATTTATAAACTGGTCATCATTAATCATTTAAACAATATCCACCAAAACTCCTTATTTATCACTAATCATCAATTATACCTCCTTATAATCATTTACTACTTTCGATCTTTAACCGGTATCCTTAATATCATCATCAGAGCCAACTTGTCTATGCATCTATATGCATGTATAATATCATATCATAATAAATAGCCGGACTCGAACTGGTAGATATATACATAGGTGCATTGTCATAATCATTTTTTGGCTTACCAAGTATCAATGCATTATCATAATCATCCTCCAAAATTTAATCGGGTATAATAAACATTATCATTATCCTCCAGAATTGAACCAAGTATATAATCAACATCATTATCATCCTCCAAAATTGAATGCAATATAATCAATATCAACATCATTTACAAGAATTAAACTAGGTATAATGAACATCAACATCATCTTCCAGAATTGAACTGTGTATAATCGACATCAACATTATCTTCCAAAATTGAATCGGATATATAATCATTATAGTCATCTTTCGAAATTGAACCAAGAATAATCAATGTCATAAGTGCTAATATAGTCAAGTATCATTAGTTTTAGAAAATTTAATAGCATATCTTCCCATATAAAATAAATAGGACTTCTGGTATAATTAATAACATAATTGCTAACATCATTAATAAGAGTGTTTTCTAGCATGGTTACTAGCATAATTGTTTAGCATGATCATAATCATAAGTAATAGCATAGTCAAAAGCTCATCAATAGCATGGTCAAAATCTTATCATTAGCATAAAACATAACTTATACATGGCATAACCAATAGCTTATCGCGACATGGTCCACATCTCGTTATAGCATAAGTGACAATCTAATCCATTTGAACATTACTTCTAATGTTATAACTACCATAATTATCAAGTATAAAAATTTCTCAATATTTCCTCAAAATGTCATTTTTAAGGTTCTTAATAACGTATAAGAATTTCAAGAGAACTAGCATTTTTCTTCGCTTATGTAGGGTAAAAGAGCCCACTTCTAATTCCCAAAAATACATTCTAGGTCAAATTCTACCCCGGACTAGGCTAAGGTATCTAAATCCACTCTTAAATGTATACAAAGCCACAATTTTCCCTAAGGTAGTGGTTCTGCTCAAACATAACAGCTAAGCCAATATAGTAACCAAGGCATCCTTTTTAAGGAAGGAACTATGGCCAATCTTACGCTAAGCATAGGAGTCTGAAGCATTTTCATCTAACTTGAGTCATCTAAGGCATTCTCATGCTGAACATGAGACATGAATCCTAATTCACATATGATAAACGAGAACAAGTCAAGTGTTTCAACTCCAAGGGATCAAAATAGCCTAAATGGTCCAACTAGCCCAAGCATTAAATTTCATTAATCCAACACCTAAAATGCATCCCAAGTCTAAAAAGATATCATACACATAAAATAACATAGCTCAATGTAATAAGGGATAAACCTAGCCTACCTTGATGCCAAAGAAAGCCCAATGATCTACTAAAACTACCATTTTTTCATTTTAAGAAGCCTCTTCAAGATGCAAAGATATGATAAACACGTTCTACTCATCAATATGAGAATAACGATACTCATATTGCACTATTATTCTTAGGTTCAAAAAATTACATTAATACCTATATGGGGTCCCACTTATGGAAATTGTGTTTCGAAAACTAACCCAACATTCTTAAAAGCTTAAGGAATCATTACCCTAAAAAATGGGTAAAAATCAAGATAAATTGGGAATAAAATCTATCCCTAAAAGTTTTGGGGCCTTGAACAAGAAATCACTAAAATCCACCAAGAAAAGGGTGAATTCATACCTTAAATTGGGAGATAATCACAAAACTAACTGTTAATCAAGCTCCCAAGTTACCCACAAGTCTCAATTTTATGTGATCACACTATTTAGAGTTTATGATCTCAACAAAGGGATGAGAAATGGTTGAATTTGCGACATTTGGGGTCTATTTTTACCCAAACCAGGTACTCGAGTCTTGCTATTGCAGACCTAAAACTGTGATAGGAACACTTTACGGATGCACATATAAATTGCGATTGAAACATCACCTCAATAACTAAACTAATTTATCTGCCAAGGTCACCACGATCACGTCCCTTGGGTTTTGATTGCAGTTGCACCAAATAATAGATGATACTTAGAAAATCTTCCAAGTTCTCATCAAGCCCACAGGATTTATCTAAAACCTCGTATCAGCAAACGAACTATGTAACCATACTAAATTTGACATTTGAAACTCAATGGCACAATCGTATTTTTCATCTGAGGTCATTTCAACCAAATATGGATCCCTGACCCATATTTCTTTTTCTTAACTTCCTGACCAATAGATCAATTAAGCTCAGGCACCTGGAGACCCAACTGAAGGTCCACCTATGCTAAAATGACCTTCTGGAGCTGCTAGTATAGTCCAAATTTTCATACTAGATTATTTTACTAAAGTTTTCACCTGGTGGACATTTGAAACCATTAAAGATTTCAAAACAGGGAAATAGGTCTAAAATCGAATGAGTTTCCCATTAACCGAACTATCAATTTTAGCAAGCTATAAATAACTTAGGTCAGCTAAAGAAAAGCTCTAATAGCAAAATATGCTGAAATATTGAAAATGACCTAAAATGTCTTTACATTTGCCAATGATAAAAGCTCTTCCTAACCATATATAAAAGAGTGAAACAGGTGAGATTCCATAAACTAACCTGAACACATTGCACAATAATGACTTAAAAAGTGAGAATTTACCAGGAATTTTTTATAGCCTCCTGAATACTGGATACACACATGATCACACCTATTGGCGAGATTCTACTAGACATTTTATATGTTTCTCTAATATCAAATTATGACAACCCAAGAACTCAGGTCATGATTGCACCTACTCTAACCCAATAAGGTAAGCTAAACTCATTGCTCGAAACAACAAGTAATGGACTAATAAGTGGAAGGGAGAAGGTGAGGTGATAAAACATATTAAAATTACTAAAATAATAAATAATACCACAAAATATTGATAAAAGTAGGGAGAGAAGTACAAAATATAGAACATAATCCCCCAAGATATTGTATTACTCGGTGTAAGAGACACTACAAATAATAGGTACTAGATATATACAATATATACAAACTATCTCCAAACATATAAAATAAGACTAGTCCAGAAAGTAGTGGGAGATAGATCAACTTCGAGCAGTAAGATCATACCCTGTATGAAAATATCAACATAATAACTAATACTTAGTTCTACATCAGGGAAAAAGTTGTAGAAGTATAGTATAAGTACTAAAACTATGGTACCCTGTAGGTATCATAGGTCGACTTGGTATGAGAAAGATATAAATACAATAAAGTGCAAATATGAAAAAAGCTTGGCATGATACGACTAAACAGGGTGTGGAATAACAACTATAAGGTATATAATAAAATCTAACTACAACCCAACCAAACTCAAATAATTAAACAAGCACAAACAACAGACAATAATATTATAATAATTCAAAGAAAAGAGATGATAAAGATAAAAGGGTCTTACGACTTACCGTTGCCTAGACTTGAAAGAGGGTTTTAGGTGGCAGCCACATCAAGTGTTCAAGTCCTCGAACTTGAACATAGCTTTTAAGTGGGAATCCTATTGAATATAACAAGTTTTCAGACTCAACCGAGGATTGAATAGTAAATGCTCAAACTCAATCAGGATTTTTAGTAATACATTTTATTTTCTATAAATCCAACCAACCAACTAAAACTCATTTTTCCCTTATTAGATGCATTGATTATATTTTAAGACAAATTAGATGCTTAACATGTGTGTTCCAAATTATTAGGTGAAATAACTTTTAGGGAACCAGTAATAGTAGAAAATTCCTCAAGTTATCCTTTTTTTAAAGTACATGACCATGTCTTAAAATCAAACCAAACATAACTCATGGAAATTCATTGATAACATACATAAGTAAGGGAACATAATACAAATCCAATGGTGAATGCAGGTACAACAAACAAGAGGCTTGGAATGTAAGTACATTCTACCCTTATAGAACACTAAAATAGAGATGGAACTCTAACTAGACGAATATTCAACCAATAAATCCTTGTTACTATACTAACCAAAGAAATCTACCCGACATGATTAATACAATATCTACCATCCTTAAAAGCCAAACATAAAGTAGGTAAACCAAAGCCTAAGTGACCACGCTTACCTATACTGTAGTTTTGATATAGGACGATCATTGTCAATAAAGCTCAACTCACGTTGAGGTTGAATCCTCGAGGAGTGAATCTAGCCTTCAAGCCCTACAGTTGTTCATAGAACCTAAGTGTAAACAAAAAGATACGGATGAATTAAAATGGAAGGGGGTTTAGTTTGGAAGGTTATTCTACCAAAGTCTATTCAAACCATCAATTAATGGAAATAATTATGAATTAGATTTTAATATGGAATAAGTCTTGGTATTATGTCTTCCGATGGGCAAATAATGCATGGGTTCATGATTTGTAATTTATGGCACCAAACTAAGCCACCCTTTCACATTTTGGCTTTCTTAAGGGAAAACATATGGTTATTTAGACTTCACCATAGGTTTAAGGGAGATCCCAAATTTAAAAGGCCACAAGTACTTAGATTTCCCTTGCATTTATAGAGTCGATGCTATGGGTACTCAGACTTCTTCTGCATCTATGGCTCAAAACCTAATCATAACCCAATCAAAATAATTTTCACTTGAGAATTTTGTTATTTAATCTATCATAAGGAATGTTTTTAAATCAATCATAAGAAACACAACAATGTATGATTTGGGTGAGACTTTTAAATTATGGGATCGAACACAAATGTAGCCCCCTCCCCCAACTTAGAAACTCAAAGTGTCCTCACTGTAACAGATAAATAAGGGTTAACAGGAACTCCCTTAATCAGCATTATAACTTTTCTTGGGATCTTAGGATCGCGATAGAATGTACTGTGATAGTAGTATCTGAGGATGATTTTCCCTTGTTTTCCTACACAACTGCCATTTTCAAGCTCTATTTTCCCCCTATTTTTATAGACTGATAACTTGTGTTGAAACATCTACAAAACATAAAAATTACAATAAGTATGTTAAGGATGGGTTGCCTCCCATCAAGTGCTTAATTTAACGTTGTGGCATGAGTCTCTTTTATCACCATATAGGGTATTTGAAATGTACCAGCTCCACCTTGGCCACCATATAACCTCACACATTATAGTGTTCTATATTTTTTCCATTTACTACCAACCTCTTTTTTCATGATCTTCTAATTAAATGGCACCACTAGGGTAAACATTTGAAATCACAAAGGGGCTGGACTATTTTGAATAAATCTTTCCCAAAAAGATTTTAAAATGAGAATTGTAAAGGAGTACACTCACCAATATGAAATTCGCACCTTATTATTTTAGCATTATGTCATTTCATTATTTTCTCCTAATACAATGCATAACTCTCATAGGCCTTGAGTCGGAACCCTCCAACTCATGAAGTTTAGTGACCCTTGACTCAAAATCCTATTCCAAATTCATGTTTAACCTCTTCAAACCCCCTAAAGATTTATGCTCAAGCTTGATGGGCAAGTGACATGCCTTCCTAAACACCAATTTGTACGGAGACATACCAATTAGGATTTTGTAGGCAGTTCAATATGCCCAAAGTACCTCATCAAGCAACCTTGCTCGATTAGTTTGGCCTACATTCACAGACTTCTAGAGTATAAATTTATTTTCTAGATTGAAAACGTTGACTTGGCCACTTGTTTGGGTATGATATGGGTTAGCAACATTGTACTTAACCCTATATTTGTAAAGAAGGACTCCAAATACCTAACTGCAAAAGTGTGTGCCTCTATTACTAATGATTGCATGCATTCCAAACCTTGTAAATATGTATTTTTTTAAAAAGAAAGTGACTAATTTGCTCTCATTATTCGAAAGTGGCATTGCTTCAACCCATTTAGAAACATAATCCACCACCACCAATAAATATTTGTTTCCAAAAGAGCTCACAAAAGGGCCCATAAAGTAGTTCCTCACAAGTCAAAGAGTTCAACTGTAAGATTTGGTCTAAGGGGTATTTCATGTCTTCTGGAGGTGACACCTTGAATTTGACATTGATGACATTCTTTTAACCACTCAGTGGTATCCCTATGAATGGTGGACCAATTATACCCATATTGAAGAATTTTGATCGTGGTTCAGATCCCCTATTGTGACTACCATAAGGTGAGGAGTGATGTACTTTAAGGATATCCATTATTTCAACTTCCAAAACACACCACCTAATCCCACCATTCGTGTACTCAAGAAATAGGAAGGATTAATCCCAAAAATAATTTTTTACATCGACCAAGAATCACTTCTTTGGATGATAGCTAAGCCCCTCGGGGACTACACCAGTTTCTACATAATTAAAATAGTCGGAATTCTATGGAGCACATTTTCCCAAGAATGACATGAATAACTCATTGAGAAAAGTATAATTAATCTCAATTTCCCCATGCTTTACATGATTACTCTCAAGACGCAAAAGATGGTTGGCCACTTTGTTTTTTGCACAATTTTGATCCTTCACCTCGAAATAAAATTCTTGCAAAATCAAGATCCATTTAATTAGGAATGTATTTGATTCCTTCATTTACATAAAGTATTTAAGGATGGAATGATCCGTGTGTACCACTACTTTTATGCCTAACAAGTAGATGCAAAAATTTTCAAAATCATATGTGACCCCCAACAGTTCTTGCTTTGTAACACTGTAGTTATGTTGAGCATCATTCAAGGTCATACTCGTATAATATATAGGATGAAATAGATTTTCCTTTTGTTAGCCCAACGCTGCCCCTAATCCAATCCCATTGGTATCAAACATCACTTTAAATGGGGATGAATAATCTAGAGCACCAATAATGGGAGCCATATAAGAAACTCCTTGAGAAAATTAAAGAAAGTCAAGCATGCATCATTAAAATTTATTTTTTCCTCCTTTTCTTGGAGCTTGCACATTAGATGAGGTATTTTGGAGAAATCCCTAATAAATTCCCAACAAAACACATTATGCCCGAGGAAACTCCGAATACCCTTTACATAATTGAGGGGAGAGGGGTGGTAACTTGGAAATTACCTCTAACTTAGATTGATAAACTTATATACCCTACCCCGAGATTTTGTGGTTCAAAGCAATACCCTTTTTTACCATGAAATGGCATTTCTCCCAATTAAGGACAAGGTTAGTTTCCACAAATTTCTCAAGTACCTTGCATAGATGATCAAGACATGGCTCAAATGAGGTCCCTACCACCAAAAAATAGTCCATAAATAATTCAATTAAATCCTCAACCTTATCCACAAAGACTGATAGCATACAACATTGAAAAATTATCTGTGCGTTGCACAAATCAAAGGGCATCCACTTGAATGTGAATGTACCTTAGGGGAAAGTGAAATTTGTCTAATCTTGGTCTTTTGGGGCAGTAAAAACTTGATTGTACCCTGAAAAACCATCAATAAATGAATACCACCACCACTCGGCTAACTTATCTCGCATTGTGTCGATAAAGGGCATACAAAAATAGTCTTTTTTGGTGAAAGAATTCAACTTTCGGTAGTCTATGCATACCCTCCACACATAACCAGTCAGACGGGAATAAGGTCTTTTTTTCATTCTTAACTACAACTATGCCACTTTTCTTTGGAACAAATTTCACTTGGTGCACCAAAGTGTTATTGGAGATTGGATAAATGACTCCCAGGTCAAGAAATATATAATTTCCTTCTGCACCACCTCTTCCATGGGTTGATTTTGCCTCCTTCGATGTTCTACACTTGGCGAATTATCTTGTTTTAGATTGATCTTATGGGAAAAAATATAGGGTGCTACTCCTATGATATCAATAGTAGTCCATCTGATTGCTTGAATGAACTTTTTCACCATAAACTTCAAAGCTTCCACTTGATAGGGATCAGAATCACTTTTAATGATGATAGGTTAAATATCTCTATCCCCCAAGAACACATATTTAATATGGGGAGGCAATGGCTTTAATTTAATTTTGGGTGGCTCAAGAATGGATGGCTTTACAGGTGTGCTTTAACGGTTCTTAATATCATGGTCCAGCTTAATTGTGTTCTTGGTATAAGATCCAAGTCCCTTTAAGGATGCAACCACTTCATCAAACTCTTCAATTTCTTCTCTTTCATAATTCCACAAAATCCCTACCAACGAATCATCCACCAAACACACATCAACATAATTCATCACTTCACCATTAATTGCATCAATCATGAGATTACTTGTAAGTCTATTAGTTGTTTCATAGACTTGCATACATTAAAGAAAACTTCTTCATTATTTAGGTGAACCTTTATCTGGCAGCACTCTACATCCGCCAATGCTCACCCGTTAGCTAAGAATGGTTGTCTTAGAATAATTGAAATTTCATGGTCAAAAGCACAATTAAGGATCACAAAGTAGGCAGGTTAGATGAACCAATCGACTTTAACATGCAAATGATGAAGTAATCCCATCGATTTCTTGATGGATCAGTCGGCCATAAGTAATTTCATCATGGTAGGTTGTGATTTTCCAATTCGAGCTTGCGAAATATGGCATATGGCATTAAATTTACACTTGCCCTAGGGTCACACAAGGCTTTTGCAAACTTGAACACTCCGATGGTATATGAAATTGTGAAAGAACTGGAGCCTTTCTTCTTTTTTACCATTGCGTTTGACATAATGGCACTACAATGATGCGTTATTTCTATTATGTCATCCTCCACAAGCCGCTTCTTAGAGACCAAATCCTTCATAAACTTAGCATACCATGGCATATCTTCCAAGGCTTCGATTAAAGGAATTTTAATGGAAAGTTTGCTAAATTTATCAAGGAACCTTTTGAACTTTGCATTTTTCCCTTTTTTTCATGAACCATTGAGGAAAAGAAGAAGCATAGTGATTGGTGGCTTGTAGACAATTTGACATTATTTCATCTTTGAATTTTTAAATATAACCTTACTTGGTCTTCACTCAGCATTAATAGACCTTTTTCTTTTTGCATTTGTTTGTTCATCATTTTTTTTCGCTAGGATGATCATCAAGCTCCATACCCTTGCGAAGAGTTATTCCATTCCGAGTGAAAATAACATTTGTTAATATCCCGCTCGCTATTTCTTTATTTTGTCTCTCTATGAGGTACACTGATATTTGACTTAATTTTCCCTCTACTTATTGGAAGTCGGTTGAATGAGATATGACCGTTTGATATATCTTAGAGAAATCATTCCTCATGAATTTCACTATCTTATCGGTCCCCTTAACACCAATAAAGATTTAAGCCAAATTATCTTCATTAATGCACCTATTTTTTTGCATTACAGCATGCCTTAGTTTTCATTGTTCTGACCTTGATTCCCACTTTGAACTTGAAAGGCAACTTGGAAACCCTGTGAATACTTAGGCAACAAAATCATCTTATCATGAAGTATTTTTTCTCCCATATTTTCACATACCCAAGTGTCCCTTGCATCTATAACATTGACTCTTTCAATGTAGGCTCCCAACACATGTTTAGTAAGAAGTTTAAGGTGTGACATCGCCTTGATCATATTAGTATCTCTTTCCACCTCTTTACATCATCCATCTATACAAAAAAAGGATGAGGAGGGGTCCCCCACGACATTTTTCATGTGCCAATCCCTAGCCAAACTCTCTACTTAATATAATACATTTGATGCAACACCATACAACGATTTAATGAGGGATCTGCCAGATACATTATCCACTATGGCATTGTTGATTTTGTCCAATGACCCAGAGAAGATTTGGAGAAGCATCTTCTCTGGCATATCCTGGTTATGGAATTTGAAAAAGCTGCTCCTTAAATCTCCCCAAGCTTCATACCATGGCTCCCCATAGAATTGAAAAAAATTTATAATTTCATCCCGCAATTGTAACATCCTTGAAGCTTAGAATTATTGATTCAAGAAACCCTCCATAATTTTGACCCATGAGGTTATGTACCTAGTACATAGAGATCTTATCTATAACACTGCCTTGCCCATTAGAGAAAACGGGATAAGGTACAACCGTATGGACTCCTATGATATGTGAGAATGTCGAAAGAAGCACATACTTCCCAAAAAAATTTCAAGTGCAAGTTTGGGTCTTCAGGAGCCTGACCCCCAAACAAACCCTTCATATAAAGAAATTGTAGCATCATATTTATGACAGAAAACACTCTATTTCCCTTGGTTAGGAGAGTACATATAGCCGTAGCAAGCCCTTCAGTGCCAAGATAATCTATGGTTTCAACATGTTCATCTGATTGATTATTGATGACACCCTCTTGACTCATGGTTATTTGGAGGAAGTATTGATTACCTAATAAAAAATCAAAAACAACAAAGAAAGTAAAATGAGTAACTACAGGTAAACTAAAAGTTACAAACAACACCTCATAAGTGAAAACTAAGTTTCACTCCCTGAAAATTGTTCCTTTTTATCGTGCTCACCTATATCGTAGTTTTAATATAGGATGATTGTTGTCAATAAAGCTCAACTAAAGTTGAGTTTGAATCCTCGAGGAGTAAATATAGTCGTCAAACCCTACAGGGTTTCATAGAATCTAAGTGTATGCTAGTAATGTAAACAAAAAGATGCGCATGAATTAAAATTGAGCGTTTGAATTGGAAGGTTATTCTACTAAAGTCTATTCAAAGAAGAAATTAAAGTAAATAATTGTGAATAATATTTCAATATGGAATAAGTCTTGGCGTTATGTCTTCTTAGGGGAAAATAATCTATGGTTCATGAACATTGGGTGCAAATTCTAGTCGACAACTACATGGGTAGGCTAGGTTAGGAGTTCTTGAGTCTAGTTTATTAACCAAACCTCAAGATTTTTATCTATGGATCTTTTCGGATACCTCATGGTTGTATCAATTGAATCCACCAAATACCTCAATTAGGGATTCCTATTTCTAGAATGATTCTAAAGTCCTACCTAATTCTCAACTCACCTTTATTTCTAATATAATGAAAGGAGAATAAGCTACATTTAACTACTGATCACTAATCACTTGTCACTCACATCCCTCATTCAAGGATGATGTGAGAATATGAGAATTTGGACTTTTCACCCACAAATCCATTTTGGGAATTTAGGGTTTGAAACCACAAATCCCAACTAAATTAAGCAAGCATTAGTGAAAGAAACAAGCAATAATTAAGAATCAACACCAATAAATCACAACACATATATATTTGCACCCTATTTGAACATAATCCCAAGATATGTATTTAGCTACTCATGAAGTAAGGGAAAAATAATATACTAAATTGATCACCCAAGGTTTCCATTAAAGATTCAAACTATCAATATTCTTCAATTTCAGTTCAATTACAACTAAACAAACTTGGAAAATTTAACACAAAAATCTTGCCTAGAATTTTTAGGATGTTTCAACAAATAAACTCTAAAATCAAATTCATAATGATCCAAATGGAAGGGATTTTCTACCCATTGGTAATTGGTACCAGCTATGGTCAATTATATTTCTACCCAAGATTTGTAATTCGCCATGATCATCGACTTTTGATCATGATCGCAGCTTCCACAATTGTAGTAACCCCATCGCGATAGCTATCATGACTATTTGTAAACAAAATTATAGACTCAAGATATAATAAGAAGACATCTTCCCGAGAACCAATCTCAACAAAAAACTTAGTAATTTATCATATATATTCCTCTACCATGCCAATTCTATGTGTAGGTAAGCCCTAACATACTTAGACCCCGAAGAGCAAACTCATAACCAACTAGACAATAGTTTTCTCTTTTGAGAATCCTCTAACTGTTACCATGATACCCAAATAATAATCTAAAGGTATATACAATAGTAATGATATCCACATTGAGCATTTAAACTCCAATTCAAAAAATTGGTTAAAAATCAGTTATGGATCCCGCTTAAAAAATCTAGAAATCAAACTTGTAATTGTGTCCCTCCTGGGGCAAGGATCATGCGCTCAAAATTTAACCAAATCGAAAAATTGAGCTTAAATCAAACCAAAAGTCCCAAGAAAATAATAATTAAACTAGAGATTTAAATGTAATTAAATCTAGAAACCTATGAAACTTTGACCGAAATTTGATCAGGAGTTAAGCAACTAACAACTTCAATTCCATTTGTTATTACACAGAGGGAATTTTTTTGATAGATGGAGAATAAAATAAAGGGGAGGATACATATATATTGAGATCTACCTTAACTTAAGTAAAAGGTTTAGAGGCATAAGCAATTCTGCCTAAGTGAAAAAACCTATGAATAAGTGGAGGTTATTGTGCATAAGGACCTTCACTTAAATGGTGGTTTGTCGACTTAAGAGAAGCAGGAGCTTGAATTAATTTCTTTAACTCTCCATATATTTGAAATAGATGAATAGTTTGATAAGTTTACTTTTAACAAATTGAGTTTATTGAGTAAACTAGTGAAAGTAAAGAATTTTAATGATAAAGGGAAGAAAGAGGCATCAAAGCTTTAGATTAAGCTTGAAAAATATTTGGAGGACTCTGAAAAGAACCTTATGACTTCCATCCATAGGAATGAAGAGTTAGAAAGGGACCTGTTCCTTCTAAGGGATGAACTTAACAAATCACTAAGATGGACCACATTTTACAAATCCTTTCTAATCTAACTAGTTAAAGCATCAATAATGGTAAAGTGGTTAAATATCAGTACAAAACCCAATAACATGGGACTCAAGGGAAAGATATTCATGGCATTAGAAGTAAGATTCAAAAACCTCTATGTAGTCATTGTGGAAGAGATGGACACTTGAAGGAAAACTGTTAGTTTTTTCTTGGAGCTAGAATGAGCAGTACTGAACACATGCAACAAGAGAATTATTATCCTAAGGGTTTCATTCCCTTGAAAAGTATGAAGAAGAAGAATAAGAATAAAAATATACCTAGATGGGCAAATAAAGATTTGATCATATCTTTGTCTTTCTATGGGGAACTCAAACTCAAGTGGGTTCCCAAATCTAATAAATAATTAAGTTTGTAGTTAGGAGGAGGGAAATATAGTAAGAACTGGTTCATAGATAGTGGATATTCAAAGCATGTGACATGAAGGAATGACTACTTTCTTTCTCTCAAGACACTTCAAAGTGGAGGTGTCTCTTTTGGAAATAGTAAAAAGGGTTATATCCAAGGTGTGGGAAATATTGGAAAATCATCCGATCAGGCAATAAAAGATGTGTAATATGTGATGGAGTTAAGTATAGTCTTTTATGTGTTTCTCAAATCTGTCACAAATAGGTGCTTGATTAGATAACTCCTAAACAAGACACCATATGATCTTTTGTTCAATAGAAAGCCTAAGCTTGACTACTTCAGAGCGTGTGGGTGAACATATTTTATTCTAAATAATGGAAAGGATGATCTAGGAAAATTTAACTTCAAAAGTGATGAAGCAGTATTTGTGGGATATTCTTCAACAAGAAAAGCACAATGAGTTTTCAATAAAACAACTCTATGATTTGAAGAAAGTGTACATGACGTCTTTGATCAGTCAGTAATGCTAATGAACCCAGGTGATAATTAAGATTCAGAAATTGAAGAACTCATTCTTGTTCTAAGGGATAATATTACTGAAGATAATGGTCAATAACTAAATGATGCAGATAAGAATGATGAAAGTTATGGTAATCTAGGATCACAGTCACAAAACCCAGCTCTAGTAGAAGAACAACAAGAAGGTCCTAGTAAAAATTCAGAGAGACCTAGTCCTAGTAAAACTAATATTAGAAGGTTGAATTGGAGGCACAAATCTTCTTATCCACTTAAAAATATAACTATACCTTTGGAATGTAAAGGCTAAATAAGATCTCAAGCTAGAAATTTTATGGCATTCTCAGCATTCATGTAAAAATTGATCCTAAATTATGAAGGAAGCTCTAAAAAATGCTGATTGGATCAATGCAATGCAGGAGAAGGTTAAGAAATTTGAAGAAGAGTATAGTACCTATTCCTCAGACCTATTGATAGAGTAATTATTGGCACCAAATGGGTGTAAAGAAAAAATCATGATGAATAAATAACTATCAACAAAAATAAAGTAAAGTAGGTTGTTCAAGGGTATAACAAGGAGAAAGGATTTGATAATGATGAGACATTTTCCCCTGTAGAAAGGATAGTGGCTATCAGGATTCATATTGCTCTTACTACCTACATGGGGTGCAAAATTTTCCAAATAGATGTCAAAAGTCCTTTTCCAAATAGAAATTTGAAGGAAGAGGTCTATGTCAAACAACCTCCAAGTTTTGAAGATTCAAATTTTCCCCATCGTGTACTCAAATTGGGCAAAGCTCTTTATGGGTTGAAGCAAGCACCTAGGGCGTGGTATGAGTCAATTTTAATGTTTCTTCTGGTAAATGACTTTAAAAGAAGGAAAATTAATAATACTCCCATTTTAAAGTCTAGAGGAAGTAGCTTACTGATTTTTCAGATATATGTTAATGATAAATATTTGTAGCTACTTCTATATCCCTATGTGAAGAGTTTGAAAAGCTAGAGTAAATTTGAAATGAACTTGGTGGGTGAACTGAGTTTCTTCCTAGTCTTGCAAATCAAGAAACCTTCTCAAGGAAATAAGACATCTCAAGAGAAGTACATTAGGGTGCTACTTAAGAAATACAACATGTTAGATACCAAGTCAATTGAAACTGCAATTGAAACCAGTCCCAAGATGGATATTGGTAAATTTGGTCCCTTATTTAATGAGATCACGTATAGAGGGATTATTTGATATGTACTATATCTTAGTTTAAGTAGGCCAGATATAGTATTTAGCGTAGGAATTGGTGAAATATTTTAAGACTATCCTAAGGAGTCTCATTTGAAAGTTGTAAAAAGAATTCTCAAATATCTGAATGGTACAAGGGACATGGTCCTATAATATCTTTCTGTAGACACTTCTAATCTGGTAAGATATGTTGATGCTGATTAGGCTAGATATCTAGTGAATAGAAAAAGTACCTCAGGAATGACTCATATTTGAGGTTCATCTTTAATCTTCTAGGGCTCTATGAAGCAATATTTAGTTGTTTTATCTACTACTAAAGTTGAGAATGTCATTGTTGCATCTTGTTGTGCTAAATTATTATGGATTAAAAAACAACTAAAGGACTTTGGAATTGTCTTAGACACTATCCCTTTGATGTATGACAACACAAGTGCTCTCAATATGGTCAAGAATCCAGTGCAGCATAACAGGACCAAGTATATCTATGTAAGGTATCACTTTCTAAGAGATAATGTTGAGAAGGGAGTTATTTGCATAATGTCTTACAAGACGAAATATCAAATAGCAGACATCTTTCCTAAGGCTCTTCACAAGGAACAATTTATAAAGAACAATTTAACGATAGGGTTGATCAAAATAACTTGACCTATTAGATGAACTAGTTGTTCTTCCTAAAATTTTCTATGATTAGGAGATAGTTAGCCTTGATAAAGGTATGATGGAATTAGTTGAGCTTATTAAGAGGGAGTATCTTTGACTCAAGTATATTAACAAACCCAGGTATGATAGAATTAGTTGAGCTTGTTAAACAACAAAGATGGCTAATATTATAGAAGGATCCATTCCTACAGTCTTTGATGAGGTAGTCAAAGAATTCTATTCCACATTGGAGTTTTCTAAAGACAATCTAAAGATGACAACTATAGTTCAAGGGAAGAAGTTGGTTCTTGATGATGTGTTACTTGGGAGGATTCTAGATGTACCTATCAGTGGGGTGAGGACTGTCTTAAAATAATAGTACTCAATAGAGATCATGGAAAATAAATTAAAGGTTAAAGGAAAATATGTGGTGGGGACTAAGTAGTACATTGATAATGCTCAACTTACATGTCAATTGAAGAGCAAGGTGGTCATCATCAATATATTTACCCAACTTTGGATTCAGGGTTGAATCTACTAGGAACAATGTGAGTGGCAATCAAGTTAATTTAAAATAATAAATACTTGTTAAATTTAAACCGATATTACAAAAAGATAAAAATGGGGGGTGAGAATATTATTAACACTAATGTTTCTATTTGGGATTTTCAAGTATTAGTTTGGGGCGATGAGTAATTAGAGTCTGGGAAATTAGGAACGGATCTTTGGATTATACTTTCGTACGGGCAACATCTTCATGAGTGTGGGATAATTTGATGAAAATTCTAAGTGTTGGGGATATGGTAGGCTAGGTTATAAATACTTGAGGCTAGTTTGTCAACAAAACACCAAGGGTGTCACTTATTGGCCCTTTCGAGTACCATATGAGCGCTTCAATCAAAACGACCTAACACCTCAATTAAACACCCCCTATTTTTAGGATGGTGACTTAAGTGTAGTCAACTTCACAATCACCCTTATGTCTAAGATAGTGAAGATCAGTCAACTATGCTCATAAATTGTATATTATTACCTTTCTTCCCATATCCCTATTTCAAGGATGATGTGGGTCCCTAAAGTTTACCCAAACCCTTTTTTCAAGGATGCTTTCATCTTTCAAGAGCTTGGGATTTTCATCCATCAAACCTATTTGGGTATTTGGGGTTTTCACCCACAAATCCCAATCCATTTAATTAAGCAATATTAGAATCAAACACCACAAGCTAGTATATGCACAAAAAAATCACATCCCACATATATTTACACCCTATTCTAGAATAATACCAAGAGGAAAAACTAGTTACTCATAAGATAAATAAGTAAAAGACATTAACAAAAATCTCCATATATTTTATTTTACAAAATCTAAGTGAATGTTACTTCAAGCTATGAGATCCAACAAATCTTCAATGGGAGTTCACTAGTTCTTCACTTGGAAGTGACTCCAAAATATTCTTCACCCAAAATTTATGCAATATTTTCTTCTCCAAGAACGGAGGATACAAACCCTAGAACAATCTTTAAAAAATTAGAAAGTTGAAATATGATGAATAATAGGTTTTGAGTCTTATTTTGGTCCAATTTGAGATCAGCCGCATGCATTTCTATTTTTGCCCCTGGGCTGCAATTTATTGCTAGGCAGCGATCGCACAGACTCTGACGCAACCGCTGCTTGTTGACCTGGTTTACTGACCACGACCACGGTAACTGAGGCCATTTTTGCTCCAGGTCTTCAGCTACACTTTCTTGCTTTCTTTTGATTATTTTCTGCCCCAGTCCAAATCTTTCTATCTTATCAAATATGTACCTGCAAAATATGGATATTAGTGCATTTAATTATAATTAACTTGCATTTATTAATTCAAAACAAAGTAATGTGCACAAATGTTGAGTGCAAATGAGTGGTAAGATCACCACTCAACAACACCCCCAACTTAAAGTGTTTGCTTGTCCTCAAGCAACACTACCTCTTACCATACGATAACAAATATTTATGCCCAAACTTAATGCCTTAAAGCTCACAATGACTTTATCTTAGCCACTACCATAAGTAGCCCATTATACATGGGATAAGTATTTTTCATTCCACCCCTTAACATAAAATGCAATATCTAAGGATGCATAAGACCTCTAATAGCAACCAAGTAACAACAACCAATACCCCAGAAGTAACTCATTTCTTACCAAAACTAAGTTATACTCCATTTTCTCATGCTCAGAAAGTGAAAAAATCTCCCACTTCAACTCATTCACATGCCTTCTCACAAGAAAGAAAATTCCACACACCAAGCTACCAAATAGGCAACAAGGAATTTAAGTGCCAAAAACTCTCTTCCTCACAAAAAAACTCTCTATGTTAGAAAGTGTCATACCATAGGCTTACCCCTATTTTTAATCACCACTATAAAGAATGTAAATGGCTGAAAATATCAAAGGAATTTTTAAGCTTGTAACGTAGGTTCGGGTTAGGGTAGGATATCATTTAGGAACACTACGGATACACCTTTCTTTGAACATCTACATCACACTTTTTAGTCTTTTTTTTTACTATGGGCTACTCCTCTTTGTTTTCTCTCTTTTCACATGCCTATGTTTTGCTTTCTTTTTTCATCCATTCTCTTTTATTTTTTTTCCTTGCAATTTTTCGTATACTTCTTTCCCTTGTTGGACCCTTTCTTTTTCTATTCGCTTGTTTACAATGCTTAGGCACTTTAGGCATCTTACTAACAACTTTGTGGCCCCAAACTTACTTCCATCAATCTTTACTACCCCCTACTTAGGATTTTTTCTTTAAGTTGCAGTTTCAAATTCAAGGAGGATA
The DNA here is from genome assembly GCF_002878395.1 of Capsicum annuum. Taxonomy (NCBI): domain Eukaryota; kingdom Viridiplantae; phylum Streptophyta; class Magnoliopsida; order Solanales; family Solanaceae; genus Capsicum; species Capsicum annuum. The sequence continues at coordinate 63,110,973 of NC_061119.1, read as the reverse complement.
CGATTCAAAAGAGGGAACAAAAGAATGGTTGACAACTTGTAGTGTGTTTACTAAAGATAGGTCCAAAGGCTCAAAGAGGGCAACAAGGGATTACATTTATGCATGGGTAGGTTTTTTAGGATAAAGTGATTTCCAAAATCACAATGATAGCCTAAGATTATTTATCCAACCAAATACAATAATAATTATCTTTGAAACACTAATGGGGCAAGTTCTAAATAATACAAGTACACAAGAGATGAAGACAATTTACTCACTACACATGGCATGAAAAATTTGCTAAGGAGGCTCAATTGCCCCTCCTGTTATAGACAAAACTGGAGTATCTATAACTTTTCCTAAGTCAAAAATTTGTTGAGTCAGAAAAAAGATAAAGTTTTGTTACAAAGTTACTCACTTCCATGCCCTTTGAGTTTCTAAAAAATTTTAGATGGGGGGAGTTGTTTGTTTTGCATTAGAACCATGCTCAATTTGCCAAATTATTTCTACAACCAAATCCTTCGACACATATTTAATATCAGTATGGGAAAACCAATTATATAGTTACTCATACATCGCAAAAGGTGTATAATGTTATCCCAAATTTATAATTTACAATGCGCAGGTACTCAGACTTCCCTTGCATTTATGATCTTTACTGCCACGGGTATTCAGAATTTCCCTACATCTATGGTTCAAAACCCAAAAACGATGCTTTACCCTTAAGAATGTCATCACTCAATCTATCATGGGGAAAAGCTCGTTATGCATCACTACAATCAAAATAAAAATAAAGAAAAAAACTAAAACAAAACCACATGATAATCTATGAAAACGTGGGCACTAGTAGATCGCCCAAATATGGTATCCCGAAATAAAATAAAATGGTATTAAAAATTTCATCCAAAACAATCATAAAAACTTCCAAAAAAAATAAAAACAATAAAAATCTAAGGAAAAACACCTCAACTGAAAAGCTAGCAGTGTCCCTACAGCATGATCAATAAAGCATAAGCAAAAAATAAGAAGTTGTTCGCTCCCACTTACTCTGCATCATCACTACCAGCATTAATAGTTGATCAATCAGTAGGGGCCTCTTTATCACTATCCAACCTCGGTGAAGGTAGTCGATTATTGGGTTTGAGTATATTGAATATTCCCTTTACCCTTTTTCACAACTTTTTGAAGAATTTATTTCTCTTCTTCTATCTCTTTACTATCTTCTCATATGACTTCTTGAGGTCCTTTGTGATGTAGCTAAGGCTGAATATGCTCTCTCTAGGCTGGTAACTATGGGTTCTTGCTTCATCTTCTCCTCCCAGTATATCTCATAATCTGATTAAGCTATGTACGAGTAGGGAGCAGTGAAGGACTCTCTTGATCCCTGAGATAATTTGGGAAATAGGTCCCTAACCACCAGAATATGACCTGAGATTTCATTGAAAGGGTTGCCAAATGGACATCTATAAGAATCTAAAGGGTTGCCTAATGGACATCTATAAGAATCTGTGTCCTTTAGGGTCGACTTGCCTACGTTCATCTTTATTTTCTTGCTCTGACCTAGGGCATCCTCGCCCCAGAATTTGAGTGGGAAGATGGTGGGGCCTGGGATCATCTATTTATCTGATGTATATTCCTCCACTTGTGCTATCCTACATAGTTCTGTGATAAGGAAAGAGAAGAGAAGATGTATATCTCTATGATTCTTTAATTACCTCCACTTTGAGAGCACAATCTCACCCACATTCGTGGTAATGCCAGATAGGATACAAGCCACCATCTGACATTTTATGTCTATGATAATAGTCACATGATTGCATGGTGATACCCTACTACAGATAATATTCATCCAAATCTTGGACTCAGCTATGAAATCATTCATCAAAATATCTCTCTTTATGGTAGCCTAGGAAACCTCTTTGTTAGGACATAGAATGTTCATCGTTCAGGTACCTAGCTCGCAAGCTTTTGCAAAGAACTTATCCATGTCAGCATATAGGAGTCCATACACCTTATTGATCTACCCAGCTCCGAAGTTCACTTGCTTCACCCATTTTTTTATCATTGAGTTTGTGAGAGAACCTACATTTAGGTTCATGTAGAACTCACGTAGCCGATGCTCATTAGCATAGCAGAGGTATGGGGTAAAACACATCCACTTGATCTTAGTTTGTCTAGCATGAAACCCTGAGAAATTTTCTTCCGCTATGTCAAAGAAAATACCTTTATCAGGAAGTAACTTTTTCTTAGGCAAATCAGCATAGTAGAGGTTTTGGTATTGAGCGACCATGAACCTAGTGTTGTCAAAATCTCCCATTCTTGTGTCTTAGTACTTGTAAGAAATATAATTGAGACTATCATTAGCATTATCATACTAAAAGTATGCTAGATTATTAGATAATTTATGTGGTAGAATTTATACAAAGGTTTTGTGGTGAGAAATGGGTGTGCAAAAATTGTTGTTTCTATAGACACTGACCTCAAGTAAGGCGATCACAGTACCTGCAACCATAGTCTATGGTTTTGTACTTCACTCAAAACACAGAATTTTAACCCAAACTTTGTGTTTCAACTAGGCACATAAAACATCTTGATCAAGGATCCTAAGACTAGAAAGCAAGATTATAGCCCCAAACTTGAAGAAACTAAAATTGAATTCATTGGGGCATTGAATTGAACACAAGGTGCACACATTAATTTCAACAATTTTTTCCTAAATCAGGGTACTCAAAACTTTCCCTTTATTTCTACCACAGTTAACCACAACAATATTCACAAACAAACATGCATTTAATGTTCAAAACATTATTTCAGGCCCTTCCCTAAACTACAAGTTCTATGCATGCATTACATTAAAAACAAGGAAACTGACACAACATACCAATTTTGAGAGAATTTAAGAGAAAGGAACATGTAGGGAAATGAAAGTCGAATGGTCATTTAAGCTGATTCGACCGCAATCGCGGTCATAGTTCCATGATTATGGACATACAACCTATGTTATTGCAGATACACGGACTGTAATCGCAGTAATTGAGACCAAAATTTAAGTCCTCTACACTCCCCTTTCAGTCCAAACATACCAATTTCACACGTTTCCTTTTTTAATTTCAATTAACATTAATCATAGCACTATATTTTCATCGATTATGCATGTGCAAATGCAAATATAAAATCCAATCCATCGATCATAAATAAAAAGTATACGGGCCACTTTTTGTGGTGTGATGGGTGCCTCTCATCGAGCACTTAGGTTAGTGTCTTAGAATGACGCCTCCTCAACTGCTATATGTGCTTCTAATTAGAAGATTGGAATCTTCATCCTAACTTTCATTCATGGTGCATTTACCGACAGAGGGACAAAAGATTCCTATATTCCAAGATGAAACTTGGAAGATGCGAGGAAATAACAAGGGATCTTCCATATCACTATTTTGATGACTTGAACCTTTTACCCAATTTCATATTGAATTTTTGGTTTGTCTTTTTGGGAAAAGGTAAGGATATCAATTGGACATTAGTTGTTCATCGGAATTTGAATTTCGTGGCCTTTGATGGAGGGTTTTCCATCTTCTCTTTTGCAAAATCAAATCCCAAAGTCTGGGAATCGTACTCCTTCTCCCTATAATTCATCATTCATCTAGTTGGATGGATTCTCATCACATCCTCTAGGTACAATGTTGAAAAATGGTATGAATGAGGTTTATCCCTAAATTTTAGAACCACTTTCTCATTAGCATTTTCACGCAAACATGGTCTAGAGTCATCATAAAAGATTTGTTTGGCTTCTTCTATAGACTCTTACACCATTTACTTTATATGGAAATCTTCTACATCATTTGATTCGGTTGATTAGGAAATCACCGAGGATTCTTTTCTACCAAGCTCATCATCATAACTTGATTTCTCTTCTTGATTAACCTATCTTGAGTAATGGTTAAGGTGGTGGTATTTGCAAGTTTTGATTGCTTGACAATTTCTCTTCAGAATGCCTTATTAGATTGATGTATGTCTTTCATATTCTCCCTCATTGTAGTTACCCGATCCAAAATATTTTGAAGCACTACCTCAAACTATTGGATTCGGTATGTTGTTTTTCCTTCGTCTATTCATAACACCTATAAAACTCATAAGAAGAACTAGCAACTAGATTAGCATAATACGGGGAGGAGCATTGGGCAATCACTCTAATGTCCATCTCGACCACCATACAAAGAACAAGCATACTCCCAATAGAAGTAAAATGGTGTTTTCATCTCTCTCCAGGGAGCATATTTTAAATCTTTTCCAATGTACGGTCTGTTACAATATGGACATGGCTCATCAAGATAGGACTTCCAACTACCAAAATCATATTTGTCAAAAGAAAAAATAGAGAAGATTGAAAAAAAATTCAAAATCTACCTAACATATGAAACAAAAGAAAATAACAAACAAATATTTACAAAATTCAAGCGAGTAAGCTAGAATTCCAAACTTACTTGATACACCAAATTATTCCCTGGCAACAGCACTATTTTTGATAACACTCAACTTACACGTCAATTTAACTGCAAGGCAGTCATTATTATTATATTTACCCAACTTTGAAGTTGGGGTTGAATCCACGAGGAACAATGTGAGTGGCAATCAAGTTAATTCAAAATAATGGATACTTGTTAAATTCAAACCGATATTACAAAAAGATACAAATGGGAGGTAAGAATGGTATTAAGACTTGTGTATCTTTTGGGATTTTCTAATATTAGTTAAGGGATACGAATAATAAGATTCTAGGTAATTAGGCATATTTCTTGGGATTATGCATCCTAGGAGTAACATATGCAAGAGTGTGTGATAGTTTGATGAAAATTCTAAGCGTTTGTGTTGTGGTAGGCTAGGTTAGAAATCCTTGAAGCTAGTTTGTCAACAAAAACCGAAGGGTGTTACTCATTGACCCTTTTGAGTACCTAATCATTGCTTTAATCAAAACCGCCTAATACCTCAATTAAACACCCCCTATTTCTAGGAGGTTGCGCTAAGTATAGTGAACTTCACAATCACCCTTATGTCAAAGTTACCTTAAGTATAGTCAATTACACAATCAACCTTATGTCAAATATTGTGAATATTAGTCAACTATGCTCATAAATTGTCTATTATTTCCTTTGTTCACACATACCTCTTTCTAGGATGATGTGGGTCCTTTAAGTTCACCCAAACCCCGCTTTCAAGGATGGTTTGAGCCTTTGAGAGCTTGAGATTTTCATCCATCAAATCCATTTGGGTATTTGGTGCTTTCACCAACGAATCCCAATCAATTTATTCAAGCAATAGTAGAATCCACCACCACAAACTAGTAAATGCACAAACAAATCACTTTCCACACATATTTACACCCTATTCTAGCATAATCCCAAGTGGAAAAATTGGCTAATCATAAGATAAATAAGTAAAAAAACTTTACCAAAAATCTCCATTTATTTGATTTGAGAAAATCTAAGTGAATGTTAGTTAAAATTATGAGATCCAACAAATCATAAATGGGAGTTAACTAATTTTTCACTTCGAAGTGACTCCAAAATATTCTTTATCCAAAATTTATACAATATTTTCTTCTCCAACAATAGAGTATATAAATACTAGAACAATCTATAAAAAAATTTAAAAAATGGAATATGATGAATAATAGGGTTTGAGTCTTCTTTTTGTCTAATTTTGGATCAGCCATGAGCATTTCCATTTCTACCCCAGGTCTATAATTTTTCTCTAGGCTACGATTGCATAGTTTCTTTCGCGGATACATTATCATAACCGTGATTGACTTTCGTGATCACTGCTTAACTGAGGAACGTGACCTCAGTAACTGATGCCATTTTTACTCCAGATCTTCAGCTGTACTTTCTTGCTTTCTTTTGATCATTTTTAGCCCCAATCCATATTTTCTTATCTTATTAACTATGTGCCTGCAAAATATAGATAATAGTGCATATAATCATAATTATTTTCCATTTATTCATTCAAAACAAGGTAATGTGCATAAATATTGAGTAAAAATAAGTGGTAAGATCACCACTCATCATGCATATATGTTGAATGCTGGTAAAGTATGATGGCATATTGACAGGGAGAAGAATGTTGTATGTTGATAAAAGTTGATATTGCATATGATAAATGGAATAATGAAGTTAATGAACATTGATGAGTACAGGTATATTAATAGAGGGAATTTGAAACATATTGAATGAAGGTTGATTTTAATTAACAGCAAGGGACCAAGTCCCTAAGTTGCATGATATTTTGACAGGGGAAGCAAGGTGCATAGTGATATTAGGAATATTCAATGACAGTAGGGGTAATCACTCTAACTAAATAAGGTCAATAAGTTGGATGTTCAAAGTTTTATGGTCAAATTATGTTGTTTGTCTTCGTCAAAAAGGGGGGAAATTGTTATATCTTGTTTTGATAATGATCAACTGATAATAAAGGACCAGGTCCCTTGTCTTTATGGATATATACAGCTGTCACATGGCCTGGATTATTTTTCGTCCAGTGTAAAAAACTGTGCATGTGATATATGTACTAGTCAGGACAATTAGCCGAATCAAATTTATGACCTAATCATTATTACACTATAAACAGACTATAAACAGAAAAGAATGCTTCTCAATTGGGAATTTTTCACAATTTGATTATTCAAGAGTAAAATAGGTGAAAAATCAACTTTGTAACATTGCTCAAGTTTATAGTTTCAATGTGTACAAAAATAATGCATGTACTTGAGATAAGTTTGAGTCTAAAACCGAATTACTTATGTTATAAGAGCAATATTATTTTTGTGCTTTTTAGAGTGATTAGGTAGAGTTACCTGAATTTGATATTGGTTAGTGTTAATAGATATTGAGGAGAGTTCTTAGCAAAGTTGTCAAGGTAGGTTTGTAATAAAGTTGTCAAAAGCAGGCTAAGCCTAGAGTTAAGTTCCATTTTAGTTTGTAATCAAGAGTTTGATTATAGTGGATTTTTAAGTTCTTGCGAGGAAAATCAATGGTTTTTTATACCTTAAGCAAGTAAATTTCCATGTTAAATTTTTGTGTTGTTTGATTTCTTGCAATGTTTTTTCGTTCCATATTATTTTAGTATTGATTTCCTATGACTGACTCTAAGGGACATGATTCCTCCTATTGTGGTGCAACCCCCATGTTTTAATATAATTCCCAGGGAAGACGAACACTGGAAACCATGTTTGCTGTTGTAGGGATATTGATGACCATATGCATAGTTCATAATATATTATACTTATGTAACCTACATTGATGTGGGGTTGAAGCTTTCCCTTGTCCTCCTTAGATATCTCTATTTTGTGCGACTAACATACACTGGGGCCTAACCAGGAGGGTGTGCTAGACCCATATAGCCCATGGGTGCTTAAATGATCGAAAAGCAACACAGTCCAAGTTAATTTTTTAAATCTTATGCTAAAACTCATTCCCTATCCTAGCATCTTATGTCTACATATATGTATGCATGTATGTGAACATGTACATTGAGTTTGGACTAGATTTTGAATTGGCATTATTTTAGCCTTATCCTAGTTAAATGCCAGTGCTTACCTTGCTAATCATTTTCGAATGTTATATCCTTACATGATGCAGGAAGTGGAGACACTTCTCCTTTTCCTGCACAATTATAGGATTTCTAGGTTGTCAGCAGTCATTTTTGAAGTGCTGATCATCCATTATCAGGAATGGATATCATTTAGAAGTCTAGTTTTA
>NC_061119.1:63085179-63100243 GCF_002878395.1 Capsicum annuum | reverse complement strand
TGATCATCCATTATCAGGAATGGATATCATTTAGAAGTCTAGTTTTATTTATGTCTTAGACTGCTTTTATTTGACAACTTTGGCTATTGTCGAGGGCATGTCCTGACTTAGGATGGTTTTAGTCTGTTTAGAGGCTTTGTAGATTACTGTGGATTGGGATGTTGTTAAAATTCTAAAGTTTCTTTTTCTAAGTTGCCTATATTGTTATATGTTCGGAACTCAGCTTATCTTTTTATATGTTTGAAATTTATCGGCTCCTAGCTGTATTGAGTGTTATTTGGATAGGTAAATGGGGGTGGTCTTCGATCCTCGGTGAACTTGAGATAGCCGTCATGGATATGCCTTGCTTTGGGCTATGACAGTAAAGCATGAAGTGAATTAAGACAAGATGAGCTAAAGTTGAGAAAAAAGAATAAAGAATTGCGGTAGTGCTGCTAGAAATCCCACTCTTGTCTATAAAGAAGCACTTTAGTGCATCCACACATAAAAAATTGTATGTTCCTGTAGAAATTCTACTATGTTAAATATTTGCACATTTAAATCAAGTGTCGGAGCTACGTCTTTGCACCAATGAGGAAATATTGCACAAGCAGAGCCATTGTGTAATAACCCTCAAGGTTATTTCCTTGATTTGCCTGCATTTTCAGTATTTTGAGCCTTTCCAAAATGGCTACAAGTCAATTATGACTTTCAAAAACTATTGGTTCACTGATTGGGTAGTTTGTTTAGATTTTAGGGTCATTTCCCTATTTTGAAGTATTACTGTTTAGGATTTGGTCTCAGACCAAAACCCCTATAGATGACCTCGAATGATAATTCTAACAACTCTATCACCTCTGGAATATCAATTTTAGGCTAGTTAGACATTTGGTTTTGGTCTTGAGGTACCCGTGCTCATTTCGACCTATTGGTTGAAAAGTTGAGAAATTAGAAATTTGGATGTGGGACCCACATTTCATCAAAATGACCTTGGAAGGAAATTTTGAGCTCTCCATAGCATCTAAAATGTAAAATTTGGTATGTTAGTGTTTTTATATATATGGTGTTCCAAATAAATCCTAAGGGCTTTGTGGGGACTTGGACTGACATGACCCAAGCTAAGGCCTAGCCGTAATAGGCATCTCAAGCCTTATAAGGTTGGAGATTACCCCACTACCCAATCCAATCAACCCACATATACCCTGAACCATATGAATTCCAAACATATAACAAGATAAAGTAGTTAACAACAACACAAAGACTTTGGGATAGGTCCATGACCATGACCAACCTAAACATGTCTAACCATCAAATGCCAAACGAACAACCATAGCCAAAACAAAGATAATAACCAAGTCCATATACATTCCATAACGTACCAAAGTTCACAGTTTCTCCATACAAAGACTCAAAAAGAAATCCAAGAATATCTGGTTGGGACATGCCCTCGACCATAGCAAAACCAATGTTCCATTCTAAACTAACAAAGACTTAAGAAACTAAAAGCAAGAAATGGAGCCTTCCAAAGTATGGAAGCTCACCACTTCTAGCCTACACAACTTGTTCCTAAGTCCAATCACGGAGTAGAAGGTGTAGTATGACCAACACCTTCATTTCATGGGAATACTGCTTCAAAGATGGTAGCAGTTAGAGTGCTATCATATAACTTAAGGATAAGGATAAAATAATGTCAATAGTTCAAATTAAATCCACCAATGCACATAACCAATGCAATACATAAAAATTTCTATATATATATGTACCATGCCGTAGTAGGGAGCAAGATTAGCATGAACTTTGAAAACATTAACCTGGGTTGTGTAGCATGACCATTATAGAACAAGGTACCCACGGGCTATATGGCCCATATCTCCACTAGTTGGAAGGGCCCTAGTGCTTATAGCTGCACGAACAAGAGAATACCCATAACCGTATAGTCTATATGACGGACTAGAAACTTCCGGCATAATCAAGGTTATTTAATCACCAATACATGTAGCAAGAGGGATGCAAATCTCTGTTTCATATGTTTATTCGGGGGACTCGAACCACCCAATCATAAGACACTCGCACGGGCTAGCGTGGTTTCCAGTGTTAGTCCTTTAGACTTCTCTTTCACTGTCAAGCTACACATCCCGCTTAAAATCCCAATTTAAAATAATCATTTCACATACACGACTATAAAGTCAATTACTTACTAAGTGCTCTTAGTAGGAATCATCATACCAACACTAGTTGTAAGTATACTGCATGAAATTTCCATTATCAATCAACCAATCATTTTTTTGACATTGGGACTCGAACCTACTGTCTACAAAGACTTTTATTCAATTCAAAGTTTATTGACTCGAACCCATTGTTTAACAAAGACATAAATCAAGTTAGTGTTTATGGACTCAAATCTAATTACCTAATTAAACCACCAAGGTTACCGTTTAAATCATAATATGGCAAACAAGGCCTTCACAACATCATTTACCAACCATTCATATTCATTTGGCCAATGCCTTAGTTCGATGCAACATTTAACATTTGACTAGTTTATTCTCTTAGGCATTTTCACAAACACTTTAAGGGCATATTATTACCATAACCAAAACGAAAGTAAAAACCAACAAGTTTAGCGTTACCCGTAACCTATTTGTTAAACCACAACTACCAACAACCCACACGTGCGAACCATTACCAAAAACATGTATAAACACAATTTAAACCAAGATTAAACAATACTCAACCATATACAACAAAACCCTAAATTTTTGCCTTCAAAGCCACCATTTAAGAATCATAATCACACTTTAAATCACATGATATTTGTGGACTTACAGTGAGGGAAGAGTCACATGCCTTATTCAAAAAGATTTGTGGAAGAAACTTGAATCTTGAGCCTCTAGATGAACACCTTTGAATAATCCTAGCCCTTATTTTCTTGAGAGAGTTTAGCAAGGATTTTGATGTGTTTCGATTTTTCAAAGTATGTTATGAGAGGACACTATGTGTTTTAAGATGTGGGGACTTAAGGGTTTTGGGGTGGAAAATGTACAAAATATCCTCATCTTAAAAGCATAAAACATAGGCTCAGGGGGATACGACCACCCAACCCAAACTATACCCTATCATATGAGTGGTACCTATTAATCGTACCCTAGGTATCAACATTGACACCAACACTGTCCAACATATGAGTTCTTAGACCAACTTATATCGAATAATATAAATGGTACCCTCTAACCCGTACCCTAGACAGAATCCTCTAGACTAAACTTAGGGAATTATCCAACCTAGTAACATACCACTCGTACCCTAACATATGACTAGTATGATGCCTAATCGGACCTTGGACAATAAGTGTCATAGGACACACTGTGAAACATATGACTAAGGGGCCTTAAACCATACCACATCGTACGACTAGTATGAACAAGTCGTATGATATCCAGAATGCTCAACTTAGGAAATTTTCTAAGGGTCCAAAGACAAAGTGTTTCAATTCTCCCCCACTAGGATAATTTATCCTAAAATGATAGGTAAGGCAAGGACAAGAAATGACGGGTATGGCAAGTACAAGATAAAATATAATCAATCTTTCCTTTAGATAAGTGAGAAAACAAAGATGAAATTAAGGACACATACCTTCCGCATGAATTTTTGGAACGGAGAACAAATACGGATACTTCGACTTCATGTCCTCTTCTGCTTCCCAAGTAGTTTCTTCAACCTTATGGTTCCTCCTATAAACCATTACCGAAGCCATACCCTTTATCTGCAACCGATGAACTTGGCGATCCAAGATCTTACCTGAGACTGCCTCATAAGATAAGGAATCTTAGATACCCAACCCTTCCAAAGAAACAATTGATAAAGGGTTACCTATATGTTTTCTCAACATAGAGACATGAAACACCAGATGAATGGAGCTCAAAACTAGAAGGAAACTCCAACTCATAAGCAACATTGTCAACCCTTTTCAAAACTAAGTACAGGCCAACATATTGAGGACTTAACTTTCCCTTCTTACTAAACCACATTAATCCTTTCATGGGAGATACCTTTAAAATCACCCTATCACCAACATTAAACTCCAACTCTCTACGACTCACGTTCGTGTAGGACTTCTGGCAACTTTGAGCGACTTTCTATCTATCATGAATCACATTCACCTTCTCTAAGTCCTGGTGAACAAAATCAAGGCAAAATAACTTACCCTCACCAACTTCATACCAACCAATAGGAGAACGACATCTCCTACCATACAATACCTCAAAAGAAGACATACCAATGCTAGAGTGGTAGCGATTAGTAAAAGTAAATTCAATCAAAGGCAAATCATTGAGCCAACTACCACCATAGTCAATAACACCAGCATAAAGCATATCTTCCAATGTCTAAATGGTCCTCTCTACTTGCCCATTCGACTACGGGTTGAAAGTTGTACTAAGGTACACCTGAGTTCTCGAACCTTTCTCAAATAACTTCCAAAAGTATGATTAGAATGTAGTACCACAATCCAAAATAATAAAAATAGGAGCACCATACAACTTTAGTATCTCTACAAGATATAAATCAGCATAATCCACTGTTGAATAACTAGTCCTCATCGGTAAGAAATGAGAGAACTTGGTCATTCTATCCACAATGAACCAAATCAAATCATAATTATCCTATGACCGAGGAAGATCGATAATGAAATATATATTAATAACTTCCCACTTCCATTCAGGCAATTCAATCTTTTCGTACAAACCATCGGCTCTCATGTGCTCAACTTTCACTTATTTACACACCGTACACTTACCTATATAGTTAGCCATATCTCACTTCATATTATTCCACCAATAGAACTCCTTAACATAATGATACATCTTCGTTGAATCGGGAAGAATAGTTATACGAGATCTATGATCTTTGGCCAAAATCCTTTCCCTCAAACGATCGACATCGGACATATAATATTCCTTTGTACCTCAAGATACAATCTCCACCAATCAAAAAGTCAACAACCTTCTGCTGACCTACATTTCCTATAATTCTCATCAAGTTAGAGTCTAGCATTTGTTTTTCCTTTATCTCAACAACCAGAAATGATTGTGATACCTGATGCACAAACACACCACCATCCTCAGAGTTTGTGAGATAAACTACAAGATTAGCCAAATGGTGAATATCCTTTACCAACTTGCACTTATCCTCATCCACATTAGCTAGACTCCTTATGGATAACCTGCTAAGAGCATCAACAACCAATTTAGCTTTACCTAGATGGTAGTAATGACTCATATCATAGTTCTTCAGCAACTCAACCTACCTTCTTTTCCTGAGATTTAACTTTGTCTGAGTAAATACATATTATAGGCTCTTATGATCAGAAAAGATGCCAACATGAACTCCATAGAGAGACTGACTCTAAATCTTCAGCACAAGTACCACAGCTAATAACTGTAATCCATATTTACTGTAGTTCTTCTGATAAACTTTTAACTATCTAGAAGCATAGACCACCACCCTACCATGATGCATCAATATACAACCAAGCCCAACACGTGAAGTAGTACAATACATTATGAAGCCATCATTACCTTTGGGCAGGATTAAAATTTGTGCCAAAATTAACTTATCCTTTAACTTCTCAAAACTACCGTCACACATATCCGACCATAAGAAATTGACTTTCTTCTGGGTCAACTTAGTCAATAGGGAAGCGATCATCAAAAAACATTCAACAAATCTCCTATTGTAACCGACTAAACCCAAAAAGCTCTGAATATCGATTAGAGTCGCTGGTCTAGGCCACCTCTTAACCACCACAACCTTTTGTGGATCCACTATGATCCTCTAACTAGGGATAACATAAACTAGGAAAGTCATAACCTTTAACCAAAACTCACACTTTAAGAACATAGTGCACAAACACTGATCCTTTAAGGTCTGTAATACAGCACGAAGGGGATCGACATAATCTTCCTCACTCTTAGAATAGACCAAGATGTCATCAATGAAAACAATGATGGAAAAATCCAAAAACTGATGGAAGACCCTATTTATCAAATCCATAAACACTAGTAAAGTATTGGCCAACCCAAAAGACCTAACTAGAAACTCAAAGTAACCATACCGGGTCCTAAAGGTAGTCTTAGGGATATCCACTTCCCTAATCTTAAGTAAATGACAACTCGACCTAAGGTCAATTTTAGGGAAACACTTCGCACCTTGAAGTTCATTAAATAAATCATTGATCTGAGGAAGAGGATATTTATTCCCTATATACATTTTATTCAGCTGACGATAATCAATACACATCCGAAGGGACCCATCCTTCTTACGTACAAACAACACGAGAGCACCTTAAGGATATATCATAGGATGGATAAAACTTTTATCTAAGAGATCCCTAAATTACTCCTTAAGCTTCTTCAACTCAGTCGGAGCCATTCTAAAATGAGGGATAGAAATAGGATTAGTGTCCGGAGCAAGATCAATCCCAAAATCAATTTCCCTATCCGGAGAAATACCAAAAAGATCATTAGGGAAAACCTCAAGAATCTTTACCCAGACCAAATGATACAAACATCCTTTGGAAATCAACATTCGTTCTCTAAAATATGAGATGAACCTTTCCTTAGAAACTAAAGAACTACCTTCCCATATAATGACCTACTCATGAGGAAATTTAAACATGACCATTCGATTCCAACAATTTAAGGAAACTTTACATAAATGCAACCAACCCATCCTTAATATGACATCAAAGTAAACCATATCTAACTCTATCAAATCCATAAGAGTTTCTCAACTACTAATAGATATCATACCCCATATAAACTTTCTTATTTATCACAAAGTCACTAATTGGGGTAGATAAAGAAAAAGAACTAAAAATAAAGCCAGGACTAAAACAAAAATGCATAACCAAAAATGAGGTCACATAAGAAAAAGTGAACCCTAGATAAATTAAACAATACACATCATGAGAGAAATATTTTAACAAACCAATAAAAATATCGAGAGATACCTCAGAATCTATGTAAGGTGTAAGAGCATATAAATGATTCGAACCAGTGTCAGTGCCAAAGGCAGAAACAGATGCAGAAATAAAACCCTTTGGTGCATGAGCAGATGAAGAAGCAATAGAGCCTTATTATCACCAAAATCCATTCTAACATAATAGTGACGGTGCATATGACAAATCTAAAAACAATAAAAATATATGTTCTTCACTTCCCAATAGAACCCATAGTGCAATTGCCCACAAAATCTACAAAAAGGGTGAGATGGAGCCGACTAAGCTCTATTAGCTTGAGATTAGGCACCCTAGGCCCGAAACCCACAAATAAGCTGAGATTGGTGATCATCCAACAAATTTAGATATGGACCACTAGCTGTGAACTCCCTCACTTCTACTTTATCCACTGACCACTGTGTCTACCACTCTACTTAAAAGGCCTAAATTTTGTCACCTACCCCTAACTAAACATAGCCTTTCTTTTCCCTTCTTGCACTTGTTACATGTACACAACCACTTAGAGATATATATACCCTTGATCAATAAAGCAGCCTTACTCTCATCAGCTCACGAGATAATTCCAAGGAAAACTTATGAATTCTAGCCCTCATGCTAGAAAACAACTCTAGAGCATACCTAGACAACTGATAAAATTTCATGGCATACTCCTTGACAGACATCCTACCTTGCCTCAAATTACCAAACCCATCCGCTTTTGTTTCCCTCAGCTCTTGAGGAAAGAAAAGGTCCAAGAAGGCACTAGAAAATTCATCCCATAATACAGAGTCAGCACCATCTCCCGTACATTATTCCTATTCCTTATACCATGTACATGCCATATCCTTCAACTTGTAGGCAACAGACTACAAGCCCTCCACATTCGTGACATGCATAACTTAAAAATTATTTTTCATCACATTAAGAAAACCTTGAGGATCCACCTGTACCTTAACACCCATAAAGCTCGAAGGGTTCAACTTTATGAACTAGCCAACCCTTATAGCCTTAGAAGATAGTGTAGAAGATACACCATGCTCATCCTATGAATCTAGCAATTGAGTAATTATTAAAATTAACTGACAAAACTCAGCATTCATCATGTCATCCTCAAGAGGACAAGAGGGAATTGGTAGAACTCCAGAACAATCAGGAACTAGACCCTTAGACTGAGAATAGATCATGTGAGTAGAGTGTGTCACATCAACATTGTTGCCAGTCGGGATAGAGGAGTTTGCATGAATATCAGATATTCTCGGAGGCATGCTCTAAAAGACAAGCAAACAAAAATTAGATGAACCTAAGACCTTAGACTCTATAGTTCAAAGTAAGACAACAAGAAAGTAAAACATTCCTAAATGACTTATAATCTCTCTCTTATGAGTTTGGCATACTACATACCTTTGTGAGATACTCTACACATTACGATTTTATGGACTCTCAACTGACCATGAACCTAGGCTCTGATGCCAACTTAACACGACCCAAACTAGGGCTTTGTCGTAATAGGCATCTCAAGCCTAATAAGGACCAGAGATCACCCCACTACCCAATCCAACCAACCCACATATACCCTGAGGTTGATAAATTTTGAACATATAACAAGATAGATTAGTTAACAACATAAACACCATAGGATAGGTCCAAGAGCATGACTAACCCAAATAAGTCTAACTATCCAATGTCAAACCAACAACCATAACAAAAACTAAAATAATAACTAAGTCAATATATATTCCATAAATTACCCAAGTTCATAGTTTCTCCAAACAAAGCCTCTAAAGGAAATCAAAGAATATCAAGTTGGGACATACCCCCGACCATAGCCCAAACAAAAACTGAAAGCAAGAAATGAAGCCTTCCAATATATAGAAGCTCACCGCTTTGAGTCAACAGAAGTTGTACCCGAGTCCAATCAATAGGTAAGAGATGTAGTTTGACCAATAGCTGGATAGTATAGGGATACAATATTGGAAATAGTTAGAGGTGGGAGCGCTAGCATGTATCTCAAAGATAAGGATAAAATAATATGAATAGTTCAAATCCAATCCACCAATCCATATAACCAATGTAACACATACATATATATACCATGTCGGGGTAAGGAAAAAAATTAGCATGAACTTTAAAAATATTAACCTAGGCGGTATAGAGAGATTGTTATAGAACAAGGAACCCATGGGATATACGGGCCCAGCTCTCCCTTACATAGAAGGGCCCCAGTGCATATAGCCACACGAACTAGCAAATATCTATAACCAAATATTCCTATATAAGGGACTCAAACCTCGTGACATAATCACGATGACTTACACTCTAATACATGTAGTAAGGGGGAATTGAACCTTCCTTTTATATTTTCATTTGGGGGACTCAAACTACCCAGGAATAAGACACCCAAACCGGCTAATGCGGTTTTCAGTGTTAGTCATTTGGACTTTACTTTCATAGTGCAGCTACACCTCTCACTTTAAAGAATAATTTAAAACCTTCATTTAACATACACAACCATTTAGACAATTACTTACTAAAGACACTTTGTTGGTATCGTGATACCAATACTACTTGTAAGTATACCACATGCAATTTCCACTATCACCCAACCAATCCTTCTTTTGATTTAGGGGCTCAAACCTATTTTCTACAAATATATGTATTCAATTAAAAGTTTACGGACTCAAAACAATTGTATAAATAAGAAATAAATTAAGTTAATGTTTTGGAACTCCAACCTATTAACAAAATTAAACCACCAAGGTTACCATTTAAATCATTACATGGCCAACAAGGCCTTCAAAACACCATTTACCAAACATTCATATTCATTAGGCCAATGCCTTAGTTCAAAGCACCATTTGACATGTGACTAGTTTATTCTCTATGGCATTTTCGAAAACACTTTAAGGGCATATCATTACCATAACAAAAACCAAAGTAAAACCATCAAGTTTAGTGTTTAGCATGACCCATTTGCTAAACCACAATTATCAAGCACCCATTTTTGTGAACTATCACCAAAAACATGTATAAATACAATTTAAACAATGAGTAAATAATACTCAATCATATGTAAGAAAACCCTCGATTTTGGTTTTCAAAACAACCATTTAAGAATTAATACCACACTTTAAAACACATGATATTTATGAACTAACCATGACAAAAAAGCCACATGTCTTATTCAAAGAGTTCCATAAAAGAATATAGATTCTTGAGCCTCTCAATGAACACCTTTGTAGAACCCTAGCCCCAATTTTCTTGAGAAAGTTTAAAGGGGATTTTGATGTGTTTTGATCTTTTTAAGTATGTTATGAGAGGCCACAATATGTTTTAAGATGTGGAGACTTAAGGGTTTTGGGGTGGGGAATGTCAAAAATGTTCTTAGCATAAAAGCAAAAAATATATATGCAATGGGGTATGACCACCCTACCAAAACCAAACCCTATTATACAAGTGGTACCCACCACTCATACCCTAAGCATCAACTTGGATGCCAAAACTGTCCAAAACATTAGTTCTTAGACAAACTCATATCCAATTATATGATTGATACCCTCTAACCGGTACCTTAGGTAGAATTCTCTACACTAAACTTAGGGCATCAAATTACCTAGAAACATACAACTCGTACCCTAACATACAACAAGTAATATGCCTAATCATACCTTCGATAGTAATTGACATAGAAAACATAGTAAAAATATTACTAGGGGGCCCTAAATGGTACCACATCATACGACTAGTATGCGTAAGTCATATGATGTCAAGAATGCTCAACATAGGAAACTTTCTAAGGGTCTAAAGCCAAGGTGTTTTATGGAAGTTCCAAGTCCACTATATTCAACTAGTGTGGTAGTGACGCTAACTAAGGGAAGCAATTACGGTAACCTTGGTAGGGATTTAGGGCAGTCATAATAGTCTTGTCGCAATCACCACTCATGTGGTAGATGAAAGCTGGTGTGATCGCATACCTGTAGGGCATTATACCAACATCCAAATACCTGGTATGGGTATAAATAGACCCCTTATGTCATGAGTTAGCCAATTTTTCATCTATATCTTGAGATCAAGAACCCTAAATTATGAGATAAAGTGGATTCAAACTTGTAGATTATTTAGAGAGCTTAGATAATGATTTGTCTATGATTTCCCTTCAAATTCATGGTAAGATTCCTTCAATTTCTTGATAAATTCTTAGAAATTAGGTCTTTGAACTCCTAAATTTAAGGATTGATTTAAGACCCGAATCGAGTTCTATTTGTGCTTAATTTTTGAACACAACATCCTTGTCCATCGAGGTAGCTCATGATAGTTTTAATTATGGATTTCGTTAGCGGACCCCATAGGCTCGTTCTTGACCCAAAATTTGAAACAAACCATTAGGTTATAATATGGTTCTTTTTTTACTCCTAATCATGCATAGATTATAATTTAGATAGCATAGTATCATTTTGAGATTGTATAGTGAAGACAAATATTTTATGGATGATTCAAGGATTTGTGATTCAGTATCGAGTTAGGCTTCTATCTACTGTTTTTCATAAGATGATGTTTTATATATATTACATGTGAATGTGAAGGTTAAGATTGATTATGAGTAGAATACCATGACTTAGTCTTAATTATTGGAGTACTTGTTATAGTTCTAGGATCATATTGCTATCTTCATAGATTGAGTCTATTCATAGAATGATTATGACTTTATACTAGATTTGAGATTTGGTCAAGGCGCTGGAAGTGTGATTAGTATAATTAGCCTTATTTGGACTATTTAACTACCTTGAAATCATAATATAGGTAAACATTGACTTAATTGCCCATGGTTCTAGGTGGAATTCAAATATTATAATTGTTTATGGATTAGGTACAATCAATAGGTGAATTTAGATACATTATCCTAGTTGGAGGTTTAAATTACCTAATTATGAGATTCTAGAAAAAGAAGTGGGTTCCTCCATCCCACCTTAGGCCTAGACTTGTCTTAGCCCTTGTGAACATAGTTATGAATGTGAGGCCTAGTTGAGAATATTGAGCCTTTGGTATAAGGTTACTTAGTAACTTAATGAATGTTGATGTTTTTCCCTAATTATGAGTAATGGCTCGTAGTCGTGATAGAGCTTCTGAATTTGATTAGTGTTTTGGCCTCCGAGATGTAAGATCTTATTGATAGATAATTTCTACAAGATGTGAGATGCCTTTTTGATAGATTATGCCTCCTATATGTGAGATGCCTCCTAGATATGAGATAATTATAGATATGCTTTATGGCTTATAGATATGTCATGCTTTATAAATATGTATGTCTTATAAATATTAGATAACTTATAGGTATGACTATCAATTTGAGTTTTGGGTATGTATGTGGTTCTAAGACCGTGATTATGATTTTGTAATTATTTTGGATACATTATTTCGCCCAAGGTCGTGTTATGATATTGGTAGGACATCCGAAAAGTGTTGTCCTTGTAAAGGATTTGATTTTAATTGATCGATAAATTAATAATTATGGTTATATTACTTGAATACTGGTGATGGCATGAATAGATTTAGTACATTCTTGAGAATTCAATCGATAAATGATACAGTCCTAGTTAAAATATGATTCTACCACTATTTTTTCCTAAATAAGGGTGAAAGACCTCTCTTCACCTATAGATCAATTTGGTCATAACAATAAGTGCATATCTTAATAAATAACTATGTAAATGAATTAATAATAATGTTTTAAATATTTGACCAAGACAAATTCTGATCTACGATTTGATACTACTAATTACTTCAGTTGTGAGAGATTCTGATGCTTTTTATGCCTTTAGATTTATTTAGTGCTAAAGTTTACTCAAGGAAATGAATTTACAATTTACACTCTTTTTAGTCATGGCTTAAGTCTATGCACCTATAATATATCATATACATATCTCTCTTGGATATTATGGAGGTAAATAGTGTATTGAAGATATAAATTTTGGAAAAACCCAATGACATATTATAGTATTAACGTTATATATGTGTTGATGTTTATGATGATATGTTTACATACCTGATAAGGCCTAAGGGCGATTATAGTGATACTAATTATATATTTAGTTTGAGTTCGAAGGATGGTTGTGACACTGATTATATACCTAGTTTGAGTATAGAGGATGATTATCATATTGATTATATACTTTGTATTCATTCTTGTATACACATTGTCTATCACTAGGGTGCATATATATCTATCAACCTTATAAGGGGTTGTATAGGTATAGGTGATGATTATGCCTTGTGGTGTGTTATAAGTTTAATGAACCTTCTAAACCTGGGGCAGTGGGGGTACCTGAAAGGCTTAGCTAGGTATTGATTATTTGGACTATCTAATTATTTGCGTTGTCATTGATATTATTATTGTTATTGTTATGTTCATTGTTATGGCTAGTTTTTTACAGATTGGTTACTAATTCAATATCGATATTTAAGGTATAATTCTAGTACTTCTATATTACGATTTCATTATCTTGCATGATTAACTCATGATTAGACGTATGATTTAGAAACCCTGAGTATACTAGCACTAGTTTCTACTATGATTATGAGGTTTTAAAATACTAGTATGATGATTTAGTATGCACTTAGAGTTGACCTTATTTATGTAAATATATATATATATGTGTGTGTGTGTGTGTCTATGTATGTGTGTGTCTTTTTATGTATGTATGTATATCTATCAATATGTAGCTGTGGTATTACCGTCTATCCTTGCTTCCTTTATTTATTCAGATTGTATATTTATTCCTTGGCCTTATATACTATTATATATCCTTTTATCCCTTTATTTATAAATTGGTCGGTGATGTACGATATAGTGTTGAGATTCCAGTGTATAGCTGGAGTAAGATTGTTTATCCTTGATACTTCTGTAGCCTTATTATACTAGTTTATTGGCTTTGAGTAGAATACTTTCCCTTACTATCTTACTAACTTTATCATGTGAATGTTGGACATTAGGGTTTAGATCCATATTATTTATATGTTGTATATATTTTCATTAACTTTAAAGCTCAGGCGACAATTGACTATTGAGTTCTACTTTTTTGGTACTTATTCTACACCTATTGTAAAGCCCCAAGTTTGTACCCCAGATGCTACACGGTGCTAGTGACCCCAAATCACCACTAGCTAACCTATGATTGGTACCTGCTGAAAGCACTGAATAATAATAACACTACAATACTGATATTACTAAAATAAATACGGAAGGAAGGCTGAAATTTCCATAAGGTTCATAACTGAAAACAGATACTGCATACTAAAAACTAAATATTGAAATATCTGTCTAAAATACTCTAGTATGAAGGCCTCTAACTGTCTAAATTATGGAGTTGATGGGATAAGTCTCAAACTAACTTCGACTACCAAAAACTGTACTAAAATACCTAAATAATATTCTATCCTCGAACTATGAGGACTCACCACTAAGTCTCATGCTGATAGGCTGGGCTGATAAGTATAGTCAGGAGATAGTGCATCTGAACCTATGATATAAGACATTATAGCACAAAATAATAGTATGTGTTGGTACTTTGAATATACTAGTATGCTAAGTAAGGTAGGCTAATATGCATGGGTTCATATGCATGAACAATAGCTGACTGGGTAACATGAACATAACTAAAGGAGAGAATATGCATAAATAGATAAACTGTAATTGAGATCATGTTAACACTGGTTACTGAGGTTTGAATATTGATTAACTGATATCTGATTTACTGATACTGTAATACTTATAACTAAGTCACAATTTTTGACACTCCTGATTGATAACTAGTGACTCTATCAGACAGTTATGAATCTGTAGAACTAAACTGAGTTTTGTACATAAATTAAAACTACAGCAAAAACTTTGTAAGGTAATCATCTAATAGACATGTCCCTCTATGAATCGATTGGGGTCCAAACTTTAACACTAGTTAGAATAGTGTAAGTACTGGGCCACGGGTAAAGATAAGCTATGAGTTAACCCTCTATAATAGAAAGATCTTTCGTCAACCATCGCTGGCAAGAAAACTCGTATGAGATATATCAACCCTAGTCTGGTAGGAAGATATC
>NC_061119.1:63027321-63085079 GCF_002878395.1 Capsicum annuum | reverse complement strand
TAAATAGATAAACTGTAATTGAGATCATGTTAACACTGGTTACTGAGTTTTGAATATTGATTAACTGATATCTGATTTACTAATACTGTAATACTTATAACTAAGTCACCATTTTTGACACTCCTGATTGATAACTAGTGACTCTATCAGACAGTCACGAATCTGTTGAACTAAACTGAGTTCTATACAGAGATTGAAACTACAACAAAAACTTTGTAAGGTAATCATCTAACAGACATGCCCCTCTATGAATGGATTGGGGTCCAACCTTTAACCCTAGTTAGAATAGTGTAAGTACTGTGCCACGGGTCAAGATAAGCTATGAGTTAACCCTCTATAATAGAAAGATCTTTCGCCAACCATCGCTGGTAATAAAACTCGTATGAGATATATCAACCCTAGTCTGGCAGGAAGATATCTCAACCTATGCTATCTATGTGGTTCTGCAATGCAGGGATTGCTACAAAGTGTCAAACCCTATGCTGGTAGGAATACCCCCATCCCTAGGTTTTCTCGGTGATGAATCCTACTCCTAAATGAATAGACACTGAACTGATTTCTAGTCCATACTAGGCTTGACTCAATTGTTACTGATTATACTATCTAACTGAATAGAATTGAGCTCACTGGGTTTCGCTAACTAATGGAGTACTACTGAATATGGTTAACTGACTAAGTTCACTGAGTTCTAATCTGAATACTGAACTGAGACTGTGACTAATTATTGAGTACTACTATTCGTAACACTACTGAGACTATTTTGCAACTACTGTAGCTTTAGGTAAACATCTAAATTTTTAGGTATTGAATACCCGCAAGACTTGATATCATGAAAAGTAAAGCATAGAGTAAACTTGAAAAGCATAACACTATGCACATGTTCATAACTCATCCATAGGGACCTTTTATCAGACTTTTAAGGCATAAGTTTACACATATACTAGCATGTCATGATTTTTCCCCATTTAATTCACATGAGCATTTTAACAAACACTTAGGGAGTACAACTATGCACATGATACTAAAACAACATGTAAGAATCATAACATAAATTCCCAAATTCCCAAATTCAATGGATTTAACATAAGTTAACATTATACTACACACATGATAATCAATTCCACATGAATCTTGTAATAAACCATGGATTAGAAACCCAATTAATATTATAATCATGAATACACTTAAATCTAATCTTGGAAATCATAAAATCAATCTACTTGAAGTTTAAGAAAGTTTCTTGGACTCCAAGACTAAAAGGAACCCTAGGATGAACACTTCACATACCTTCATACTTCAATTAAGGAAGACTGGAGGAGTGTTCTTGAAGATTGAGCCTTGATAGTAGATTCCCTAGGGTTTGTTCTTGAGCAATTTGAGAACAAATAATGAATGCTTTTTCCTAGGAATGATTAATTTTGTGTTTTGGGGCTGAATAGGGGTGGGAAAATTACCCAATTACCAATTGGGATGTGGATTTTAATGAGAATAAATAGTGTCTAATGGCATGCATGCCAGTACACCGCGTTGATAAGGTTGATGCTATGGCTGATGCGCCACACTGATTTTGCATCTGCTCAATGGAACTTCACACTGGGAGCTGGAGGATAATATTCATCGATGTGATAGGTGACGTGGTGCATCGAGATTGTGTCAATACACTGGTTTGGACTCCCAAATGTGCTTCAAATGATGTTTAAAAAATCTAAAACTCTTCCAAGTATACCTACAGACATTGCTGAACATGATGCAACTTATCGATATTTAATAGTCGTAAGGGTTGTGAAATAAGATCTCCAACTATAAAGTCTAAAATAACTCTAACTATGAATACTTAGCTAAAATTTTCTAAGTCTAGTACCCCTTAACAGGCTTTAAAGGACCGAATTAAACATAGGATTTTGTGGGGTCTTACAATATCTCTACCTTGAGAACATTCTTCCTCGAATGAGAATGACTAAAATGGGAGAACTGATAGACTAAAAGTTCATACTGGACTTACACAAATAAAACTTGATTTTATGGTTGAGATTACTTATATACTTTATTATCATACTGAACATGCATAACTGATGCATGATTTCATAACTGATATTACTGATAAGCTGAGTTTGTATATTGAAAAAGCATATCTGATGCATTAGTACATGACTGAACTGATTCATAAATGCATGACTGAGTATGCAACATTACTTGATACCAAGTTGGTAACTATATCTGAATATGAAACTGAGTAGAGTTAAGGAAAATTGTTACCTTAAGTCGTGTATGAGTTTGCAGAGAAGAGGTAAGGATACTTGGTCCTCATATTTTCTTCCGCTTACAAAGTAGCTCCCTCAACAGACTGATTCTGCCAAAAAACTTTGACTAAAGGGACTTCATTGTTCCTTAGTTTACGAATCTGATGATCAAGGATTTTGACAGGAATTTCCTCTTAAGAGAGGCTATTCTGAACATCTATACCCTCTACAAGGACTACAACTACTGGGTCACCTATGCATTTCTTTTGTAAGGAGACATGAAACACTGGGTGTACTAAAGCTAAGTCTGAAGGAAACTCAAGCTCGTAAGCTACCTTTTTGAAATGGCTAAGAATTTAGTAAGGATCAATATATTGAGGACTGAACATCCCCTTCTTACCAACCTATTTACACATTCATGGGTGAGATTTTCAAGAATATAAAATTATCGATCTCAACTTAAGATCCTTTACTGAACATGTATGAATGGGATTATGAGAACATAACTGAGCCTAAAAATTGATACATAAACTGAATATCATGAACTGATATGATTCTTTGTATACATGCTATGACATGGGAATGTCATATGGCTAAGATTAGAATGAGAGAGTCAACTTATGAGTACTCATTACTCTAACTGGATCTTGGTACATAAAGAGAAATAAGAGGGTTTGGGATAGGTAAGCTAGGGGGTTATAGTGTATCTCTCCCTTGGGACATAATGTGCCCCAAAGAATGCTTACTTGGCTGAGATACTGAGGAAAAGCTAAGACAATGCATGGGTCACCTATGAACTAAATCATGACTGAATATCTGGGATCTAAAGCTGAGGCATGAAAAATAAACTGGGTTGAACTTCTTACAACATGAATGCTCTATTCTGGAATGGTGAAATTCATAAGACTTTGGCTAGGATGATTGGTGGAAAGATGGGAAACCATACGAACTTGCCTGCCTTACTGGTAAACTGAATTGCTGGCATTACGGAATAACTAATACTAAGAACTTATACTCAACTGGATAATTTCTTGACACTCTTTCTTTAAAATTCTACTGACTTTAGGGAGTAAGGAAATATTGGTATGGTCTTAATAAGACATCTGAATACGATATCACCACATGGCTACAATTCTATATTATGGAGCAAGGCCTATTAAACATCATCTGAGATAGAGTTACTAAGCCTTATGCACTGTAACTACAAATTTTCTAGCTTAGGTATATTCCTCAAATACTATCTCAACAATACTATACTCACCACCCTAGTATGGCACTTCACCTAAGACTAATAAAAATATTTGCATGGGCACTGAGTATTAATGCATAAACATACTAACTTATCTGATTAACTGAATTTTTTATAACTCAATACTGAGCATGTAACGCTGAACTGTAATTAGTCTGAATAACTTGACTGAAACTATAGAGTATTATGCATAAGAAGTAAGGACTATTGAGTAATATGAGTTAAATGAGCATGAATTCATGAAACTATATTATCAGAGAATGAAAGACCAAGCGTATAACATGATTCTAAATTAGTTTGTAAATAGAGGTACTGAAATACTAATAACTGAATAACTGATAACTGTACGTTATGGTCAAGCAAATCTTAAACTGAACTGAGTTACTAATCTAATTACTGGATTGAGACTGTAACTGAAATTGTAACTAAGACAGTAACTAAGATTGTAACTGGAACTAGATATTGGGTTATGATAACTACGTAATGGATACTGACATAAATCAAGGATCTAAAAAGATACACCTAGCATTTTATCTACTCCTCATCTCATGAAAAATTTTGATCTCCCTCTTTTCAACAACTAAATACTTCTTCTTGCTAGCCATTTACTTAGCACACTAACCCAGTATTTAGGCATATTTTCATAACTACAACCTTGTGTAAAACAAGCATGCAAAAATCTTTCCTTATCATGAAACATTTACTCTCTTCCATCAAAGCAATCGCTCATCACTAAATCATTTCATAAGAAGGGCTCACTAAAGGGTTAAAACATGAGGAACTGAAGTGTTAATGAATACTATGCCAAACTCAACACTTATCTTAGGCCTAATGATTAGAATATCAACACCATAGATTTATCAAGAAATCTAAATTGAGGATATACATGACCTAATATAAATTTACCTGACCGTTAAGAGTGTAGCATGAGTCATGGGAACTAGGCATGCTGTAAAGCATGACATAAGTACATGAGTCACAAGCTCAATAATTTGAGTCAGGAGTTTTTGTATTCCTGAAACATGATTCATAATACGGAGTGAACTGAAACTCCTTATACTAGGAACTGTAAGCTTACATGATTTTCTCTAATATGCACAAAGATGAGCTATTATCATAGAGCTAACAGGTAGGACATGAATAGATAAGATACCATTATAACTGATGGGTTTTGAGAGCCTGAATTATGATTCTGAGATGATATGCAGGTTTATCCTCCTTACGGGAATAGACAAGAATGTCATCTATGAAGACTATGATGAACATGTCCAAGTACTTCTTGAACACGCTATTCATCAAGTCAATAAAGGTTGTTGGAGCATTGATAAGACCAAATGACATGACTAGGAATTTGAAGTCACCATACATAGTTCTGAAATATGTTTTTGGAATGTGACATTCTCGGAATCTGAGCTGATGATAACCTGATTTGAGATCTATTTTAGAAAAATAATAGGCACCCTTAAGTTGGTCAAACAAGTCATTGGTTCTAGGAAGTGGCTACTTGTTCTTGACTATGACTTTTTTCAACTGATGGTAGTCTGTACATATTCTAAGAGAACCATCTTTCTTACGCATAAATAGAACTGGTGCATCCTATGGGATATGCTGGGTCTGATGAATCCCTTATCTAGGAGATCCTTCAACTATTATTTTAATTCTTTGATTTCTGCTGGAGCTATTATGGTTGGTAGAATAGATATAGGTTGAGTATCTAGATAAAGTCTTATTACAAAGTTAATTTCCCTCTCAGGAGAAACTCGGGGAAGATCTTTGGGAAAAACATCTGGGAATTCACATACTGGGAGTATCAAAACTTAAATCCTTAACTCGAATAAGATGATAGACACATCTCTTATATATCATTTTTGTCACCCTTCGGTAAGAAACAAGCTGACCCCTGAGTGATAAGGTACTACCCCTCTATTATAGGACAGGTTCATTTAAAAACTAAAATTGTACAATTTTATTTCTATAGTCAACTGAGGTATATGATAAATGAAGCAAATCCATGCCAAGAATGACATAAATATTTGTTATCTCTAATTCTACTAAGTATGTAGAAGTGACTTTCTAAGATACCATGACCGAACGGTTCCTGTATACCCGTCGAGATATGATAGATTTACCCACTGCGGTAGAGACTGAGAAAGGCTCCTCTAGGATTTTGGAACTGACTCTGAAGTCAATAGCTATATAAGGAGTTACAAAGGAAAAGGAAGCTCTTAGATCAAGCAACGCATAAAGATACAAATGATAAACTTATAACATATCAGCGACAACATCAGGAGAACTTTCCTAATCCTGTTGAGACAGAAATGTATAGGTTCTGTTTCAGTGTTGCCCACCGGTGGCATTGGAAGTGGCACCCTGCTGATTTGGACTATTAGACTTAGCTGAGGGATGGATATGCTGACTCCACAAACCTGACTGAGCGTAATCTCTAATTATATGGTATGGATTGACATATCTAAAAATCAATCCACTAATATCCCTACACATGCCCTGATGGTTTCTGCCACATTTCTTGCAAGGAGGATTTGTTTGTCCATTCTTTTTCCTTGGCGTTCTGGCCCTCTTATTCTTTCTCTCTTTTTTCGTATAACTATTTCCTCACTCTGTAAATCTTGAGTCAAAAGCTTAGTTAGGATTGTAGCCAAATAATTAATCTGGGATACTATCGAATAAGCTAAGGTAGTGAAAGTAGTCCTGAGTTCGGAGTGAGACACATGCTCATTCAGGGGATCTTCTTGAATGGGAGGAGGTGCTAGTTTGTTTCAAGTTCTCCATCTGTTGGTCTTTTTGGGAGACATGTTCTATAAACAGAAGTAAGAAAAGAATTAGACTAAGAATGTAACTTGAGCTCATGCTCACTCAAAAGATATGAATACTGAAAGAAGGGAAATTTTTCCTAAAATGCCTCAGAGCCTCTTGTCGATTAGTGTGGCACGCTACACACCTATGTACTATACTTTGCTAGATGTGGCTTTCAGACTTTCTACGACTCTATTGAACATTAGGCTCTAATACTAAGTTTGTAATGCCCCGAGTTTGTACCCCAAATGCTACACATTGCTAGTGACCCTAAAGGACTACCAGCTAACCCATGACTGGTACCTGCTAGGAGCACTGAATAATAATAACACTATAATACTGATATTATTGAAATAAATATGGAAAGTAGGCAGAAATTACCATAAGGTTTATAACTAAAAACAAATACTACATACGAAAAATAGAATATTGAAATATCTATCTGAAATACTTTATTTTGAAAGCCTCCAGAATGATGGAGTTGAAGGGAAAATTCCCCAACTAACTCCAACTACTTAAACCTGTACTGAAATACCAAAATAATATTTTGTCCTTGAACTATAAGGACTCACCACTAAGTTTGCTACTGATAGGTTGATATATGAGCAGATGCTAAAACATTTGAGGCTGTTAACGAGGAACAATTGCAAAGTCTTAAGAAACTTTTGTTATTTTTGATTATTTTTATTGTGTTAATGTAGATGTAAGTGATAGGGGACGAAACAAAAGGAACGAAGAACAAATCAGTTAAAATCTGGTGCAAATAAGCTAAAGTAAAGCTAACGACATTTCTAAAGCATCTTCAGACAAGGGAAAGGCTATCAAATTTACCATCAAGCATAGACAGAATCTGAAGAATTAAAGTAAAGTGTAACAACATTTTTGAAGCGCTGTCACAACTGTGATAAGGCATCAAAATTGCTGACTATTCGAGGCAGAACATGATGATTTCCTATGTGGATGTGATGACATTTTTGATAGATCATGACATATTTGACATGTCGTCAAGAGTTGTCGTCAGGAGAAGCAGAAGATGCTATTATACTGGAAGCTTTGACAATATTAGGTAAAAGCTGTCAAGTGTCTAACAAGCCGTCAGAAATGGCATCGTCTATTCCAAGAAAAAGCTTAAACTTGATATTTTCTTCCATATATAGCCCTTTCTATTTAAGGCATAGTTTTTAGGTTTTATTACATCCAGGAACTTATAAAAGGGAGTCTTTAATTCTCTTAGGGGGCAGACCTTGAACTTCATGTAATTGGTCACTTTTTCTCTATAGTTTTTGACCCTCTTAACTTAGAATTCAATTTTCAATTCATTGATTGAGTTGTGCTAAATTCTTATTGTACTTTGAGGAGAATATAATTTGGATGTCATATTTTGAAAGTTTAATTGTATTAAATTATAAATTCAATCATTGTTATCTCTTTCTATCTCATGAGCAACTAAAATCCGCAACTAGGATTATGGGATCTATGACTATTTTTTTTATTGATCTAGTAGTTGGTTAGGGTTTGATTGATTGTGAAAACATCTTGAAATTCCATTATTTTAACTTTAATCTATTGGTTCCAAAAAATAGGTTATGCCTTAGCTTTGTTTGCTTGAACAGAAAAATAAACTAAAGGAAGAGAATTATCAACAGGGACTCGGAAGCTACCAACCTGTTGTTTAATGATTGATGTCGCAATTGGATTAATCTACCTGAGATAACATCTGGCTGGAAATAGATAAGTTATCTAAGTTTGAAATAATTAGATAGTAAATTATCTAGAGAGGTCGAGCGATAATTCAGATAGAATCATTGGGAGGGATAATCTGTTGTTCCCAACTACAACAAGAATCTTTAATAGTTATTATTTAATGGAGATTAATAGTCATAGTGATCATGACCCTAGTTTCTCTCTATCATTGGTTTGAACGAATAAAATCTTAGTTTTCTGTTTTGAAGTAAGTTAAGTTTTTTAACTTCTGTTTGACTCATAAAAACCCCCATCTTACTTTTATATCTTTTTACCATTTATTTGAATAGAACTTGTAATTATAGTTTCAAATTAGCTTAATCGCCACTCACATTATTCCTTATGGATTTGACCCCGACTCCAAAGTTGGGTAAATGTGTTAAGACGATCTTCTTGCATTAAATTGAGGTGTAAGTTGAGCGTTATCAAAAATGGTGCCATTACCGGGGAAAAATTTGGCATATTAAGTTAGTTTTGAATTTTAGCTTACTTGCTTGAGTTTAAACTTATAAATATTTCTTTGTGATTTCCTTTGATTCTTATGTTAGGAAGATTTTCTTTATTTTTGTTTATTTCTTACTATGGTTTCATGGAATGAATATGAGTTTGACGGTTTAAAATCTTATCTGGATGATCTATGTACATATTGTGATGGACCCCACTTTTGATAAGATTATAGATATGCTCCCTGGAGAGAGATGTGTGCACTATCTCCATCCTACTAGGAGTATAATTGTTCTTTATATGGTGATCAAGATGGACATTAGAGTGATAGCCCAAATGCCCCCTCCCCCTATTGCGCTAACCCAAGTTCTAGTTCTTCTTATGAGTGTGACAGGTCTTATGGTCAAGAAAAGGAAGAACGAAGCACTAGAAAAAGTGACATTGAAGCTATGCTTCAAATAATGTTGGATCGTATAGACACAATGAATGATACCATATATGACATATATCAAGACATTAGGGCATTAAATGAGGTAATAGAAAGGATAGAAGAGATGGATATCGAGGTCAATCATCCAAAACACTTTTCTACATTATGTTTAGATGATATCTTGTCTATATAATTATTTAAAATTATGGAAGAGTGTGAGGATGAAGAGCAAGAATCCTATGTTAATGATGATCTTGATGTTGAGCAACCCTCGGTAATTTCCCAACCAACCGAACCATTCATAAATGAAGATGCCAAGGATGAGGAACTGGTATAAGAGTCGAAAAAAGAAATCAATCACAAACCTCATGAAGACTTTAGTCTATTTCTGGGTAAAAATACTAATAGGGAAGTTATTCCGAAATTGAGGGTTAGTCCTCATTCGAATCACTTTTCAACATTATGCTTAGTGGATGTGATGGAAGTTGAATCACCCAAGAAAATGATGAATTTTGAAAATGAGGAGGAAGATTCTTATATTTTGGAGTTTGTCCTTCCAAAAGGGTTTACTACAACCCCAATATTGAAGGCCAAGGAGCTTAAAGATCGATGTCCATTTAATGGCTATTTAAGATTCTCAACGTTGCTAAATGAGCCCACACGAAAGTTTGATGCAAAATTAGGCAAGGAGTTCAAGTCTTCGAAGTGGTGTGATAGAACATTCCTCATCATGAACTCACATTTTCCCAACACACCACGAAGATGTATTGATCAAAAGTTGGGCCGGCATTTTAAATCCTCCAAGTGGAGACATAAATAATTATCAACAAGGTATCTTGACAAGTCTTAGTAGTCAAGATAACTGAGTCATGCCGCAATGTTAAACTAGGCGCTACTTGGGAGGCAAACCAAGGTATTTTGTTATTTGTATTTTTCTTATGTTTTTGACATCAGATCTTTGCATCCATGGTTCCAAAGGTATTTTTCTAACTCTTTTGTTTTAGTTTGATGCATTGGCGACATTGCATGATTTTAAGTTGAGGGTAGGGCTACTTGTGGGTGTTGATGTCCTCCATGGGTTTTTGTTGTCGTGCCTCTTTTCCATAGAGTCTTGTTCCTAGTAGATCTGGAATGTTTATGAGTATTGTGTTTTGTTTTATGATGGGTTATGTTTAATTAAGGGAAAAATAAGTATCTAAGGCAGTTGATATATTTTTACTGATTTCTCTTGGAATGACAAATACCTCTCCAGCTGTCTATCTGATAACTGTGTGATGTGCATCTATATATGACTACTGTGAATCTTTTTATGGCATTAGTTCTAGGGACATGATAATCATGGCTAACAATTGCCAGAACTGGATAGGTAGTATCTTTTGACGTACCTTAGTGCCATGTGTGTGTGAGGTCTAGCTCAGTTCTCTTTGTATGTTGAATATAAAACTTTCCCAATTACTCTCGCCTTGGTTGAAAGATAGGGGTTAGGAAAGGATCATAGGCCGTTGTTGATATTAGTCCATTTTTATACTAAATTACCTACCCTATGCATATGATATTTCCCTTGATCCCTCTTTTGATCTTGAATAGATTAATTCTTTTTATGACACCTGTCATCTTTCCATTTAACTCAGAATGAACCTGTTTTGGCCCTATCCTCCTTCAATACTGTGCACCTTGACTTGGGAAAATAACCTAAGTTGAGGGTGGCTATCATAGGGGTGCGTGATGTAAAATATGTATGAAAAGAGGTTGAATAAAAAGAAATGATTTAAATGATGGATGTGCTAGAGAAAAAATAAAAAAAGAAAAAGATTGTGAAAAGAAAGAATGAAATGTTACAAAAAAAAACTGCACTCATCCGGAATATGTTTGATCAAGAATGAATGCAAAATAGAAAAACTTTAAGAGGTGGGATCCCAAAAAAGTAGTGTAGTATCAAGGAGTTTTACTTACTTTAAATATCCATGAACACCATTCTAGCCCCAAGCCGACATTACAAGACGAAGAAAAAAACCTATAATGATCCTAACTCAACTGTCTGAAAGCATTGGTAATGAAAATAAGGGCAAGCATATGGTATTTGACAAACATTGATTGGAATTTCTTTCTGAGAGTGAGTGTATCTTGACCGTCCCTGCATTGACATTCCTAATTTCATACATGAGTTAGGGCACACGGGTTCTATCACTAGCTGCCTAATTGTTTCAGTAGTGTAACTTATATATATGCATGGTTGTTGTTTCTAACTTTATGCCAAATCATGATTCCTTTGTATCACATTATGGATCTTCATTTATAAACATAGTTCAGTTTATAAGTAATTGAACTTGGAGAGTGCCATGTGCTTTGAGCTAAAATTGAAAATCAACTGTCTTGGGTATCTTATGTATCTCTTGGTTAAGCATCGTAGTGTTGTGTTTTGGTTGCTTGAGGACAAGCAATTATTTTAAGTTGAGGGTGTTGATGTGTGAGCAGATGCTAACATATTTGAGGCTGTTAACGAGGAATAATTGCAAAGTCTTAAGAAACTTTTATTATTTTTGATTGTTTTTATTGTGTTAATGCAGACGTAGGTGATAGGGAAGGAAACCAAAGGAAAGAAGAACAAATTAGTTGAAATCTAGTGCAAATAAGCTGAAGTAAAGGTGACGATATTTCTAAACCGTCGTCAGACATGTGAAAGGCTATCAAAGTTACCATCAAGCATAAACAGAATCTGAAGAATTGAAGTGAAGTGTAACGACAATTTTGAAGCGCCGTCACAACTGTGATAAGGCATCAAAATTGCCATCAATTCAAGGTAGAACATGATGATTTCCAACGTGGATTTGACAACATTTTTGACACATCATCACATATTTGACATATCGTCAATAGTTTTCATCAGGAGAACCAGAAAATGCTATTATACTGGAAGCTTTGACGATATTCTGCAAAAGCCGTTAAGTGTCTGACACGCCGTCAGAAATGGCATCATCTATTCCGAGAAAAAGGTAAAACTTAAGATTTGCTTCCATATATATCCCTTTCTATTTGAAGGCATAGTTTTTAGGTTTTCTTACAGCCAGGAACTTATAAAAGGGGGTCTTTAATTCTCTTAGGGGGCGAACCTTGAACTTCACATACTTGGTCACCTTTTTCTGTAGTTTTTGACCCTCTTAATTTAGAATTCAATTTTCAATCCTTTGATTGAGTTGTGGGAAATTCTTATTGTACAAAGAGAAGAATCAACTTTGGATTTCATCTTTTGTAATTTTAATTGCTTTAAATAATGAATTCAATCTTTGTTATCTCTGTCTATCTCATGAGCAACCAAAATCCGTAGCTAGGGTTATGTGATCTATGAATATTTTTTTATTGATTTAGTAGTTGGTTAGGGTTTGAGTGATTATGGGATCATATTGAAATTCCATTATTTTAACTTTAATCTATTGGTTACAAACAATAGGTTATGTCTTAGGTTTGTTTGCTTGAACAGAGAAATAAACTAGAGGAAGCTAATTATCAATAGGGACTCGGAAGCTACCAACCTTCTGTTTAATGATTGATGTCATAACTGGATTAATCTAACCTGAGATAACATCCGGTTGGAAATAGATAAGTCATCTAAGTTCAAAAGAATTAGATAGTAAATTGTCTAAAGATGTCGAGAGATAATTCAGATAGAATCATCGGTAGGGATAATCTTCTATTCCTACCTACCACGAGAATCATGAATAGTTATTATTCAATGGAGATTAATATTCATAGTGATCACGACCCTAGTTTCTATCTATCATTGATTTGACCAATTCAAATCTTAGTTTTGAGTTCTGAAGCAAGTTAAGTTGTTAACTTTTTTTTGACTCATAAAAACCCCCATCTTACTTTTATATTTTTGGACCATTTGTTTGAATTAAACTTGTAGTTATAGTTTCAAATTAGCTTAATCGCCACTCACATTTTTCCCTGTGGATTCGACCCCGACTCCAAAGTTGGTTAAATATATTGACGACGCCCCCTTACACTAAATTAAGGT
Source organism: Capsicum annuum (assembly GCF_002878395.1). Lineage (NCBI taxonomy): Eukaryota > Viridiplantae > Streptophyta > Magnoliopsida > Solanales > Solanaceae > Capsicum > Capsicum annuum. The sequence goes on along the minus strand of NC_061119.1, from coordinate 63,072,141 downwards.
GTAAGTTGAGTGTTATCATTGGCTGGGATTCTAAGTATAGTCAGGAGCCCGTGCGTCTGAAACTATGATATAAAATGTCATAGCGCAAAAGAAAAGTATGTTTCAATACTTTGAATGTACTAGTATGCTAAGTGAGGTAGGCTGATATGCATGGGTTCATATGCATGAACAATAATTGAGTGAGTAACATGTACATAACTGAAGGAGAGAACATGCATGAATATATAAACTTTAACTAATATTATGTTATCACAGGTTATTGAGTTCTGAATACTGATTAACTGATATATGAGTTTACTGTGGTTGTAATATTGTTAACTGAGTGACTATTTTTGACATTCCTAATTGATAACTATGTGACTATATTAGATAATTCGTATTCTGTAGAACATAACTAAGTTCTATACTGTGACTGAAATTAAAACTGAAACTATGGGAGGTAATCATCTATGGATTGGGGTCCAACCTATAACCACAATTGGAAGGGTGTCAGTACTGTGCCATGGGTAAAGACAAGTTGTGAGTTAACCCTCTCTGATAGGAAGCTCTTTCATCAACCCTTGTTGGAAGGAAAACTCATATCATATGTATCAACCCTAGTGAGGAAGGAATATATCTCAACCTATGTTGGCTACGTAGTTCTGTAATGCAGGGATTGCTACTAAGGGTCAAACCCTATGCTAGTAGGAATTCTCCGATCCCTGGGTTCTCTCGGTGCTGAATACTACTCCCAAATGAATAGACACTGAACTAATTTCAAGTCCATACTAGGATTGACTGAATTATTACTGATCGTACTGTCTAACTGAACTAAACTGAGTTCACTGGGATCCGCTAACTGACGGAGTACTACTGAAACTGGTTAACTGACTGAGTTCACTAAACTCTAAACTGAATATTGAACTGAGACTGTGACTGGTTACTGAGTACTACTGTTTGTAACACTACTTAGGATCTTCTACAACTACTGTAGCTCTAGGTAAATAGCTAAATTTTTAGGTATTGAATACCCCTAGGATTCGATAGCTTGAAAAATAAAGCATAGAGTAAACTTAAAAAGCATAACACTGTGCACTTGTTCATAACTTATCCATAGGCACATTTTATCAAACATTTATAAGACATAAGTTTACACATATACTAGCATGTCATGATTTTTCCCTATTAAATTCACATGAGCATTTTAACAAACACTTAGGGAGCACAACAATGCACATGACACTTAAACAAGAGTAAGCATCATAACATGAATTCCCATATTCACAAATTCAAAGCCATTAACATAAATTCACATGATACTACACACATGATAATCAATTCCACATGCATCTTGTAATAAACCATTGATTAGAAACCCAATTAACATTATAATTATGAATACACTTAAATCTATTCATAGAAATCATGAAATCAATCTACTTGAAGTTTAAAACAGTTTCTTGGACTCCAAGGATAAAAGGAACCCTTGGATGAACACATAACATACCTTGATACTTCAATTAATGAAGACTGAAGGAGTGTTCTTAAAGATTGAGCCTTGAAAGTAGATTTCCTAGGGTTTGTTCTTGAGCAATTTGAGAGAAAATAATGAATTTTTTTCCCTAGGAATGATTAATTTCATATTTTTGGGGTTGAATAGGAGTGGTAAAATTTCCCAACTACCTATTTAGACGCAGCTTTTTATGAACAAAAACTATGCCTAGTGGCGCATAGGCCGGCATACCACGTCGATACGGTCGATGCTATGGCCGCTACATCACACTGATTTTGGGTCGGCTCACTGGAATTTGAAACTTGGAGATGGAGGATAATATCCATCGACGTGATAGGTAATGCTGTGCATCTAGAACGCGTCGATACACTGGTTTGGATTCCCAAACATGCTTCAAATGATGTTCAAAATTTGAAACTCATTTGATAACAACTACTTACATTCCTGATCATAAATCAACTTAAAGATTGATATTTAATGGTCGTATGGGCCACAAAATAAGATCGCCAATGATGAAGGCTAAAATAACTCTAAGTATGAATACTAAGCTAAAATTTTCTAAGTCTGGGACCCCTTAACAATTTTTAAAGTACTGAATTAAGCTTAGGATTTTGATGAGTCTTACACCTATGCAGCCTATAGATTATAGTATGAGTTATCACCGGTGTTATGTGCGTCGTGTGGAACAACCATAGTTTCGATACATAGGGTGAGGTCCTGACGTTCAGAGTATTACCTTCCTCCCTCGAATGTACTGGACAAGTCTCTATGTTGTATTTGAAAATGAGTTGTAGTAGTGTAATTCCCTATGTATTTTATTTTTATACTCTTAATATATTAGAATCTCTTTTACAAATACCACTAGGGTTTTGGACTATATTAAGCATTTGATCTTTTATTACATCTATTCCATATTTTTTCCTTTAACTCTTTGGGTAATCCGTTACTAGTCATTTCAGACTATGGATTTTGGTTGCCTGCTGGTGGGTTATAGTAGGTGCCATTACGACCTGAGAAATTGGGTCATGACAAACTGTAAGAACCCAAGAATCACAACTACAAATAGTACTATGCTATTGTGGAGTTACACTGTGATGAAAGTTTTGCAGCTGAGGTTTATGGGCTTCAACTCTACCCAGAATGGTCTTTTTAGATATTTTTCATTCCCCAACACATATAAGACTAGACGTAGCCTCTCAAAAATAAATATTTGACTAGTATTTCAAGCATTGGAGGCAAGGGTTCTTCAACCAACACCTTTTAAAGAGAAGATTGAAAGCACTTTAATGAGCAATCCTATACTCCTTTCTTTAATTCCTTGTATTTTAGTGAATATCTATCTAAGTGTAGTTAATTTCATATTTTGATATAGTCATTAGAGATAATAAATTATTAAGGATTTAATTATTATCTTATTACTTTTGTAGTAATTGGATTTTTGATAGTTTATGAAATGAGTATTTATTTATCTAACTAATAATCTTGTGCTTTTATTATTTTTCAAAGAGAGTGATCAATCCTAATACTCCTCCTTTTGACATCAAATTTTGGCTCTTTATTTTTCATTAATTTTTTTTCCATGCTTCTTAGTCCTAAATAATTTATCAAAGTGAATTTGTATTTTTATTTTCTAGAAATTTTTTAAAAGAACTAAAAAGAATGTTTATTTTTCCCATAGCATGTTTTAATAAAATATAATTAACTATTTAACATCAAAAATCACACAAAAAATATTTTGATACTCTCATTCAAATTTTTCTTCTAATTTTTTTCATACTATTATATATATATGTACACAAACACACACATATATACATAGACATATATATATAGACATATATATACACATATATATAACTTAAAAAAATATTTAATTTAAAGTCATATAAAAAATTATTGATATAATTGGTACACGTATATATTAAAATTATTTTAGGACAATAAGAAACATTGATAAAATTAATTTTAGTGAGAAAAACAGTATTTAGGATAAATGTATCCAATCCCAATATTATTCACTCAAGTCCAATTTTTATTCATCAAATAGGACCAAGAGGCCCAATAGGTTGATCCAATACCCATTCCATTCCACACATCCACCTCATCAATCAACCCCACACCATATCACTAATTTACGCTACCACGTCAGCATGAAACACAAATTCTTTTTCAAAAAGTACAAATTTATCTTAGCCGTTAAATTTTTTTCAATCTAAGGGACCTGGAATTTTCTCCTTTATAAATAATTTTTATACATATATCTATGTATGCGTGTATATGTGTGTGTATATATAAATATATATATATATATAATATTCTTAAAATTAAATAAAAATTATTCAATTAAATAATCAAATAGTCCAAATTTTGGTCAACATAACCAGTATAAAGACAAAGGAATGCTTTTCATTGTCCCCAAAAACTAGCGATCCATCGGCATCTCTCACTTCCAAAAAAATACAAAAACGACCATCTCTGCACTATCTGCTTCTTCCTCTACTTCTTCACCCCCAAACCAGAATGGCCTTCGCAGCCCTAACTGCCACATCACTACTGCCGCTCTGTGATTTTCTCCCTTGTTTTTATCTCTTTTTACCCATGAATCCCAATAACAACCGAGAATCAAAGCCAGATCAGTACAATGTTTGAAAATCAATTTCAAATCTGCATTAAAGGTCTAAGAATCATCTGAAAATTCTAGGTTACATGATGTCTCTTTTGAGATTTTGAATTGAATCCCTCATCTTTTTTACATTTGCTTCTATGAAATTGGAGTTTCAAATTAAGACTTTGAAGTTTGGATTTGCATATGAATACTAATGTTTTTCACTTTATAGGGGATATTTTTTGAGCATTCAGAAACACAAGTTTCAAATTTCAGGAGATCAGGGAATAGATCTTCTCAATTTCTCGTGGAGATAGTTTTAGGCCGAGGGAGATTGAGTTAGTAGTCGGAATCTTGACTCTAAAGTTCCAGTTTGTTGCCCCATACAAGGAAAAAATCCATCCTCACTTTGGAATCCTTTTCTTATGGTTCATTACAGAAACGTGAATATAGATGTGATTGTGGCTCTTTTATTTTTGAATTGGTGCTTTTTTTTTGCAAATTGCATTGAAGAATATATTTTTATGTTATATTTTATCTATTCTAATATATGACTGGATATCACTAAATATGTGATACGTATAAAACTTGTCTTATTTTCATTAGGCTTCCCTTCTTTCGCTCAAAATATCCAAGTACACGAGTTAGGTTTGTTAATTAAATTACTACTCATAGCATGAGTCAAATATTTCTTGTTGTTTTATCTAACCAAGAGAAATATAAATGGGTTCTTCTTGGCTTAGGAGCATTTCTTTACAGGACAGTTATTTTGTGATATATGTACATGATTGTATATGAGTTCAAGATATGGTTGGATATGAAAAATCATCTTTAGAGATAAAAATCATTGTTCCTGCTACTTTTGCACTCATAAGTATTATCCTCTCTTTATCTTGTTTCATTAGGAAGATGGTTGTCATGTGTTGGCAAACCTATGTTGTTAACAGATTTATGAATGAAAAATTATTGATATGAGTTGAAGACCAAATATGAAGAAAAATCTTAAGAGTTAGAGTTTCTTTTGGCTTAGCGTTTTAATTTGATTTTTATCCATTTTTATCTTTGAACTAGTAAATAGTGAGTTTGTTCATGGTCTGAATCAGTCGTATTAAATCAGAAACATTTCCTTTTTCTTATATATAGTTGATTCATTTGAAATATCAATCTTTGTGGTTATGTCTCCTAATCTTAAGCCTAAATAATAAATTTTGTATGAGTCTGTCTTTATTTTTATCTTACCTAGTTGAAGTTTGATTAAGTATTTACATGTATTTTTTCATCCTCTTTAAGGTTGTGAATTAAAAATATGAAATTGGGTGTTATTGTGCATTGAGTGTCTTCTATGCCTGTCTCTTTTGTTGTGTTCCTTGTTGTGTTAGTTGAAGTGTGAGGAATAATCTTCTTCCTTATAGACTAACGTGTTGAGTGTACATATGTTTTCAAGTCGATTGTTATTTATCTAAATAGTTCAAATATTTATTTCTTAAATCTATCTCAAGTTTTCAATCTTAAAAGTATCCAAAAATATAAGGTATATGTATGTTCCTACACTACCATATATACGGTACATTTTACTATTACTATTCACTATTATTATTAATTTTTTCATTATTATTATTATTATTACTTATATATATATTTATATATATATATATATATATATATATCTTAGCTTCTATCCATGAGAATTTCACAAATAAAAATAATACTTTTTCACATCGTTTTCACATACTCTTGAATATTCATGTTTTTGTAAATAAATTCTCACACACATTAAAAAATATTGTTATTTACTCTATAATGATTTTAGTTATATAATTAACTTCATATACATTTAAATATCTTTCCTTATAGAACTATAAGACTGTATTCTTTCTAATATATGTTTAAATTATATTACTTTCCTTTTTCTGACATTCAAAAATACATATATATTTTGCAATAATTATATTACTTACTTGTATATGGTTGCGGTACATATACCTCAAGTGTCATTTCCTCAAAAAATTATAAAGATTTCTTATCACCATTTTCAGCAAATAATAAAATAAACACATTTTTCAAAAATATTTCCTAATCTGAGTTTAAGGACTATTTTTGAATAGGCTCTGAGGGGTGCTTAATATCTTTCCCTTGAGTAATTAAAATCCTTACTCAGAATCTTAAACATTTTCAAAAGATTAAAATAGAGCTTTTACATAAAAATGGATGTTCCTAATTTTTTTCAAAATTTAGGTGGCGACTCTAAAAAAATGAATCTTCAAAACCAGATAGTCACAACGGCCATTATATATTGTGTGTTATTCCGAGCTATTTGAAATATGACGTGATAGCATGGTGACTCTGTTGGGGATGTAAACATAGTTTTTTACCGTATCGAGCTTAGTTTAAGTATATTACTTAGGATATTTATCTATTTTTCATACATCTTTGCTTTATTTGTGTTTATATAATGCTTTGTTTGATAGGACGCAAGTCATATCCAAACTTGTGTTCCTTATTTTTTTGAAAACACTAATTGTTACTCCTTTCTCAATTTCACTTTCTTTTGAGTCTTTGATGGTACACAAACACATATTGAACACACGAAGGAAGTCCTGCAATCTCTGAACCTTCTTTGGATTACTTAGTTTCAAAGTTGGTGCATTTAGATTAGTGTACCTGCTCATAATTATTCAGTCTCACTCTTAAATATCCAGGAAAACTCTTACTCTAGCAATAAATGATGTGACATAAACCTTAGGCTAGACGGTCCAAAGTATCGTCTCCTCCACTAAGAGCGACCCTTTGTTAGACGGTTATGAACCTTTATGACATACTTTATGTTAGAAGATAGTCCAAAAATCAAACATTAGTGGATTCAAAACAATTGGATTGCCTTCATTTAATTTTGTTTATGGTCGTGCAGTATTTTTAAAACTCTAATTTCATCCGACACCATATTAAAGTCAAAAGTTGTGGAGTATTACCCAAACTCATCAACGTTTGATTCCCCTTTCTCAGAATAAAGAGCATCTTTAAAACTCTGTTTTACCAAACATCTTACTTAAAGTCCATGAAAGTTGAGTGTTCTCAAAAAGCTTTGCTTCCATTCAATTTTCTTTTGAAGTACACAGATATGGAGTATTAGTAAAACATCACCTATTTCTAATGTCTTTTTAATCCAAATGCGTGGAATGTCATCAAACATTATCTCAACGTCTGATTCCTTTATTACTGTCAACAGACATAGAATATTACTCAAAACTCTACATTTATTTGAAACCTTTAATTACAAAAATGAATGTGGAATATTATTCATCTACACCAACTTTTAACTCTTTCCAGTTAATGAGTGTGATGAATCATCAATACTCCTCTTACATTTGATATCTCTATCCAAATATGCTCATTCATCAATAGTGAGACTTCAGATACTTATTTTTTAAATGCATCATTTTTGCAAAATCATAACAATTTGTACTAATTGTATGTCATTAATACCATCATCATTACCACTCTCGGTCGCACTTATTAGATATATTCCCTCTTACATAAAATCCAAAATTATTATAAATTCGAATGTGCCAAAATCTATATTTATCTATAGCAGTGTGTACAGACATAAGCCTACCTCTAGCAAAATTAGGTTCAAAAATATAGGACGTGCTTACTTGACATTATTTGTATGTGCTCATCCACTGACAAGAACTAACTCTTTACCTTCCATTTATTTTTTTTCATTTAGTTGTTTTTCTTCCCCGAAGGAGGTTGATTGGGTTGATCGATAGAACTAGACGACCTAAGTTATTATTTAAGGATGCCCAAAAAGTTCATCGACCCTACTAAAAGTGTTTCAACACTAGAAAATGTATCAAGAACTTTCAAAAGACAAACTGATGCAGATACGGATGAATGTTTTCTTCACTTGGAGAACAAATCGAGAGATTAAGAGGAGAACTAGACCAAGGAAAGGACTCTATGCATACATCCATGACTACTTTATTACACCCTCCATTTTCTCCATCACTAGGAACTCCAATACCTGAACTCAATCTATCAATGCAACCTCTCTCAATAACTTTTAGCTTCACAAATCCATTATCTAGTTCCCACCTATTAACTTACAAAAATTTTCTCATTGCACCTCTCATCCCAATATTATCTCCTTTGCTCACAATATTCCACAAACAATGATGCGATCATTCAAGAACAATATATTCTCCCAGGGTGCATGATTAAATGTGCTTTGTAATGTAAAGAACATAATGAAAAATCTCCAAGAACCTCAAGGAAGTGAGTATTTGAACTATAAAGATCAATGTATCCATCCAGATGTTAATTTGTTCATCTGGTTCAAGCCACCTAATATTAACTTATTTGATGGAGCCAGTAACCCCCATACTCATTTAAGAGCATATTGTGATATATTGGTAGGAATTGGCAAAAGTGAGAACCTTATGATAAAATTATTCGTTAGAAGTTTGTCTGATGAGGATCTCACTTGGTATACCAAATAAGACCCTCTTCATTACTGAAAATAGAAAGACATGGTTGAAGACTTTATGAATCACTTAAAGTCTAATACAAAAATTATACCTGATTGACTTTTCCTTATTAGTCTATAGAAGAATCCCCTTGAGTCATTCTAAGAATATGCTCAACTATTAAGATCTGCGGTAGGAAAATTCCAACCACCATTGGATGAAAGTGAATTGAAAAAGTATTTTATCCACAATCAAAAAGGGATCTACTTTAAAAGGATAATGTCCACGTTGTGGCAGAAGTTTGTTGATTGAGTCAAAATGCGAAATTTTATGGAAGAGGTGATTAAATCTAGAAATATTAAGTAAAGAATTAACTTGAGCAAATATACTTAGTTAGAGTGTATCAAAGGGGCCAAGGTGGATAATTAAGAAATGTTTATTGTGATACCGCACTACTCCGTACCTGAATCCTCTTAATCATTTCAAAATCCTAACAACCAACTAATGCATTTATCAAAGCACAAACCCCATAAATCCTACAATATCTAACAAAATTACCCTCAACCCTGATCTCCCATATACCAAAATTCACAATAACCATGTGTACTAATCCTTGTTTTAGTTCATCAAAATCAAACACCTTTTGCACTAAGACAAAACCCAAAAGAAAAGAACAATCCAAGTTGCACCTAATTTGTTAAACTATTAGCATATTTGTTTGAGTGATTAAGGTCTATAATTTTGTTTCAACCTAAGCCAATGAATATTCCTAACCCACTCCCTAGATGTTTTAATGAAAGCAAATAATGTGCTTTACACTGGAGTTTTAGGGTGTGACACTAAAGATTGTAGTAGGTTACGGCCAAAAATTGAGTGTTTGATCAATACAGAGTCATAAATTGTGTCGTAGTGGAACCAAATGCAAATAACTATCCATTGGTCAATCATGAAAAAGAGGTGTATATGACATAAGATACACCACCATCCACATCGAACCAACAAAGCCTCTTTTTATGAGGCACTCAATAAATAACCGCTTATTTTAGAAGACATTTCCACCATTAGCATAAGGATTTTCACTGTAAATACTTTTAAAACATACTATTGATCAAAAGGGTTTAGAATTACATTGGTTTTCAATGCATGATTAACGACACTTATTACTTTAGTTATATGGGGTCAACCATATCTTCAGTAACGTATGCCTATAAAGGACTAGAAAGGAAGTTCAGATAACAAGGAATGATGATCTATGCCCAAATTCCCAAGGATAATTTCCAAAAAAGAGATATGCTCAAAAAGCATTAAATCTTAGATTAGGACTAATACATCAATCGTGGAACGACATTCAAATTAGCTAGTGATATGACCACACAATAGCCAAAAAGAGTTCATATACTATAATGACCTCTAGGTAATTTACATTATTTTTATGGATTTCTATTATTTTGAGCCTTACCATAATGGCTACAGGTCATTTATGACTTGCATGGAAAGTCGGTCTAATTATTGGACAATTTGTTTGGATTTTAAGCTAATTTTCCTATTTTAGAGCTTTTTCTATTTAGGATTTAGTGTCGGGCAAAAACTCATAGTATATTACCTTGGACGAGAATTTTGAAAGTTATATTAGCTCTAAAACATTAATTTTAGGTTAGGGATCCCTTGGTTCAGTTATCGAGGCTTCTATACTTATTTTGGTCTATTTGTCAGATTATGTAAAAATGAAATTATAGGTATGGTTCCCATATTTTGTCCAAACAGTCTTGGATGAAAGTTTTGATGGTTTCTTTGAGTCTAGAACATTGAATTCGATATTGTATCATAGTTTATTTGTGCACATAGGGTTCTGACCAACTCCCAAGAGCCCAATCAAAGTCCATTCCTGACTTAGTAAAAATTTATTTCCCTTTAGTGCCTATTTCCCTGACTTGATAGGACTGCTTTAGTGCCTATTTGTTTACTTTAGTTCCTTTGGGTTTCTTTAGTATCGTTGGCCATTGTCGATGGTGTGCTTTAATACCCAATGGTTGCTAAATCGTTGCATGCTTTAGCACCATTAGGTTCGCTTTAGTGGAACCCGCTGTTGTTGCTGTTCGCTTTAGCAATTATGTTGCCACTTTAATGGTAGGCACTTTATCACCTAGATGTCCACTTTAATGTCACCTGTAGCATTTTTATTCCCTCTTCTCCACTCAATTTTCTATCACTTCTTCAACCATTTTTACACCAAATTGAGAGCTAAAAGAGATAAAAACAAAATCAGAAATCATCCACATAGGTCAAGGTAAGATAACCTAACTTATCTTGCTCATTTCCGATTAATTTTCCTTTAGTTTCCATCCTAATTATTGGTAAAATTCTTACATATTAGGGCTTGAATTCCTCAACTATAAGGATTTATTTTAGACTTCAATTGTGCTTCACTTACGCTAAACTTTAGAGAATAACTTCTATGTTTTTTGAGGGTCCTAGTGATAAGTTCAATTTTGGATTTCATTTACAGTCCCCGTGGGCCCGTTCTTGACACAAAATATGATCTAAACCTTAATATAGAAATATGGGTCTCATTTTATTCCTAACAATGTATTGATTACTAATTTGATAGTGTCACAGTGTTTTAATAATATTGAGTAAAGATGGACAATTTATGGATGGTTTAAGGGTTACAGTTCAGCATCGAGGTAGGCTCTTATCTACTATTATCCTTAAGATAGTGTTTGATAGATGTTTCATATTATATAGGAATGTTAGGATATGATTGTTTGTAGAACACTTTGACTTAGCTAAATTGTGAGTTTGGGGACTAGAAGGATATTTGACCCTTAAGTTGAGATACTTAGTATACTTGTATAATCTTATTGCTCTCTTAGGGCTAATTATAACTTTTTTAAAATGACAAATTGAATTTAGATGCCATAACCTATCCTGTGATATAAGCTTGTCAAAATTAGATTTTTAGGATTAAAAGTTGGCTCTTTTGGCCCACCATAGGCCAATACATGTGTTTGCTTTTGTAGTCTTATTTGCATGTGTTAGAATGATTTGACTCAATTGAGGTTAATAAACCCTTAGTATGACGTTTACTACATTACTTGGTGGATTATAATAGTCTTTCCCCATGATTATGATTTTATGAATATGATAGGTATATTGGGCCTATGTTCGTGAAAATGATGCTATGGTTACTCCAAATGTATATAGGGACCAAGGTTGTGATTATGATATTGGTTGGGTTTCAAGAAGTATACTACAGTTGCAAAGGAAATTGTCATAATTTATAGAAATGTTGATGCTTATTGTCGTATTATTTTGATTCAGGTGATGGTATGAATAGAGTTGGTATAATCTAGATCACTTAGATGGTAAATGGTATGATTCCAACTAAAATATTATTTTAAAAAAATGGGATGTATTCACACTTTTAACTTTTAATAGGGATTTCTTCATGACAGGAATTGTGCCATCTTAATGAATAAATTATGAGCCTTCAAGACTAATAATGATGATCATAGAGATTTGACCTAAATAGATGATGGTCCATAGTTTTATGACTACCATTTAACTCATCGAGAGAGATTCTGAACTTTGCTATAATTTTATGAGGATTAAGTCCTAAGTTTACCACTAGTAAATAGATTTATAGATTTACACTCTTTTAACCATGGCTCTAGCCGTGCACTTATATACATATAAATACATACATATAATACTAAATGATGTATATCCATTCTTTGGAATTGCATACTACTATACATATTTTTTCTACTCTTAATTCATATATTGGCTAGTAATATATGGTATTATGCTAGGGTTTTAAAGCATTGTTTTAATAGGGTAACTTCTCCTTACTCTTCTATTAGCTTATTATGTTAGTTTCTTGGATATGAATAAAATAGATATCTTTATGGTCAAACTAACCTTATTATGTTGTATGTTGGATATTTGGGTGTACTTTATATTCCTGCTTGCGTATTGTTTATATTTGCATTATCTTTGGGGCTAATTTGTTAGTTGCCTACTGAGTAACAAGTGTATGTACTCATACTACCCTTCTGTAGCCTGTAGATCATAGTATTTGTTCTCATAGTTATTGTGTTCATCCTGCAGATCAGCTATGGATAAGAGATGTAGGGTGAGCTCCTGATATATGGAGTATTGCTAATCTCTCTCTTATTTACTAGAAAAGTTTCTATGTTGTATTTAGAGATGAGTTATCTCTGTATATTTATTTGGTACTTTATCTTGTTAGTCTTGTTAATTAGAAGCTCTTGTATTGATTCCACCTAATTTTGGACCATTTTAAGTATATTAGTCTTTTACTACATTTATTTTGCATTATTCCTTCTTTTCTCTTAGTAGTCTGAAACTAGTAGTTTCGAATTACGGGTTTGATTGCCTACTTATGGGTTATAGTAGGCATCATCATGACCTGCGATATTGGATTGTAACAAATGAGTATTAGAGTTTAGGTTTACCAAAAGGATGGTACAAGAGCTATATGTGTAGTAGAGTCCTGCGGATTGGTGTAGAGATATTTATGACCTATCTTTGGGAGGCTAGAGGGCATTCTTTGGAAACTTTGTTCCTGACTCTTTATTATGTATTTGTATCTTTATGAGCCTCAAGTATATTTATTGACTCTATTCTGCCCCAAATGGATAGTGTAAGGTTGTTAATAAATATGGAAGGGACTTTAACATATATTTTTAGAGCTCTAGTATACCATCAAACCAACGAGTTAGAGATAAATGTCAATGGCCCTCAACATTAGTCAGAGGATTGGCACTAGACCAGGATTTGGTAGATTTTATGATCGCTTCAACCTTTGGAGAATTAGCATTAGGGATTCCAAGTCTTTTTATGAATACCAAATAGTAATGGATGATATTAGATTCATCTAGTAGTTATAAGGCTAGAGTTAGGATTATCGGGGTTCAGCAAGGTTCCTCATTGATTTCAGTACATGAGATTGGGTTTTTTGATTGGGTGAGGTATATTCTAATGTTGTATCCCTTAGAGTATGACATGGTGCATGGATTTATTTAAAGGATTAACATTGCCACTCTAGTTGGTATCAGAGCATTAGATAGCAGTTGGTCTTCCTTCTCTCAGGTTGTTGATCATGTGAGGGTGACTGTGAGAGCATGTATTGAAACTTATAGAGGTTGCAGTAAGAGGCCATATCATTAGTACAGTGTTATTAATACTCCATCCGAGAGTGAGGATCTTTCAGGTGGAGGTCATCTTTACTTGTAACTTATTAGTTCAATGCAGTTATCATTTCAAACTTTAGGTGGCTCTTAGATTAGTCATGGTGATCAAAGTGAGAAAAGTCCTTGTCAGACCTTTCAGAGTTTTTGGTATGGGTCTTTAGACTATGGTATCTATTTTGGTACAGGAGGAGAAATATCTTGGAGTATTCTAGGAGCTTATTTTGTTTATGGTATGATAGGACATTAGACTAGGGAGTACCCCAAATGCGAGTTGGTTGCTATGATAGAGTTAACATATATTCCTAACTAACCTAGAGTTCCTTAAGTGTATTATTATTGTAGGAAGGATGGCTTTTTTGTAGAGAAATCCCTCAATGTTAGTTGTCTAACTTGTTAGGGTCATCTAGAGCTTATGAGGCCTATTATGATTGTAGAGAAATCAGTCACTGGTCAAGAGTGTCTCCCCAATATGGGATTATTATTCATTTAAATAAGTCTTAGAGTGTTGAGGCATATTTAGTAGGAGACAGTGTGCTTAATGCCTCAGTTAATGATTTCAATGCTCAGTTGGAATTTGGACCCATTTAGATTTATTATTCTTTAGACTCATCAGGCATGTAACTTTTGATTTCACCATGGTACACTTTTATTCCCTTCCATTACCTTTTTATTTGTGTATTAGGATTTTTGTGCCCATCAATGGTTGTATGACTTAGTAGATTTTATCAATTATTGAGCGCCTTGAAATAGAGTTCATGATTATATTGATACCCCCATAGATTATTTTCTTTAGTAGTTGATAGAGTAGATAAGTGTTGATATTTCCTTGTAGGTGTAGCATTTAGTTTCAAGTCCTATTTACCTTGGCATATTGGCCTTCTTATAGCCCTATAGTAGTACTTGTTGTTAATTTCATTTAGGTACCGTCTATGACTATATGTTTATTATTTTATTACTATTCTTAATATTTTTATGGTTTGATGTGATCGATCCTCGCTTGGGAGATGGCTAGACTATTAGTTTCTAGGAAGGATTTTCTTTCTTACTATTCATATTTGTTGGCTTGGGTAGCTAGCTTGGTTGGATATTTTCTCTCTAGGAGCGTGGTGTGGTTGGTTTTTTTCCTCTTTTGTTAGAGTATGCTAGATCGATTCTTGAGTAGATTATGATATTAAAGGTAAGTTGACCTTCTATGATTTTGTCATAGTTATAGAGTCGGTAATTTGATTATATTGGCCATTCTTTAGTTTTGGATCGTTGTACTTGTCTTCTCATTTGCTGAGATTTTTGCTTTTGCTATCTGTCTCTTTGTGAACCATTTCTGAGGTTGATCAGTTTAGGGTCCGTTCTTTTAATGTGGCTAGTTCATCACCTAATAATGGTTTTGATTTTAATGTCGGGATGTTTTGGATTCATCTTTTTGGTTTGTTTGGTTTATCTCCAGATAGTGGTTTGCTCTTAGTATTGGCATGCAGTTGGATACTATGTTCTTTTGGTGATGTGGTTCTTATCTAAGTAGAGTTAGAGAGTTGGAGAAAAGTGATCTTTCTTGTGACTACTTTTTAAGTCAGCATGTTTGAAATTCTTTATCTTAAGTTGATTTGTTCATTTTTCCTGTAGTGGACTTGAGCTTTGCATTGGTGTCGAGAATGGTACTTTCTTTCTTGGTGATGTGATTCATAGGTTGATTGAGTTAAAGGTTGTCCTACTTGGGAGGGATTCACAAAATCCTTATTTAAGAATTTATTTAACTTAAGAAGACTTGGTGGGGAGCCTTTCTTTAGTAATATGAGTCTATAGGTATTCTTTGCTGAGACGGAGAATCTAATTTACCAGTTCTCTCCTAAAGTTCAGTTTCTCCAAGTTGCTAGAGTTTAAGTTATGTCAAGAATGGTTTATACCTTTGTGAGCTCTCTAGTATGCTTTGGCATTATGTGCCTCCTAGTGGATATAGAGTTGGTTATTTATGTTTTCAGCCAATAATTTATTTTGAGTTTTAATTTTGTCCTTCTGCTATGTTTTGATTTCGGGTGTACATGATTCAATAACTATATATTTATTTCGAATATTATGGTCAATTTGAGTATCAGGCCATAGCTCAGGTTTGTTGGCTCAACTTTTGATTTGATTGCATACTATGGCGATTTTGAGGTTATGGTAAATTTGGTGGATAAATGCTTACCCATCTTTATATTAGGTATGGGTGGTAGATATTAAGCAGTTCAAACATGGTGTCGAGATTTTAGTTTGGAGATCTTGAGTTTGGGTGCAACCTTTATGTATGGATTTTCCTTGGTTGAGATTTTATCTCTAGGCTGGTTAAGTGTACTCCATGATTACCTACTCAGTTTTCTTCAGTGATTATGGATGCTAGGTGTTCAGATTATAGCTTGTAGACGCGGTAGTTGTTACTTTAGCTTTGACGTCAGTTTTTGTTTTTAATCCTAATATTTAGATGGTTTACTCAATGGGAGTAGTATGCTTAAGTTGGATTCTACGTGGCTTCATTCTTGGCTGATGGGACATCCTCAAACAGATAATTCAATTGTGAGTAGTTGTGCTTAAGACTCCTAGTTTCCAAATTTGATGGTTTTTAAGACCAGTTGTAGCATCATTATAGATAACAGACCTTGGTTATCTCTATTTGCGTGCCCAGGTAGTGCCTTATGAGTTTATTCTCATGATTTGTAGTATGGATTTTTGGTGGATCAGCTTCTGTTCTTTGAAATTAGTGTGATAAAATTGCGCAAATAGGACGCTGATGACTTTCTTTTTGGGTTGGGGTGGATAGGAGGTTAGGAAAACAAAAGGGAGTTTTATTTGGATACTGGAATTAGCTGCATGGTTCATGTTTTTGATTGCCTTAGTCTTGAATGTTTTTTATCTTGGTTATGCTGGTATTGCTATGGTATCAATTTGGTATGGTTTTGTTTTTCATTCCCTAGCCTTTCTCTATTTAGTTAGAGTCTAGTTGGTGGTTAAGATTGAGTTTTGGTTGTTTGAGATGTAAAGAAAGGAGATTTGTTGAAAAAGAAATACATATGGTAAAATCCCTTGGAAGTATTATCTCTTCATGGAGGTTATCTAAGAAGTCATGGTCAAAGCATGAGAGCCTATTACCTAATTCCTTTTACCTTTTGTGATCTCTCTGTCCATTGACTTTTGCATCCGAAAGTCCTTTTAGTAGTGAATATTATAATGACCCGCTAGGTCATTTCCTAGATTCACATACATTTCAAACATTTTGATCCTTCCTACAGTGGCTACAGATCATTTATGACTCATCAAAATGGTCTATCTGGTTATCAGATAGTTTATTTGGATTTTATGCTCATTTTCTTATTTTGGAGATTTTGTTGTTTAGGATTTTTTCTTGACAAAATCTCCAAGTATATGACCTCGGATGAGAATTCTGACAGAGCCACCAGCTCTTAAACATTAATTTTTGGCTAAAGGGACCCTTGATTTAGGTTGCGAGGATTTGACCTATTAAGTGGATTATTTGAAAAGTGGAACTCTAGGTGTAGGTCTCATATTTATTCAAAATAATAATGGGTGAAATTTTAGATAAGTCCATTTAGCCAGGAATGTTTATTTTGGTATGGTAGCATAGTTCATTTGCTTGCCGGGGTTTTTTAACGAATATCAAGCACCTGTTCGAAGTCCATTTTGGACATGGTAAAAATCTGGTGCATGTCACCTAATAGGATGTCTTCAGCACTTATTTCCTCACCTTAGTGCTCATCACTTTAGTGCCTTTAGGTTTCCACTAGCGTTCTTTAGCGCCCAATGGATGCTAAAGTGGTGCATAATTTAGTTCCATTGGGGAAGCTTTAGCGGCACCCATTATTTTTGCCAGACTGCTTTAGTGGTCGTATTTCCACCTTAGTGGTAGGCGCTTTAGCGCCAAGGTATCCGCTTTAGCAAAACCTGTAGGGTTTTTATTCCCTTTTCTTCAATAGATTTTCTATCACTTCCTGCTCTATCTTTACACTAAATTTAGAGGTCAAAGATAGGAAAAATTGTGAAATCATCCACATAGGTTAAGGTACTCTAACCTTACTCAACTTACTTATTTCCCATTAATTTTCCCTTCCATTTCAATCCTAATTCTTGGTAAAGTTCTTATAAGTTAGGGCTTGAATTCCAAAATTTTGAGGGCTTATTTGAGACCCAAAGTGTGCTCTGTTTGTGCTAAACTTTTAAGCACAACTTATTTATCCTTCGAGGGATCTCGTGACAAGTTCAATTTAGGATGATTTCATTTGCGGACCCTGCAGCCTTGTTCTTGACCTAAAATTTGACCTGACCCTTAATATAGAAATATGGGTCTCATTTTACTCCTAAAGATGTGTAGATTACTATTTTTATAGCGTGATGACATTTTGGGTTCATGGAGTAAATACAGACGATTTTTGGATGATTCAAGGGTTGCGGTTCAGCATTGAGGTATGTTCCTATCAACTCTTCTCCTTGATATGGTGTTTGACATATGTTGCATGTTAGATAGGAATGTTAGGATCTGATTATGGGTACAACATCATGACTTAGCCTACATTGCATGTTTGGGGACTAGAAGGGTTCTTAACCCTTAAGTTGAGATACTTATTATACTTCTATAACCATATTGCAATCTTTGGGCGAATTATGCATGTTTAACATCAAGAAGTGAATTTAGATACCTTAGCCTAGCCTGAGATATAATCTTGTCTAAAATTGATTCTGGGGATTAGAAGTGGGCTCTTCCAGCCCACCTTAGGCCATGATCTATGATAACTTTTGTAGAATTATTTTTGTATATTAGTTTGATTAGACTCATTTGAGGTTAATGAACCCTTAGTATGATGTTTAATATGTTACTTGGTGGATTATAATGGTAATTCCTCGTGATTATGATGTTATGGTTATGATGGGTATATTGGGCCTAATATTTTGATTAGGATGCTATAGTTACTCCGGATATATATAGGGCCCAAGGCCGTGATTATGATATTTGTTGGGTTTTAGGAAGTATTCTATCCTTGTAAAGGAAATGGCTATGGTGTATAGACATACTGACTCTTATAGTTGTGTTATTTGAATACTGGTGATAGCATGCATAGAGTCGATGCAATCATGATCACTTAGATGATAAATGGTAAGATTCCAATTAAACTATGGTTTTGTTAATCTTTTCCAGAAAAAGGATTTATTCCCACTTTTCACTTGTAAAACAGATTTCTTCATAATGAGAATAGTATCATCTTAATAAATAACTTAAGATACTTCTAGACTAATAATGATGATCTTAGATATTTGACCGAGATAGATTCCATCCACATTTTTACTTCTACTATTTACCCTATCGAGAGAGATTCTAACCTTTTTCTACACTTCTATGAGAATTTAGTCCTAGAGTTTTCCCAGGAAAAAGGATTTATACTATTTTAGACACGGTTCTAGCCGTGAACTTACATATATATGTGTGTGTGTTTATATATATATATATATATACATATATATATATTATATATAGACACACACATATATATGTATATAGATATATCTCTGATACTAAATGGATAGTCTATTGATGATGATATTGAAGATCTGAGTTCCAGTTAAGTCCAACAATTGATGTTGAAATTGTTGTTATGAGTTTCGATTGAAGTCCGGCAATTAATGATATTATTGATGATATGAGTTTTTACATTGGGTTACTTTATGGTATTATGTATTATATCTTGGCATTTATTTTTGCATGCGCATTTCCTATAACTAACATTCCTTGTATCTATCAACCTTCTGGGGGTTTGCATAATGAAACACCCTAGGTTTGGGACCTTGGAAATTTACTAACCTTTGAGCTCATTATCCTTTTAACTACTCATCATACGAGTCATATGGTGTGGGTACGGGTTAGGTGTCCCTAGTCTTAAGGAGTCCAGTGGATGGTTGTTGGATTTTTGTTGTGGTTACCATTTGGTGATATTGGTCATTGGGTGTGGTCATATGTTGTTAGGATGATCCTTTATCAAATCATAAACTTAGTGATGTAACTTGGCTCTGAGTACGAGTGGCTCCCTAAGAGCCGTGAGCATAGGGTGCAAGTGGTGTAGTTGAATCATATATTGTCCAGTGTCTAATCCCTTAAGATTCTATCTTGGGTACAACTAGGCCATACAGGTCATATGGTTTGGTAACAAGTGGGATTAAGGTGTTGTATGGTGGATAGTGTGTGTCGGTCCAACTCACTATATTGGTAATGACTCAATGTTACGAGTCGTATGTTATGGTCACGATTCATGCGATTGACCCACTACCACCTACAATATTTTTATAGTTTTAAGTTGGGGGCATACTGGATATTTCCCCTTTTAACTGCCTTTGATACCATGACTTAATACACCTTTTGGGACTTCATTAACCTATTATTCCAAATCAAACACTCTTAAAATCTCTCTCAAACTCTCTTTCAAGCTAAGGGTTTCATCAAGATAATCAATTGAGGCTTTCTATGATGGCTTTTCTCCCTCTTTGTTGATGTCTAAGGCATGTTACTCTTCCTTTATTGTTATGTTACAAAGGTCATATGTTTTAATGTATTGTGTTCATGATATTGTTATGGCTTCGAAACAAAGGTGGGGGTTTTGGATGTTCATGGTTGAATAAGGTTTCTCATGGTTTAATTATATCTTTTTCATGCTTTTAATATGATTTTGAAATTTGGGGATGCATGTTAATGGTAAATGGATTTTGAGCTACTATTGATTCCCCAAATTGCTTGGTTATTTTTTCAAAATTCATGTGCCCTCAACCTGATTGTTAAAATGTCAATGAGAATTATTTTTACCACATAGTTTGATATTCCTTGAAATCTTGCATTGCATAAATGGTAAATGGAACATGAATTGGTTATGGTTTGATTTCATATGGACTTGCAAAGGCCTTGGTGGACATAGTTTGATTAGAAACGGTTTTGGTAAATTGGAAACGGTGGAGTCTAATTTAGTTTATTAGTTTATATGGCATAGTTTGAGTAGACTTGCAAGCTCTAGTTTTGGGTATAATGATGTTAATGTTCAATTCTTAATTAAAAAGTCTGTTTTGTAAATTGTTGTGGTTGTGTAATTGGCTTTAATATGGGCTTAAAGGGTTTTATGTAATAAAGCAGTCAAAGGTGGAGGTCTCGGGGGGACTAAGACTTGAAACTCATGTTTGTCGATATGAGGTTTGGTCATGGTGACCATGTGTATGGTGTCACACTTTATATTTTAGGAGATGTACTAGGCATCTCAGGTTATTCTCAAATTTATGCAACTAACATGCTCTAGGGACCTTTCAGTAGAGGGAGTTGAACCAATATAGCCCATGGGGGGACATTTAGGATGGTAGAGCTACACAACCCAGGTTAAGGTTTTAAATGCATGCAAAACCTTGTTCCCTATCTCGGCATGGTATATATGTATATATATGATTGTATATGGTTATTTACTTTGGTTTTAAATGATAGAATTATTTTATCTTTATCCTTGAGTACATGCTAGCATTCACTCCGCTAACCATCTGCAGGCGTTGTATCCCCATGCAATAAAGGAATCAGCCATACGACGATTCCTCTTTCTCAGTGATTTGGATTCGGGGACATCATTGAGTCATATTGAAGTGGTAAGCTTTCAAATTTTGAAAGATTTCATTTCATGTTATGGACTTTTTTTCATTATCTTTTATGGATTTTGATTTTTTGCTATAGCCGACGGCATGTCCCAACTAAATGTTTCTTGATTCTTGTTAGAGGCTTTGTCATGACAACTATGGACATGGATGGTATCGCTATAGGTGATAGTCTTGGTATTGGCATTAGGGTTGGCACAGGTTGGATATTTCGTTGAGATTGTTTGATTATAATTATGGACTTTATTTAATGTCTTTGAATTATTATTGTTTTATCTTGTTATATGTTTGAATTGATCTGACATAGTGTGTAGGGTGGTGTTGGTTGGGTATTGGGGGTGGTCTCCAGTCCTTGTTAGACTTGAGATGCCCGACACGACTATGACCTAGTTTGTGTCGTGTCACATAGGTATAGGTATGAGTGTTGCTTATAGTATATTATGTGGATCTTATATTGTTCAGCCTTATGGGGGCTTCCGTAGGTATAGGCTCAGACCGAGGTTTTTTAAGAGTTAATTCAACCTCTGGATCCTATGATGGTAGTGGTTATGAAATTCCCGGTTAGGTGCTATTTTTCCAGACTAGTTGATTACCTTATATTGATATTGTTGGTATGCTTATTTCGTGATAGGTTAATTATTGGACTAATACTAATATTTGAGTAATGATTCTAATTTGTATTATTACGCATGATTATCCCATGATAAGGCATTAAGGCCTCAGACTGTGATATCCTGATTTATTTCTTTACGATTGCTTCATTATGGTAATTATCTCATGTTTAGTCGTATGGAGTACAGACCCTTATTATATTAACACTAGTTCCTACTATGATTAGGAAGTCTGGAGATACTTGTGTGATTACTTAGATTGTACCCTTGAGTTAGACTTGTTATGTAAATTTATCCATCTATAGTAGTTATGGCAATATCGTATATCCCTCCCTTCTTTTATTTAATCATATTGTATATCGATTACTTGGCATTGTATACTACTATACATATCTTTTTTCTGATCTTTATTTGTATATTGGCCAGTGATGTACGGTACTATCTTGGGGTCTTAGAGCATGGTTGGAGTAGGGTAACTTCTTACTAATCCTTTATCATATTATGTTAGTTGCTTCAATATTAATAGAATAGTTATCCATATAGCCTCATTAGACTATTTATGTTGCTTGTTGGATATTTCGATGTAGTTTACATTTTTTTTTGCATCTTGTTTATATTTGCATTATCTTTGGAGCTGAGTCAGAAATTTCCTACTAAGTACCATGCGTTGGTACTCATACTACCCTATTGTAGATAATAGTACGGGTTCTTGTTGACATTGCGTATATCGTGCAGAGCTGCTATGGTTTGGAGACGTAGGGTGACCTCCTGGCATTCGGGGTATTGCTAATCTTCTTTTATGTACTATACTAGTCTCTTTCTTGTATTCCGAGATGAGTTTTATCAGCATATTTATTTGATAATTCATTTTTTCTATCTTGTTATATTAGAGGCTCTTACAATAATTCCACCAGGTTTTGGAACCATTTTATGTATATCAGTCTTTTACTACATTTATTCTACATTCTCCTTCTTTTCTTTTCGTAGTCTGTAACTAGTAGTTCTAAATTACGGGTTGGCTTTCTTACTGGTGAGTTATAGTAGGAACCATCATGACCTGCGATATTGGTTCATGACATATATGAATGTTCCCACAAGATAAAGAGACTGTCGAGGAGTCTCCCAAGTAATTTTCAAAGTTTACCCAATGGAGACTCAAGCATACACCCAAGCCTCTTGTTACCACCAAATTTTGTGTCATTGAGAATAGATTTAAAAGAAGTTTACATAATGTACATACTGCTCTCACATTAAAAAGCACTCCACTAAGAAATCAACATTGATATTTAAATCTCATCACCCGATCGACTCTAACAGCATACAAAAACATCAATAGAATTAAGGAATGTTTTGACTTTAATCGCTAGCTTCAAGGGAAAAGTGATAGGATGTTGAAGACTCTTACATAAGAGACATCCCTTCAGTGAATGACCAAACGAGCCTTTAAAGGTGGGCTCATCATAATTCATGATCCTTTGAAGGCAGTTTCGTCATAATTATCAACTTTACCATTCTCCACGAACTCACCCATGTGGAAAAATTTTCTTTATTCTCTTTATATGGAACTACGTTTGGAACTAATTTCTATTCTAGGATATGTAGGCATCCTTAGTCAGGCCCAATCATAACAAAAAATTATTCTTTCTATCCTTTCAGAAATCATCTCAAGTAACATCAATCGCATCATTTTGACAGAAACCCGAGCAAAAATATCAAGATAGAGAAATTCCCAACCAAAACATGTACCAAGAGAAAATATCAAGATAGAGAGAGTCCCTACCAAAAGATGTACCAGTATAAGCAAGTCATTTGGAACTAGAAATTATCAATACTCTATATCCGAAATCGACAAATATACTTTCCAGATGTTGAAAGGTTGAAGGATGAGATAGCTAATAGTCCAAGTTCTCGATCAACACAAAATCAAAACCCTCTTCCCAAACTAAGAAACGTTGTTTGAGTGTAGGAACAATGATGCTATGACAAAAGGTCAAACATCTTGGAGGCCCAAAATGCTGCCTCACCATCACGAGCTAAGCAACCAAGTATTCTCAATTTATCCATAATTATTTTAAGAGTCTAAATAATCATCTCAAATCTTGTAGGTCATGATGATGCTTAAGGACGCACATAAAAAATATCTCATAACACTCTATTGGGAACTCAACACCGTGTTGCTGTCATAAATCAAGGGGCTTGGTTTTGTCAATTTATTTTTTAATATTCTTTAACTCAAAGGAATTTCTTGGGTTTTCTTACGGTCACAATAAAGGAATATTGTAACGCCCCATATTTTGGGCTACAATATAGACCATGATTCCTATGTGTTGATAAATCCCGAAGCCATAAAATCCTATGACAATACGGCATGTTAATTATTTATGTAGCATGTGAATCCACTCAATCTTGAATTTAGACCATAGAGGTCCTTCAACTCAAGGACGAGTTGAAACTATTTCAATCGACTAAGTTTAAGTGGACATTGTAAATTGTGTCAGCTTCCATCGACCATAACTCTCTGTATATGTCGAATTATGGAGCCTACTATATTTCAAATGATAGGTCTTTGAGTTAGATTTCCAACGATACTAATTTTCCTAAAATCTGACACCCGACCAAGAAGTTATGGCCTTTCAAAGTCATATGCGTCGCCTAATCAATTGCCCATGGCCACTGGAAAGCATAGGCGATAGCCTAGACGGTGCCTATGTAAACATAGGTGATAGCCTAGGCGGCACCTATGTAAACATAGGCGATGAAATGGGCGGTGCCTATGTAAAGAATTCAAGTAACTTAAACACTCCGTTTTTGGGGAAAAATGGTCCTTTTCCACCCTTACTTAGCCCTAAATCACGGAATTCAGTTCCAAGGACCCCAAAATACACCTTCATTCCTCAAAAGTGCTCAAGTATTCTCCTTAGGATTTCAAAATAAAAACCCAAGCAACTCGAGATTCAACTGGGAGTTTTAGGAACAAATTGCATATTTGGAATCCTATCAACGTAGGCTTCGAGAAACATCTAATATTTGTAGTGATTGAGGTACGTGGAGTTATCTTAAAAATTTCATGGGCTTTAAAAATTCATGTTTTGAAATAGGGGTTTTGAAATTATGAATATGATTATGTTTTAAATATTTTATGATATTGGTTTGGCCCTTATGC
Organism: Capsicum annuum; assembly: GCF_002878395.1. NCBI lineage: Eukaryota > Viridiplantae > Streptophyta > Magnoliopsida > Solanales > Solanaceae > Capsicum > Capsicum annuum. The sequence continues at coordinate 63,046,935 of NC_061119.1, read as the reverse complement.
CTACTCCCAAAGTGATTTGCTATATGATATATGTATATGCATGTATTCCGAAAAGATTTTAACTTAAGAGCATGAATGATATGAAATTTCCTCTCTTGATGTGAATTTGTTTTAAATGTTAATATAATGTAAATTGTTTGAAACATCTTGAAGAGCATGACAATTGTTTGAAACATCTTGAAGAGCATGACATAAAATGTTTTGAGAATTGATATGATTTTGACTTTAAAATGAGAAGGTTATTTGTGTTGAATACAATGGTTGAATGAGAAGAATGATGTGATATTGATGGCTTGCAAGTCGGGTATAACGATACCCTATAGAGTATGACATGTGATTGATTTGAACAAAATTTAAATGCATTAATTTTACATGAGATATGTGGATGCCCGAAGAAGGCGTTAGAGTGTAAAGGCTCATTGTTGGAAATCATGTTTACCGACATGGAAATTTAGTACCAGGCTAAGTGATCTTATGTACTTGACTTTATGTCATTCCCAAATTGGGACTATAGGTAGGAGCCTGGGCTAAGTGATCTTGGGAACTACCATTGGGTCGAGACACCATGCTTCGTGGTCTTGTGTTTCTCTCCCTCACTTATACTCTAATCTCGGTGGTAACCGAGGTTTGAAAGTTGGTGTAAATTATATAGGGTATTCCACCTAGCTCAGTTGCATTTCATTGTTGTTGAGAAACTATTTCATTATGCCCATGTGTTTTCAAATGATTTGATATGTAATTGCTTTATAATGGCTCTCAACTATATTTTGTAAAAAAAATATTATGTTTTATTTTGATATCTCTGCATGCCAGTACTTTTGTGCTGACCCTCTCCCCTCTCCAACCTCTCAGGTTCAGAGGCCCAGTCTAGGGGTTAAGAGATCAGTAGACCTTTCAGACAGAGCTGTAGAGACAAGTGGTGAGCCTTCTATGTTTTGGAAGGTCTTATGTCCTCCAGTCCTTTTATCTTATATTTAGTTATAGTGTCTACTGGGGGCTTTGTCCCAGTTTATATACAGTTAATTGACTCAGTCATTTGTTAGAGATTTTCGGAGACAGTTGTTTAAAGGTTTATTGATGTTGGGGGAACCTTATTTCCCCGTTATTGTTTCTTTTCATTTTTATGACCATGTTTCCGAATTATGGTATTTCTTCTGCATTACTTTGATCATATGAATGAGGTGCATGATTACCAGACAGATAGGGGTGTTTCGAGCCTCCATGGTTTGAAATACTCGTCATGGCCAGGCCCTAGTTCGGTTCATGACAAACTTGATATCAAAGAACGATTCATGGTCCCAAGGTATCTGCGAAATCGCATCAGGTAGAGTCCAGTTTATGGGTGTGTAGCATGCCACACTTATAAGTAGGAGGCTGCTAGGCGTTTAGGAAATATTTCACTTCTTTGTGATTTAGTTCGTGCTTCAGAGTCAGAACTGTCCCCTAATTAATGATCACTTGTGTTTCAGAAACACAGTTATGCCTCCACGTCGTATCATCGATCAGAATGCTCAGGCAGATGAGGTCTGTCCCACCCATGGGATATGGACCCATAAAAAAGCTCACACTCTAGAACTTGTCCCTACTCCGGGAGTCCCTCCATTCCCGACCAGTCTTCTTCGAGATCCACGGACTAATGTCAACCATCCCCCAACTACTCAGGGAGATATTTCAAATGCAGAATTCAAACGTTCTATTCATATGTTGACACATTTGGTAGCTAACCAGGCTCAACAATCAAAAGATGTTGGGTCTGCATCTGTTATGTTTGAGGCTACTAGGGTTGGACATTTCATAAAGATGAACCCACCTAAGTTCACTGGCACCAAGGTGGAGGAAGATCCATAGGAGTTCGTGGATGAGACGGAAAAGATCTTTAAGGTAATGCACATGGATGAGGTTGAAGGGGTGGAACTAGCAACCTATCAACTCAAAGACATTGCGATTCAGTGGTATGCAGACTGGGAAAATGCAAATGGTGAAAGTGTTGAGCCCACAGTTTAGGATGAATTTGTGAAAGCTTTCCTTGATCGATTCTTTCCTCTGGAGTTGAAGGAGACCAAAGCAGAATAGTTTATGAATCTAAAGCAGGGCAATGTGAGTTGTATCAGGCCTGGCTGATAACCTGGTACTTAAGTGCCAGGGGACTAGTTGAATAAAGAGTTAGACTTTGCTTAACTAACCGTTCATATGCAGCAGGTGGAAGAGAAGAAGAAAAAGATTGCTAAATCTAGAGACAAAGACAGACAGTCTAAGAGAGATAGATCTGTAGTCTAGCACCATAGTCAGCTGCAGAGTGGTAACTGGGGTAATAAGTGGTCAAAGAAGAAGAAGTTTTGGAATAATGCACAGTCAGTAGCCAGCACCCTAGCACCCAAACCACTGACAGACATAAAAACTTAGATTTTTCAGACTCCTCATGGATCCAATTCTCTAGATACACAGTCTCAGGGCAGTGTGGCCCAGTAGTATCTTACTTAATCATGGTGAGATGTTTATGAAAGGAATCATCTAGGGAAGTGATAGTTTAAGGGGAGAAACTACTATACTTGTGGTAAAGTGGGTCACCTTTAGAGAGATTGTCCTTCTGCTGGAGAAAATACGGGGAGGGAGAGCCTAAGTCCCAAGTCGCCTCCATAACTCCTCTTTCTAAGGGTGCCCCTTCAGCTACTGGGAGCGATCGCAATCGGTTATATTCTTTTACTAACCACCAGGAGGCGAAAGCTTTACCACATGTTGTCACCGGTATGTTATGAATCCTTTCTCGTGATGTTTATGTATTGCTTGATCCCGGGTCTACTTTATCTTATGTGACCCCTTATGTGGCTGTTGGTTTCGGGTTTGAGCCCGAAGTTATTGTAGAACCCTTCTCTATTTCTACTCCTATAGGTGATTCTGTTATTGCTAGAATGGTGTATAGAAATTGTGTCGTGTCTATTCATAGTAGGGAAACTGTGGCAGACCATATAGAACTTGATATGATAGATTTTGATGCCATCCTTGGGATGGACTGGCTCCATTCGTGCTATGCCACACTCAATTGTAGGACCTGAAAGGTCACTTTTTCTTTCCTGAATGAGACACCAATTGTATGGGCAGGGAGTTCTGTGGAACCTACAAGTCACATTATCTCTTATCTTAGAGCCTGAAAGCTTATCTCCAAAGGCTGTATGTACCATCTAATTCGAGTAAAAGATTCAAAAGTTGAAAATCTTCCTGTGCAGTCAGTCCCTGTAGTGAATGAATTCCCAGAAGTCTTCCCGAATATCTCCCAGGGATACCCCCTAATGGGGAGATAGATTTTGGCATTGATGTGTTGCTAGACATTCATCCTATTTCTATTCCGCCATATAGAATAGCTCCCGCGGAACTAAAGGAGTTAAAGGAACAACTTGCATACCTCCTAGACAAAGGTTTTATTCGTCCTATCTTTCCCCATGGGGTGCACCCGTGCTCTTTATGCGAAAGAAGAATGGTTCCCTTCGTATATGCATAGACTACCGCCAGTTGAATAAGGCCACAATTAAAAATAAATATCCTTTTCCTAAGATTGAAGACCTTTTTGACCATCTTTAGGGTCCCAATTTTTTTTCAAAAATATACCTTCATTCGGGTTATCATCAGTTGAAAGTTAGGGAGTCCGACATACCCAAGACAGCCTTTCGAACCCGATATGGTCACTACAAATTTCTAGTCATGTCCTTCGGGTTGACTAACACCCCTGCAGCCTTCATGGATCTTATGAATAGAGTGTTCCGTCAGTTTCTTGACTTGTTCATCATTGTATTTATTGATGAAATTCTGATCTATTCTAAGAGTAAAAAGGATCACGTCAATCACCTTCAAATTATTCTTCAAACCCTTAAGGATCACCAACTGTATGCCAAATTTTCTAAGTGTGATTTCTAGTTATATGTTATTGCCTTCCTAGGGCTATTGTGTCCAGTGACAAGATAAGAGTGGATCCCAAAAAAGTTAAAGCAGTGAGAAAATGGCCCAGACCCACGACTCCAACTGATATTCGGAGCTTCTTGGGTTTGACGGGGTATTACAGAAGGTTCGTAGAGAGTTTTTCTTCCATAGCTATTCCGCTTACTAAACTAACTCAGAAAAAGATGAAGTTTATGTGGTCTGACTTGTGTGAAAACAGTTTTGAGAAGCTGAAGGACAAGCTGACTACTGCTCCTGTTTTGATCCTTCCCGAGGGTGTAGATGATTTTATGGTTTATTATGATACGTCCCGTGTGAGACTTGGTTGTGTATTGATGCTTCGTGGTAAGATGATAGCTTATGCATCTAGGTAGTTAAAGGTGCATGAACGCAATTACCCCACTCATGACTTGCAGTTAACAGCCGTGGTGTTTGTACTTAGAATCTGGAGGCCCTATCTCTATGGAGTGCATGCTGATATTTAAACTGACCATAAAAGTTTGAAGTATGTTTTCTCACAAAAAGAATTGAACCTCAGGCAGAGGCGTTGGATGGAGATTTTGAAAGACTATGATATAAGTCTGCATTACCATTCGGGCAAGGCAAATATTGTAGCCGGCGCCCTCAGCAGGTTGTCTATGGGCAGCCATTCTTATGTAGAAAAAGGAAAGAAAGAGATGCTGAAGGATATTCACCGCCTTGTAAATCTGGGAGTGCGACTCTTAGATTCCAAAAATGGAAGGATGATTGTTCATGAGTTAGCTAAGTCGTCCCTTTGTGCTGGAGTTAAGGAGAAGCAGGTTGAAGATCCCATCTTGATACAAATCAAGAAAGATATTGGTCAATAAAAGGTTTTGTCATTTGAAATTGGTGGTGATGGTATTCTAATATTTCAGGGTAGGTTGTGCATTTCGAATGTTGATGGACTTCGGGAAAGAATCCTTGATGAGGTGCACACTTCGAGGTATGTCGTTCACCCAGGCTCTACTAAGATGTACCATGATCTTAAAACCTTATATTGGTGGAATAACATGAAATATGGTGTAGCTGATTTTGTGTCCAAGTGTTTGAACTATCAACAAGTGAAGGTAGAACACATGAGGCCAGGTGGTACTTCCCAAGAGATACATCTGCCTTTATGAAAGTAGGAGATGATAAACATGGACTTCATTACAGGATTTCCGAGATCCCAAAACCAGTATGATTCTATATGGGTGATTATAGATCAATTGACAAAGTCAACCCACTTTTTGCCTGTAAGGACTAATTATTCGGGAGAGGGTTATGCTAAGATTTACATTAATAAGATAGTTCGGTTGCATGGGGCACCGGTTTCCATTATATCCGATAGAGGCACACAGTTTTCATCTCAGTTCTGGAGATTTTTTTAGAAAGGTTTGGGTACACAAGTGAATTTGAGCACAATTTTCCACCCTCAGACGGATAGGCAAGCTGAGTTACCATTCTGACCCTTGAGGATATGTTGACGGCATGCGTCATTGATTTCAAAGGTAGTTGGGTAGATCACTTGCCACTGGTTGAATTCTCTTACAATAATAGTTACCATGACAGGATCAAGATGGCTCCTTTTGAGGCTCTGTATGGAAGGAGATATACGTCTTCGATAGGATGGTATGAAGTGGGTGAGACCCAGTTATATAGGCCTGATCTTGTTTATCAGGCGATGGAGAAATTGAAGATCTTTAGAGAATGACTCAAGATTGCTCAGAGTCATTAGAAGTCCTATGCCAATGTTCGAAAAAGAGAACTAGAGTTTGAAGTTGGTGATTGGGCGTTTCTCAAGGTTTCTCCTATAAAAGGAGTTAAGCGGTTCGAAAAAAGGGGTAAACTAATCCCTCGATTTAGAGGGCCATATCAGATTTTAAGAAAGATTGGTGCAGTTGCTTATAAGCTAGAATTGCCTACAAGTTTGGGTTTCATTCATCCGGTATTCCATGTATCCATGTTAAAAAAATGCTTCGGAGATCATTCTTTGGTATTACCAGTAGAGGGTGTCAAAGTGACAGATTTCTTATCTTACAAAGAAGAGCCCATTGAAATTTTAGATTTCCAAGTTTGAAAGTTAGGAGCAAAAAGATAGCCTCAGTAAAGTTTCTGTGGAGGAATTAGAAAGTCAAAGAAGCAACTTGGGAGTCAGAAGACGACATGAGAATTAGATATCCCAATTTGTTTGCTTCGATGAAGGATGAGAAAGAAGGTACTATTCCTATCTTAACTTTCCTAGTCCTTTATTATGCTTGAAATCGTGTTTTTCTGTATCCTGCATCATCATTCGGGGACGAATGATCCTAAGGGGGGGATAATGTAATGCCCCGCAATTTGGGCTACAATATAGACCATAAATCTGATGTGTTGATAAATCCCGAATCCATAAAATACTATTCCAATACGGCATGTTAATTATTTGTGTAGCATATGAATCCATTCAAGCTTGAATTTAGACCATAGAGGTCCTTCAACTCAAGGAAGAGTTGAAATTATTTCGATCGACTAAGTTTTAGTTGACGTTATAAATTGTGTAAGCTTCAATCGACCATAACTCTTTGTATATAACGAATGAGGGAGCCTACTATGTGTCAAATAATAGGTCTTCGAGTTAGCTTCCCAACGATACCAATTTTGCTAAAATCTGACACCCGACTAAGAAGTTATGCCCTTTAAAAGTGATATGCGTCGTCAACCAATCGTCCATGGCCGCTGGAAAGCATAGGCGATAGCCTAGGCGGCGCCTATGTAAACATAGGTGATAGCCTAGGAGGCTCCTATGAAAACATAGGCTATGGAATGGGCGGCGCCTATGTACAGAATTCAAGTGGCATAAACACTCAATTTTTGGGGAAAAATGGTCCTTTTCAACCCTTACTTAGCCCTGAAACACGAAATTCAGTTCCAAGGATGCCAAAATACACCTTCATTCATCAAAAGTGCTCAAGAATTCTCCTTAGGGTTTCAAAATAAAAACCCAAGCAACTCGAGATTTGACCGGGGGTTTTAGGAACAAATTGCATATTTGGAATCCTCTCAACGTAGGCTTCGAGAAGCATCTAATATTCATAGTAATCGAGGTACGTGGAGTTATCTCAAAGATCTCATGGGCTTTACAAATTCATATTTTCAAATGGGGGTTATGAAATTATGAATATGATTATGTTTTAAATGATTTATGATATTGATTTGGCCCTTATGCCTACTCCTAAAGTGATTTCCTATATGATTTATGTATATTCATGTATTCCGAAAAGATGTTAACTTGAGAGCATGAATGACATGAAATTTCCTCTCTTGATGTGAATTTGTTTTAAATGTTCATATGATTTAAATTGTTTGAAACATCTTGAAGAGCATGACATGATATGTTTTTAGAATTGATATGATTTTGACTTGAAAATGAGAAGGTTATTCATGTGGAATACAATGGTTGAATGAGAAGAATGATTTGATATTGATGGCTTGCAAGTCGGGTATGACGATACCCTACAGAGTATGACATGTGATTGATTTGAACAAAATTTGAATGCATTGATTTTACATGAGATAGGTGGATGCCTGAATAAGGCGTTTGAGTGTAAGGGCTCATCGTTGGAAACCGTGTTTGCCAACACAGATATTTGGTACAAGGATAAGTGATCTTGTGTACTTTACTTTATGTCATTCTCAAATTAGGACTATAGGTAGAATCCCGGTCTAAGTGATCTTGGACACTACCATTGGGTCGAGACACCATGCTTCGTGGTCTTGTGTGTCTCTCCCTCACTTATACTCTAATCTCGGTGGCAACCAAGTTTTGACAGTTGGTGTAAAATATGTAGGGTATTCCACCTAGCTCAGTTGCATTTCATTGTTATTGAGAAAGTATTCCGTTACGCCCATGTGTTTTCAAATGATTTGATATGAAATTGCTTTATAATGGCTCTCAACTATATTTTGTGAAAAAAAAATATTATGTTTTGTTTTGATATCTCTGCGTGCCAGTACTTTTGTGCTGACCCCCTCCCCTCTCGAACCTATCAGGTTCAGAGGCCCAGTCTAGGGGTCAAGAGAATCAGTAGATCAATTAGACAGAGTTGCAGAGACAAGTGGTGAGCCTTCTATATTTCGGAAGGTCTTATGTCCTGCAGTCTTTTTATCTTATATTTAGTTTTGGGGTCTACTGGGGGCCTTGTCCCAGTTTATATACAGTTACTTGACTCAGTCATTTGTTAGAGATTTCTGCAGACAATTGATGCTGGGGGAACCTTATTTCCCCGTTATTGTTTCTTTTCATATTTATGACCATGTTTCCAAATCATTGTGTTTCTTCTGCATTACTTTGATCATTTGAATTAGGTGCATGATTACTAGACAAATAGGGGTGTTTCGGTCCTCCATGGTTCGAAATGCTCGTCACGGCCAGGCCCTGGTTTGGGTCGTGAAAAATATCCACGTCAACCATTGATCATCAAGTACTAGTAGATGTTCACAAAATTCTAATATGATTAACACAAGGAGAGCCTGTCCTAAACAATAGGATAACAAAAGTCCGCCATGAATAATACGACAGTGGAAGTCCACCCTAAATAATAAGACAGGGCAATATCGCCAGAATAATAGGACAAGGGAATTCCGCCTCACATATTCAGATATGGAAAATCTGTATCAAATGATAAAACAGGGAAAGTCCACCCCAAATAATAGGACAAGGGCAATCTACCTTAAACAAAAAGAAAGGGGAAGTCCGTCAAGAACAATAGGACAAGGCAAGTCCACCTCTAGAAATAGGGAATACAACATAATTTTTTCTTCTCCAGTAAACTGTCTCGCTAAATGGAGGACTTTACACTTTTAGCAACCACCCATCAATCAAAAAACTCTACATCGCAAGATGTATCGCCAGTTAATATCTACAAAGGTACAACTTAAGTAGTCACTCTAGCATCTCAAAGCCTTCTAATTATCGTTGGAACTAATGCTAACATAATAAGGGTCTAAAACTATAATCCCTATCTAGGAGATAATCATGCGTAATGAAATAACTGCAACATAAAGGAATCAAAATCATACCTCAAATATCAATACTATTCCAATAACTAACCTATTATAAGCTAATTATAATAAAAATAACAATACAAAGTAATCGGCTAGCCTCAATAAGTAATACCTAAATCGTGCCCCATAACTCGAAAGGTTCAATATGCACACAACGCACCATAAGCCATACTCATAACCTATACCTATGCAACCCCCATAAGGCTGATAGATATAGACACTAATGTGATAAGCAATTCATATACAAGGATGAATGTAAAGTACAATCCATACTATCATTACCGAATCAAGTACCAAAATGTAACCCAGTATATACACCTCCTCCAGCTTGACAATTTGTAAAGGCAAGATCTACGGTGACCTCTCTTCTCCCATATAACAGATCACGGATGAAGGGTCCCCTAGGGGTTTTGAGAGTACCCGTATATACCAATCTGTACCCGATCTAAGATTTCTAATAGTCATCATTATCATCAATCTACTTCGTCCAGTACACTACATATATGTATACATATTTATACATACGTATACGTATATATATGTATATATAAATGTACCAGCTAAAACTATGGCTAAAATAGTGCAAGTCTGCGAACAGTTCATACAACACCTTGCTAGGTGCCCTAAAACATGTCCAAGATTAGGGGTGGCAAATAGGCGGGTTGGACTGAAGTTGGGTGGGTTAAGGTGGGCTGAACAAATAATTAGGCTAATGCCCAACCCTGCCCAAATGCATTTGCATCAACATGGGCTGCGTAAGATAGGCTAAATTATGGGTTATGGGTTAAAACCCAACCCATCCAAATGCAAGTTTAATCAAATTAAAAGAGCCGGCAAGTTTTTTCCCTTTTTTCTATCCTTTTACCTTTTCCTTTTTTTATTTTTTATTTTTTATTTTTTATTCCATTTTTTCATGTTTTGTTTCTTTTTTCCTTTTTCTTTTATTTTCTTTCTTTCTATTTTTTTTTCATTTTTAATCTATTTTTTATTTTTTATTTTTTTTTTTTCATTTTTTTTTTTTTTTTTTTTTTTTTTGTTATTTTTTTTTATTTTTTTTCATTTTTTTTATTGTTGTTGTCGCATTTTATATTTTATATATTATTGGAATTTTATATTTATTTGTGTCATATATATTCCAAATAAATTTATTGTTTATATTTGAATACTTTAGCTGTGAATATAATTTATCATTTATATTTGTATACAAATAGTTATAAGGGATAATTCTATTTACTTGAATCGAAATATTTACTATACAATATGTCTTTCAATGCAAACATATCATTAGTATTTGTATGTCAAGTTTATCATTTGCATTTCTATAAAAATATGTGTCATTTAAATGTGTATGGTTCAAGTTGCATAAACATGTATTATTTGATACAAATGTAAATGTTGTATTTGTATATTTTAACATTTTATTTTAGTAATTTATCATTTATATTTGTATTGTTCAATTTATATTAATAAAATGCAATTTGTATAAATCATATAAAATATAAATCATGGTGAGAACTGCAAAATACAAATACAAGTGGAAACTATAAAATATAAATATAAACACAAGCGTGAACTATAAAATACAAGTTCAATTATATCAACGAATACAAAAATATAAATGATGATGTGAACTATAAAAAACAAATACAAATACAAGTAGAATTATAAAATACAAATACAAATGTCAACTATAAAATATAAATACAAACACAAACGTGAATTATAAAATACAAATGCAATTGTATAAATAAATACAAAAATATAAATGATAGTTCGAATACAAACAAAGTAAGTCATTGCGGTATTTCCGTTCTCAATCATAACTTGTGCTCCACATAGCCATATTTTTTAACAATATAAATAAAATAAATAAAAAAATAAAAAACTAAAAAATTCAAAAAAGAAATAGAAATACAAGCTAGAGATAGAATAGAGAAAAGAAAGAAAAAAAACAAAAAAAGAAGAAATGAAAAAAAATAGAAAAAAAGAAGGACAAAAACGAAAAGAAGAAGAAAAAGCCAAAAAAAGGGGGAAAATATCAAAAAGGAAAAAAATAGAAAATCAAAAAAATAATAATCAAAAAGTAAAAGAAAATAAAAAAGAGATAAAAGAAAAAAATGATGGTGAATATAAATACAGTGACCGGTTATGATGTATCTGTCATCTTCCATGACTTCTACTCGATGTAATCATATTTTTCAGAAATATAAAAAAAGTACACAATATAAAATACAATAAAAATGAAATAATGAGAAAGAGAAAAAACAAAAGAGAGGAAATTAAAAAGAACAAAAATGGAAAAACAAAAGAAAGTAAAAAAAAAATGGAAAAGAAAGAGAAGTAGAGGCTAGAGATAAAAAAAATAAAAAAATGAAAAAAAAAGAAAGAAATGCCATAAATTGTAATTTTAAAAATTCGGTTAGAAATACGCTCATTTTGTTACCTAGGCTATTTTTGTAAGTCCCACATTAATAAAATAAGATTTTGTAAAAGTTTAGCAATTTGATTGGTAAAGTTTGGGCATCATCCTAGGTCTATTTGGGTTGGTGATTTTTAATAGGTTGACTTGGGCTAGGCCAAATTATCCCAATATCAAAATCACTCTTGCCCAAACCCATAAAACCTTGGGGGGGTTAGGCAGGTTATTTGGGTTTGGGCTAATTTTGCCACCACTAACTAAGATAAGGAATTGAAGTGAGTATTGGTACAATGATTGGAAATATAAAGACAAAAGATGGAGGACTATTTTTCTTTTGAAAGTGAAGAAAGAACATAAGAGGGAACCTATTATATAATGAATGTAGTAAACCCATGGATAGGATATCCCTTAAGACTTATTAGTTAGGGCAGAGACAAATTCAGTATTTGATGTTTATAGATTTTAACTTGTCACTGAATTCATAACTCGTTGTAGTTATATTACTAGCTTCACGGTTAAATATTTATGTATATTTAATGAATTTTCTTGTACAAATATGGAGTCTAAGAAAAAGTTATTTGGTTCATCTGAATTTGTAATTAATTATCTACCTACGTCCAAATCAGTGACTTCATTACCCAGGGTAAACTCTGAGACTAAGTCAGCACAAAAGTGTAGAACGGATCGAAATCTCTCTAGATCGTGGTACATAGTAGTAGTACAATTATGGACCAAAATCTATCTTGGCCAAATGTCTAGAACATCAGTTTCAGTCTCATAAGTTATTCATTAAGATGGTATGATTCTCGTTCTAAAGAAATTCATTTTACAAGTGAAAAGTAGGAATAAATCCCTTTTTATGAAAAAAGAGTAGTAAAATCATATTGATTTATCTTTTTAGTGAACATGAATGTATCAAATCTATGCACGCCATCACCAGTATCCAAACATTATGATTATAAGCATCAAAATGTAACACTACAACCATGTCCTTTACAAGGGTAAATCACTTCACAAAATTCAACCAATATCATAATCACCGTCGTAGGACAACAATACATATCCAATATAACCATATCATAATAATCCAGGAAAAACAATCACAATCCACCGAGTATCGTAGTAAATATTGTATAACATGCTAGCAACCTAGGATAATAGGATCTTTGAAACATAATAAGTATTTCATCTTATGGTCAATTACACTTCTAGCCCCAATACTCATAAATTAGGCTTAGTCGAGGTGTACTGCTTAATATAATTCCCTAACATCCCTATCTAGCAATTAATATATATAATGCACCATCACATGAAGGAGTAGACAGAAACCTACCTAGATGTCAAACCGCAATCCTTCAATCACCTATAAATCATCCACCTTTGCTCAACAATTCCGAAATATTTTCACACTAGTAAAGTAGTAATCTACACATTGCTAGGAATAAAAAGAGACCTATATTGCAATATTAAAGAGGGGTCTAAAAATGAACCCCAAAAATAGGATTAATAATAAAAGCAGTAAAACAATAATTTTATATTAAAAATATGTTATGCACACTCATAGGTGTCTATAGCTAAAGATCAAGAAAATATGAGATAAAATGGGGTTCAAATCAAAGAAAAATCATTTTCAAGCTTTCCGGCAGAAACCCCTAAAACCGATTTTGAAATTAAGAATTTGAAGTTGTTTTGAAGATGAAATCGAGAGTAAAATGATACTTATAATATTATAAGAATTACACATGGAAGAAATCTGAAAAAATCCTTTGGAATAGCCCACATTCGAGCTCCTAAACCCTAAAAATGGTTAAATAGGGTTTTGTTTCTCAACTTGGGTGGAAATCATGAAAAATAAAATAGAAGTTCTTGAGAAATGGAGGAAATAGAGTTATAAATTGATAGTTAATAATTATATGAGAAAAATGCATAAAAATTGGAGCATTCTAGCTCCAAAAATGTCAGAAATATGAAAAGGGTTAGATTTGGATCGTATACTCATCAATGGTCACTTAAGAGACACTATGATTATTTAAGAGACCTCGTTCAAGGATCAAAATATCGCTTAAACGGTCAAATGTTTCCTTAAGTGACCTGGTAAAATGATCAACGATCATGTAAGCGGCCTTATCAGCACCAACAACATTCATAATTTGTTTTTAACCCTCTGATCTCATCCTAAACCCTATGAAAATGAACCGATAGTGAAAATTGATTGTAAAAAACGTTCCAGATATAGTGGAATCACAAAACTTTCATATCAGATCATTTTGAGTATATGTGGGCCCCATATCTGTAGTTCTATTTTTCATATAATTTTCCTAAAATCCCAAAATTTCTCTAGAAGCCTCCGACCTGAATCAAGGGTCCCGTTAGCCTAAAATCAATATTTTAGAGTTGATGGCATTGTTGGAGTTCTCATATGATGTCTTGTACTACGACCTTTTGTCCAAGAGCAAATCCTAAATAGGTAAAAAGCTCCAAAATAAGAAATTGAGTCTAAAACCAAACGAACTATCTGATAATAAATATGATTGTTCCAACAACTCATAAATGACTTGTAGCCACTGTAGGAAAGCTCAAAACCCCAAAAATGCATGCAAATTGAGGAAATGACTTGGAGGGTCATTACAATATCCATTACTAAAAGAACTTTCTTTTGCAAAAGGCAAATGGATGGAAGAAGCACAAAAAGTCAAAGGGATAAAATACTGGGCATGTATGCTCTGAGCACAACTTGCTAGATAACCTCCAAGAAGAGCTAACACTTATAAGGGATTTTTCTACAAGTATCCCTTTTCTAACCATTTCTATACTTCACTCTCAAATAGCCAAATTTAAACCTTAACCACCAACTAGTCTCCAACTAAAATAAGGAAGGTTGATGCATGCAAATTTAAACGGTGACACAATAATACCACATCGATACCAACATAATCAAATGAAATCTCATCCAAGCCAAATACAAACCAAGGAATGAGTCATGCAACCAACTACAAATCCGAATATAACCTTCTTTTGTCTTTCCAAACCTTCTATCCACTCCAAACTAAGTAGAAAGTAATTAAGACCTGTCTATACAATTCCATCACTCTAACCTCGAAGGACGGAAGTTGATGCACTGAAAGTCCATAATAGAAAACATGAGAATATTCCCATAAGCTGCTACTTAGGAACAAAATTTGAGACAAACAAGCTCCACAATCTATGCCAATGCTTCAACTAGTCCGGATGACCTTGAAACTAACCTCTAGGAGTTTGAAGCACACACACTTACCATAGAATGATCCGCTCCAAGATATCCTATTAATTGAGGATAAGTCCATGCTGAATTCAACTCACATATAATATTCCCACTAAGTAAATCATCAAAAATCCCAATTATAACTGGAACCTAAGGTTAAAGTTAAAGTAACCAATATTTTGCCAATCGAACTACTACCAGAACACATATCAACCACAGTATATTTAAACTGAAGAAGTCCTAATAGGTAGAAAATAAAAGGTTGCACCCAAGCTCTACAAGTCCAAGATGAAATCTCAACACCAAAGCTGAACTGCTTGATCTCCACTACCCAATCGAGACTTGAAAATAGGCTAGAATCTACACTATGATCCATCATAACATCCAAATTGCCATTCCAAGGCATTAAATCCGAAACTGAGCTAACGAGTCTGATCTAAGGTCAGATACCCAATCGATCTTAGTATCTGAATCATACATATCTCTTCTAGATTATATCACAGTGAAATTAAAATGCAGCTGAAGAACAAAATCATAATAGAGGATAAATCACCAACTAAAAACACAAGCAATCAACTTTACATCTACTGAGGGAATGAACCACCAAAGCATACCTAAGAACTCAACAATGTTGCAAGTTATACTAAAGATAACCAAAACTCTAGTAACTTGGAGAAATACAACTTTAGCAAAAAAATAATCAATCTAATACTCCATCTCAACAATGAATACTAAAACGACCAACTTAAGAAGCAATCATAAGAAATATCACCTATCTCTAACTCTCCAAACCCTACTGAAATAAAAACCATATCATGACAAGAATAGAGTATCCAACTCTACACCAATACCAATAACAAACCATCATCAAGAGATGAACCCAAAAAACTTGAAAGATGAATCCAAAACCTCTGGACATCAATATCAAAATCACTACCAGCGATGAACTAGTCAAATCTAAAGGACGGACCCCAAACTAGTCAACCTCTATGCAACCTAATCACCAACTCTAAAATTGCAGAAAGACCATGGAAAGCTAACTTACCTTCAATACCATAATAAAATCCACAACTAATCTAGCATAGACAACAAAATAAAAAAATGACCAAACTTACCTATCTATATGAGAGAAATTATCCAACCAAGCTAGTCGTCCAAGACTATGAACCATAATTGCGAGAAAGGGAATTCTAACTAGATACTACTAGTCTAGTCGTCTAACAAGCACGGATTAATAAACATCAAGTAATGATAAAAATAATAACAACAACAATATAACATCAATATAATAAATAGGTAGAACCAAAATAAAATCAACAACAAGTACCACTATAGGGCCATAACAAGGACAATATACCATGGTAGACGGGACTCGAACCTAAATGCTACACCAATAGGGAAAATATCAACATGAATCCATTATATACACCTTTAAAAGAAATAATCTATGAGGAGTAGTCATAGAATCATAGACTCTATATCAAGGCACACAATAATCAATATAAACATACCAAGGCATACAATTATCGACGAATATGAGAACCCCAATTTAGATCAATGAAAAGGTAAAGGCGAAAACTTAAAATATGCCTATCATAGTGAAATCCGAAGTCAAATACCCAATACACCCGAGGGTGAATAAATCTTAGTTTCTCAAAATATAGAATGAGTATTTGAATCATTGACTAAGGCACTAAGTGCACTACTTCTAATTGAGGGTACCACAACACTATGAGACTAACTTGAATGAGCCAAATGACCAATAATCCCATGCCGAGAACACTTTCTAGACCATTAACCAATCTTTTTACAGTCGTAGAAAACCTTTGAGGCCCTAACCAAGAGAAAAATAAAACTTGACCATAACTGGCTGACCAACTTACGTTAAGGGAATGCCCTACAAAATGACCATCCACTCCAAAATCATAACATATCTCAGGACCTCTAGGCCATCAAGGAATACATGCTAACTTTATTCGAGCAACCAGCTCATATCTAAGACACTCTCTAGACCAATGTCCCATACCGTCACAACTAAAACAAGCTCTTTGGTATGGTTGTCACGGCCTAACAAACCATACAAAAAACTCTGCAAGGTCTAACAAGAACTCTGCCTGCTGAGACTACCATGACTAATATAAGATCCATCCATAGTTTAAAATGCTATCTTCTTAGAACATATAGGCTGCAAGTGAAGCTGACCTCCATAGGGAGGGTCCTTACTCTCGGATGGAGTACGAACAACACTGTACTTATGACATGGCCTCTTATCACCACCTTCATAAGTCTTAATACATGCACTCTCTGTGGCTTTCACATGATCAACAACCTAAAAGAAGGAATACTCAATAGCTCCAATGCCAATAAGGGTAGCAATGCTAAATTTCTATAAATCCGTACACTATCTCATGGTTTGAATGATATAGCATAGGATTATACCTGGCCACCTCAAGGAACCCATTATCAAACTCCAAAACAAGCAAGGAACCCAGATGAACACCAATAATCCCAATTCTAGCCTAACAACTACTCAAAAAATTTAATGTCATCCCTAGCTATTAGGTTCTTGGAAAAAAAATAGGATCCATAATGTTGAATTTTGAATGGCTAAAGTAGTTACAAACTCTATAGGAGCCTGGGTTGGCCCCTAATCCTCTGACTGGTGCTGAAGATCTTCAACATCCATTCCTAACTCCCTAGTGGTCCAACACTACACTAAAGCTCTAGAAATGCTTGTTGAAGTCCCATCTATATCTACTGATAACCTTGCATCATCCATCTGGGACATAATAGAGTTAAGGAATAGACTTGAGGCTCATAGAAGTACGTATACACAACAAAGAATTCAACACCGATCAATAGGATTCTATTAGACACTTAGCTCTTATTCTAACACATCGGTAAACATAGCACTTATATCAATTTGTCACAATCTAATTTATCAGGTCATGATAGAACTTACTATAACCTACTAATAGGTAAGACAACCAATAGTTTAAAACTACTAGCAATGGACTACAAAGAGAAATAAATAAAGAATGCAGAATAAATATAGTTAAAGACTAAAATACATAAAATAGTACCAAAACCTGGTGGAAGTAGTACAAGATCTTATAATGTCATAAGATCAAAATATAAAGTACTAAATGAATATATTGATACAACCCATATCTGAATACAACAAAGAGATTAGTTTAATACATAGGATTGAGAATAGCAATACTATGAACACTAGGAGATCACCCAATGTATCCGAACTATAGCTATTCTAAATAACACATCCAACAATAGCGAGAACCCATACATTGATGTGCAGGCTATAGAAGTGTAGTATGAGTACCAGACATGTGGTACTCAGTAAGAAACTTCCTACTGAGCTCCAAAGATAATTCAAATATCTAGGAAGCAAAAATAGTAAATATAAAGAGACAATAAGGATAGACTATCCTATTCTAGCCATACTCAGGAACCTAAGCACTATACTATATATCACTAGACAATATATAAATAAAGAATAAAGAAGGATATATATATATATATATGTATGTATGTATGTATGTATACAAGGCCAAGGAATGGATATACAACATGAATTAATGAAAGAAGAGTGGAATATACGATAATGTCATATCTACTATAGATATGTACTATTCATAAAGAAGGCTAGCTCAAAGGTAAAACCTAAATATTACACTTGCATCTCAATGCCTCCTAATCATATTAGGAACTAGTGCTAACAAAATCATAGTCTAAGACCATAATCCCTATCAATGGGATAATCATACGTACTAAAATAACCACATGAAAAAAAAATCAAAATCTACATCAAATATCAATACCTATCCAATACTCAACCTGTCACGAGCTAATCAAAACAACAGTAACAATATAAAGTAGCTAGCTAGCCCAAACAAATAATACCGAAACTATGCCCCATAACCTAGAAGGTCTAGTCAGCACACAACACACCACAAGCAATACCCATCACCTATACCTATGTAACCTCTCATAAGGCTATAGATATTGACAATACTGGTGATAGGGAATGCACATACATGAGAAAATACAAAGTATAATCCATACTACCATAACTGAACCAAGTACCATAATGTAACCTAGTGTATCAACCACCTCTACCTCGACAGCCTATAACGGCATGACCAACGGTGACCTCTCTTCTTTAGTACAATGGCTCATGGATGAAGGGTCCACTAGGCAGTTTTGACATATCCCTATACACCGACTTGGTCCTAATCTAGAATTTTCTATAAACATCTTTATCATCAATCCACTCTATTTAGTACCCCATATATATATATATATACATGAGCTAGAATTATGGCTAAAAAAGGGTAAATCCTCAAATCTACTATCTGGGGTAAACTCCGAGACAAAATTATCAGAAAAGTATAGAAAGAGTTAAAATCTCTCTCGACTGAGGTAAATATTAGTAGTAAAACTGTGGACCAAAATCTATCTCGATCAAATCTCTAAAACATAATATTTAGTCTCAAAGGCTCATAAGCTATTCATTAAGATAGTACGATTCCCATTATGAAGAAATCTATTTTAAAAGTGAAAAGTTGGTATAAATCCCTTTTTAGGAAAAAGAGTAGTAAAATCATATTTTTAGTGAAATCATACAATTTAGCCTTTTAGTGAACATAAATGTATTGAATCTATGCATGTCATAACCAGTATCCAAAAAATACGATTATAATCATCTAAATGTCAATAGACTACAACCATGTCTTTTACACAGATAAACCACTTTTCAAAATCTAACTAATATCATAATCACAGCCTCAGGCCTAATAATACAAATTCAATACAACCATATAATAATAATTCAGAAAAAACCATCATAATCTGTTGAGTATCTTAGTAAATATTATACTCAAGGTTTATTAGTCTCAACTATGCCTAACATGCTAGCAACCTAGGTTAATAGGATTCTAGAAGCATAATAAGTATTTCA
>NC_061119.1:62977360-63024321 GCF_002878395.1 Capsicum annuum | reverse complement strand
CTAGCAACCTAGGTTAATAGGATTCTAGAAGCATAATAAGTATTTCACCTTACTGGCAAATTACCCTTCTAGCCTCCAAACTCATAAATTTGGCTAAGTTATGGTGTACAACCCAAAATCATGCCCTAACATACAACATATATAATACACCATCTCAAGAAGAATAGTAGAAAGAAGCCTACCTCAATGCCAACTGCAATTCTTTAATCACCCATAAATCATCCGTCTTTGCTCCATAATCCTGAACTGCTATCATGCTTTTAAATTAGTAATCTACATGTCATTAGGATCAAAATAAGACCCATTTTCTATATTTAAAACTGGTCTAAAAACGAACCCCAAAAATAGGTTTAAAAAATAAAAAAGAGTAAAACCATAATTTTATTTATAAATATATTATCCATAATCATAGGAGTGTACAACTAAAAATACTAGTGAAAATGTGACAAAAATGAGGTTAAAATTGAAGAAAAATCATTTTCGAGCTTTACTTGCAAAAACCCTAAAAAACCATTTTGAAAATAAGAATTTGAAGTTGTTTTCAATATGAAATCAAGGGAAAAATGATAATTATAATATTAGGAAACTTACCCATGGATGAAATCTCAAAAACTTCTTTAGAATTGACCAAATACGAACTCCCAAGCCCCAAAATGTTGAAAATGGGGTTTTGATACCCAACTTTGGTGGAAACCACGAAAAAAAATAAAAATTCTTGTTAAATGGGGAAATTAGAGTTATAAATTAATTGTAATTGATTATATGATAAAAACATATCAAAAATCATCAAAATCAGAGCTTTTTAGCTCTAAAATGTCAAAAATATTAAAAGAGTTTGATTTGGGTCTTATACTCAGTAATGGTCTCTTAAGCGACACTTTGATCAATAGAAAGACATAGTCAAAGGGTCAAAATTTTTCTTAAGTGGACAAATATTCAAATAAGTGACCCGGTCAAATGGTTAACGATTGCTTAAGAGGCCTCACCAGCACCAACGACTTTGAAAACTTTTTTTCGATCCTCAGAACTCATCTGGAACCTTATGAATGTTAATCAATAGTGAAAATTGATTGTAAAACATTCTCCAGATACAATGGAATCATTTTAACTTTCATACAAGGTCTTTTCAACTAAATGTGTTGCCCACACTATAGTTCTATTTTTTATAATTCGCCTAATAGCCCAAAATAAGTCCAGAAGCCTCAGGACCTGAACCAAGGATCCCTCTTGCCTAAAAATCAATATTTAGAGTTGATGGTACTGTCAGAATTCTCATCCTACTTAATCCACTAGGAGTTTTGATTCAACATCAAATTCTAAACTCCAAAAGCTCCCAATAAGAAAATGAGCCTAAAATCAAAAAGAACTTTCTAATAACCAAATCGATAGTTCTGCAAGTCATATGTCACCACTGTGGGAAGGCTCGAAATGCTGGAAATGTACATAAATAATGGAAATAACCTAAAGGGTGATTACATAGTGATTGCCTACTCTTTTTCTCATTAGTTTTATTTTTTTTTATATTTTTAAGTTGAAAATAAAAATTTATCTAGTATTTGGCTTTGTAGTTTATTGTGATATCTGGCTTACTTAATCACCTATATATTTTGATTGACCCTACTGCCTAGTTGGATAAATTATATTATATATGACCATTACACTTTCTCTCTTTGAGGAGTGGATTTGGATGTTATCATTCATGCATTCTTTTCTTTCCTCATATTTCTATGATTTCTCATCTTTGTCTTATCAGAAAGTCTATTATTCATATTCCTCTTGGCATCCAAACACCAATTTCCCTATGCACTAATGGTTCGAAAGGATTTGAATATTTCATCATCTATTGATTGAATTTGAAAGAAGATGTTTGACCACCGAAAATAGAGGGAAAAGAGCCATGATATTTCTTTCCCACTTTTTAGGATTTTGACAACCATAGTCTTTTTGTTTATTCTCATATGATTCTCATGCATGACGGTATCACTAAAAGTTTAGCCTTCTTAATGACAGTATTGATATAGTCTCCCTCAAGAGTTGTAATAATAAATCAAATGAATTCTTAAAGGTCAGCAAACTTTTGGGTTTACAATAACCAAGAACGACGTTATGAAAGGATTTGAGTCCATTATTTATGGTGGTCTTAGGAGATGATGATGCCATTATACTATCTAGGGATTCCAGTAATAAGGAGTTCAAAGATTCCTATCGTGAGAAATCCTCTGAGGATGTGATCCCTCCCTCAAAGAGAAGTAGAATGATTATCTCATCCAGCATCTTTTATAAGAATAAGAGATTAACTTTAGAAGTCAATCATATAACTAGGGTCAGCTCTCACCATCCACTCTCTTTTGTTCCTTGAATTTTGGGCTTGGGTGCTACAACGATCTCTTATAATCCCTTTTCTTCCTTAAGACTGTGATTCGTCAAATAAGATTCTTAAAATCCCGACCATAAATGAGGATCTAAAAAGGAAAGATTTTAATTGAGGTCCCAAGAACGGTTATTCCCTCTGAAGTGCATGAAATGATGACTTAGTATAAGGTTATAAGAAATTCAACCATCTCTCAGGTTAGTATGAGAATGCCACATACTAGAGCTTAGGAAATAATATCCCTTTCTAGTCCTTTAGAAAATCAACCCTTTCTAGCGCTCCTAGTGCACAATCTTTTGACCTACTGCATGGTCTTTTGTAAATTCAAAGGGTCCAGCCACCTCTATCTCACCTACCAACACTCAGAATCGAGCTCTATATGTTGTATCAGGAACTTAGTCCCTTGCTCTATATGTTGTATCAGGAACTATCTTAGTCCCTTGACTCCTCTTATGCACTAGTTGGCTCTTACCCGACTCACATGAAAGATCCAGAAGAAGGCTTTTCGTTACCCTATGTTGAAAATATGTCTCAAAAATAAAGTAAGAATAAATATTTTTAGTAGTTTTAAATTATTAGAGTCCTATGTGACTAAAGAATTAGATATCCCAATTTAAATTGAAGGGTAGTTAGAAATTTAGCTATAAATATATGTTTTGAGTTATTAATAAAAAATTTCCTTTGACAATACAATTGCAGTATCTTTTTTACTTCCAAATTTTACTCTATTATTTATCTAAGTTCATAGTCAAAAACCAACAATTGGTATCAAGAGTCGATTTTCTTGAGGGATTTGTGAGAGATGAATTATGAAAATAACTTTTCCCAAATAGCTCCTCCTGTCTTTGATAGTGAGAATTACCATATTTGGGAAGTAAGAATGGAGACTTATCTTGAGGCTTTAGATATTTGGGAGGCCGTGGACAAGGATTATGATGTTTTTCCGCTACCCGATAATCCCACGATGTCCCTGATCAAAAGTCAAAAGGAAAAGAAAATTCGAGCATCAAAGGCAAAAGCAAATTTATTTGCTAGTCTGTCTCCAATGATTGTCATGAGAATTATGACCCTTAAATCAGCAAAAGAAATTGTGGATTATCTGAAGAAAGAATATACAGGAGATGAAAGAATACGAGGCATGAAGGTGTTGAATCTAATAACTAAATTCGAATTATAAAAGATGAAAATAATTTGAGACCGTCAAAGAGTACTCAGACAGTCTTCTTGGAATTGTTATAAGGTAAGATTGCTCAGCACAAAATTAAAAGATTCAAAAAAAATTTAGAAAATTATTGGTACAGTGCCTGAAAGATACGAAGTATCAATAACTACCTTGGAAAAAACAAAAGACTTGTCCAAGATTACCTTGGCTGAATAGTTAAATATGCTACAGGCATAAGAGCAAATGAGGCTTTTGAGGCAGGGTGGTATGATTGAAGGAGTTTTGGTAGTCAACCACAAGACTCAAAGCAAAGGTAATAATTCTAGAAAAAATTACCCACCTTGCCAGCACTGTGTCAAAATTGGTCATCCTCTATTTAAATGTTGGAAGAGACCAGATACACAATGCAAGATTTACAATCAACTTTGGCATGCAGCTATGATTTGCAAAAGCAAAGCTCAAAAATATGAAGCAGAAGCCCAAGTCACCAAAGAAGAAAAAGATCACTTATTTGTGGAAACATCTTCAACTGAGAAATTTGATTTTTGGATAATTTACAATGGTTGTACAAACCACTGACATATGAAAAAACTCTTTTCAAAGAGTTTTTGCCTTTGGAAAATAATAAAATCAGAATTGGGAATGATGACTATATTTCTTAAGAAGGAAAAAGAAATATTGCAATCAAAATAATTTTATGTACAAAAATAATTTTAAATGTCCTTTATGTGTCCGATATTGATTAAAGTTTATTAAATGTTGGTAAGCTAATGAAAGAAGGATTTAAATTATTATTTGGAGACAAATATTGTCAAATCTTTGATTCTACTAATCATGAGATTTTACAAGTTGACATGAGAAACAAAAGTTTCATATTTAATCCAATTGAAGATGCACATAAGCCATGCAAGAACAAATATGAATTGACAGATTTATTTAAGAGGTCAAATTCAGCCGAAGCCGAGACAATTTTTGATCCAAGGAGGAGTGTTGAAAATATGACTTAGAAATAAAGTAATAATAAATATTTTTAGTAGTTTTAAATTATTAGAGTCCTATGTGACTAAGGAATTAGTTATCCTAATTTGAATTGAAGTGTAGTTAGAAATTTGAGAAAATTGAAGGAAAGGTATCTTTTAAGTCTCTAATGAAGTATTAGTGACATTGACCAACTTAAAGGGTCAAACATAATTAGACAACTTGATTAAGTTAATTGTGGACTTGATTAATATTTTCAACTTTCTAATCTTTTAAAATATACAAATCAACCCACACCCTTCTTCTCTAAATCAACTGTCTCTCTCTTCTCTCTCTCTCAACAGTCTCTCAACTCTCTCCCAACCAACAGTTCTATAGAATTTCTCCCTTCAAGATCCGACGACAAATAGCTGGGCGAGTTTATTTTTGACCTTCAACCATCAATCAATATGAGGAAACAGAGAAACCTGAGCCAACTTCTCCGGCGACAACAACTTGGAGTTCTTCATCATCCCATTTCTTATTTCATAGGTAAAAAATTATGAAGTGAGCCAACTTCTCTTCTAGATTGGTTAAAAACTTCAATATATCTTGATTAAATTTGAAATGTGGACTAAAAAAACCCTAATTTCTTGTATTTATTCTCCACTCTTTTCGCTGTGAAATATAATTTTTTATTATTATTGTAGTTTCTTTTGTCGAACTGTTGATTCAATTTTATTGGTGATTTTTTGTCATCGTTGATGTTCTTAGTGTGCATGTATTATGTTAGTGTTGCTGGGTTGATTTGTTATTTTTCTTGGTAAAAGTGGTGATGCAACAGAGTAATCATCTGATACAACAGATTAACCATCTGATGCAATAAATTAATCATCTGATGCAATAGATTAACTATCTAGTGCAATAGATTAACCATCTGGTGAAATAGATTAACCATCTAATGCAATAAATTAACCATCTGATCCAACAGATGAAATATCTGATGCAACAAATGAACACCAATAGATAATTTATCTGTTGTAACAGATGACTCTTCATTTGGAAGAAATCTAAACAATATTGATCTAAAAGATAACTCATTTACAAATAGATGAGTGATCTATTTTAACAAATGTGTGGCCTGTTTTTATTATTTCCAATGGATTACTCATCCATTGCAACAGGTTTCTTATATGCTGCAATAAATATCCTTCTTGGTGTAACAGATGAGTTATCTACTTTTATTGTCTCCAATGGATTACTGATATACTGTAATAGGTTAGTTATATGCTATAAAAGATAACCTACCTGGTGCAATAGATGACTGATCTATTTTTATTATTTCCAATGGATTAATCATCAGCTGCAATAGGTTGCTTATATACTGCAACAGATATCTTACCAGGGGCAACAAATGAGTGATATATTGGAAATAATAAAAATAGACCACTCATTTGTTACACCAAGTAGGATATCTGTTGCTACCCGGTGCAACAGATGAATGATATGTTAGAATTATTTCCAACAGATTACTCATCTGCTATAATAGGTTGGTTATATATTGCAACAGATAACATTCCTGATGCAACAGATAAGTGATCTGTTTTTATTTTTTTAAACGGATTACCCATCCATTGTAATAGGTTGGTTATATGTTGCAATAAATAACCTTCCTGGTGCAACAAATGAGTGATCTATTTTTATTCTTTCCAATGGATTACTCATCCATTGCCATAGGTTGGTTATATGTTGAAATAGATAACCTTCTTAGTGTAACAGATGAGTGATTTGTTTTAATTATTTCCAATGGTTTACTTATCCTTTGCAATAGGTCGGTTATATGTTACAACAGATAACATAACTAGTGCAACAGATGTTTGGTCTATTCGAACTTTTATTTTACTTTTTGCATGTTATATTTACTGTTATCCCTTTTAATGATACATTAATCAATTATAATCTATTTTATGTTCCTGTTAATTTAAGATAATATGCCTTTCAATAGAAAAAAAACTAAATCAAGTCCAAGTAAAAGAACAACTGAAGCAACTAGGTTGTATCCACCACTCTATGAGTTTGCTTTACATGCGCTGTCTCAATCAGGAGTAGAAGATAATGAACACTGGGAGGAGGAATGTTTCAAAATAAATGATCAAATTCTAATAGCTCTTCCACTGAAGAGCTGGTCAAAACCTTCAGTATTGATTGTTATCCTGTGAGAAAGCAGTGCCATGGTGCCACAGATTTAACAAGTAATTTCGTGGTTAAGTCATCCACGGAAAAATCTTTCAACGCCTTCAGAAAAATACTTCGACAACAAAAATTGGATTCTTATTTCAGGAAAATCTTCTTTAGGCAGTATCTTGATTTACCAGAGGACAACAATGCTCATTTCCAAATGAAAATGGTATATGATCTTCTCAAGCATAGGTTTAAGTATAAAAACAAAGATAAGATGGATGCGGTGTGGATAAATTACTGTGGCATGCCTGTTGGTTTTAGTTGGAAGGATTTTCCCCTAGCTACTAGGCTAAAATGTTATCCTCCTCCACCTTCTCAAGTTATACCTATTCTAAACTAAAAAAAGCACCCCGCACACCCAAAAAAAATAAAGCCAAGTCAAGTAATCGTGATGACTTGGTATCCATTGTTGGTTCAAGCTTCAAAATTAAAATTTTGATAGAAGTGTTGAAGGGTAAAAGACTTTCAAAGAAGCACAAGCAATCGTTGTTCTTGGTTTGGTTTTTACATAATATTTTTTAGGTGAGAGATGCTAAGAACAACATAAGCCTCGGTTTAATAAATCTCTCTAAGGGTTTTGAGGTATTTCACAGCTATCCTTGGGGTTATGAAAGCTTCAAAATGATTGTCAAATATTTTTTGACTCCATTAACGCCAAAGACAGTCAACTTATATGGCTTTCCATGGGCTTTCATGGTAAATATTTCTTTTAAAAACATTTAACTTATATGGCTTTCCATAGGCTTTCATGGTAAATATTTCTTTTATTATGATATGATTCAATATTTTTATTCAATATTGCTTTTGATTGATTGTAGTTATGTTATACGATTGGGCATTTGAAGCCTTTCCTTATTTGACACAACAAGTGAACTACTAGGAAGAAGTTTTCTGTCTAAGAATTTTGAGATGGTTGTTAGCCAAAACTAATAAAAGTGCAAAATTTCTTGATCTTTTAAATCCCCCAAAGTAAGCAGTAAGTCTAATTCAAATGAAGGTTTTATTTTAATTAATGATTATTTTAAATGATTTCATCATCATTCTACTATATGTACAGATTTATTTTAAATTGTCCATCTGTGGCTTGTTCCGATCAATCGAGAGTTGAAGATGCAATATTTTCTTACTTTATAGTTTTTGTAAACTTTATTGGACCCTAAGGTCATTGATAGAATAAAAATAGAATTGTTTAGAGCAACAACCATCACTAGAAAAACAATTTTGGAGGGTGGGCTTATTGTTGTTGATGATGGTAGTGGTTGTGGTAGCGGTGCTGCTGTTAGGGCTAATGATGCTTCTCTTAAATTTTTTGAAACAACAAACCATTATGATTATGATCATGCTAGTTATACAGATTTTGCTACTTCTAGCGAATGTTCTGCATGCAAATGTCAAGGAAGCAAAGCAAAACATGATGGAGTGATTAATTCTTTTAATGCACTAACTGCATCTGCAAAGAAAATGACATCTAATAGGTGTGTCATTTCATCAAAGAGGATTTCATATCCATACACTCCACTAGAGATCAAGGAGGCTAAAATGAGAAGGAAATATATTTCCAAGGAATCAGCATGCATGAAAAAAGAAAAATTACAACTCCTTTGTCTTTGTCTTGCATCGCTGTTCAGTGTAAAAGGGCCACAAGAGAGCATCATGAATTGAAGAAGGTGAATATATATCATCTGTTCCAACAAATAAATAAACATATATCTATTTCAACAAATGATACATCTTCTAAAAATTATCAAATAGATATATACATCTATTATAACTGTTATCTAACCTATTACATCAAATGTGTTATATGTTGCAATATATGTCCATCTATTTCAGCAAATCAAATAGGTTTTCGTACTATTTTAATTTGTATCAACAGATGAGTCTTATGTTGTAACAGATGGGCCATCTGTTTAAAATTATCATACTGTTCTGTTTTACATGTTCAAGTTTGTCCCAACAGATGATCTATTTGTTGTAACATAAGACTTATCTATTACAATAGATAGACAATCTATTATATATCCTTAATTAGCATCAATAATTCTGGCTTTCCAGGTGGATGTCACAATAGAAGCTACCGATGAATAGCATAATATCATAGTTGACAATTCATCAACTGCTTTGAAAGAAGAAGAAAAAGTAGATCCAATCATTTAGAAAGAACAAAAGAATTATCTATTTGAAGGGTTCAACATCTCGGACGAGGCTCCAAAAAGGAAAAAATATTGATCAACAACTATTCAGAATGGATTGCCGATGGGCTGTTAAAGCATCATGTTGCAGGCAGATAAATCAAATTTAAAGATATTGATTGATACAATTCTTGTTGTAAACATATAACATTGACACATATAAATCATCATGTAAAAAGCAAAGGATGAACACTACAAAGTGAATGAATCGAATCTAGGTTTTGATATGTTCGACTTTGTTATTACATATCCTGAAATAAAGAATTGGTTCTACTTGATGTCACAGGCCCAAACTTGCTGGAATGATGAGGTTTAAATTCCATACATATTACTATTAATTAATACTCTATTTTTATTGCATCTATGTATTAATTTTTTCATCACGTAATCTGAAATATTTTATAATATGTGCAACACATCGAAGTCATTTTTTAGTACCTACAAAAGAAGGCCAAGTTGCAATCACAATAACAATACAGAGACACGACAGGCAATTATTTTTTTAAAGTTTACATCAATAATGCCTACGATAGGTATTGTCAACAATAACCGAAAGTTTACCGACAGGAGAAATGCTTAATCAACATCATCAAAGGTTTTAGCATTCTAGTTGGCTTACCTTGGCCTTTGGTCAGTGAAATGTACATCTAAATCAATTGTCGTACTAAATTCCATTGTGTGTTGGCTATCTTCATTCTAAAAGAGAGGCGCATATGAGTTTATGACTCGATATCATGAAGGAGACATTCCGGGACATCATCTGAGATACAAAAGCTGGCCAAAATAATTCCTACTTACATTTATATAAGTGGCTTTTTGGACCAAAAGGTTTGTACTGATTGGTTGACGTTTGAAGCATACCGGGATCAAATGAGTATTCTATTTGATGTATAATATGTTGAAGAAATTTCTCAACAATCCATTGGTATCTTGTAAGTATAAGTATAATGATTTAGTTTCATTTTATAAATTTCACAATGTTTATATGAACTGCAAAATATGGCTTATTTATTAGTTTTAAAAAATAGGGATTGTAGTTGTTTTGTTACCGCTGACACCGAGTATTTGAGGGATGGATAACAAGTACCAAATGATGGACTTGATGCCGGATTACTCCGCCAAAGATATGCTGCTCTTTTATGGAAATACAAAGAAGTGAAAGCATAGAAATCGTACGCAAGCAACATTAACGATCCACAACGACCAAAGCTAAATTCCGTAGCACCGGATGAAGAACAACTTGTCCATATTGACTAGATCTTTATACCTTGAGTCGGTCAATGTAATAACATATCTTCCTTGGTTGACTTTTTGATTTATTTGTAGAGTAGGTCATTTGTACCCATAGTAATTAATTTACATTTCACTTATTTGTTGAGTTATTTTATGTAATTTTCGAAGGCTTCGATTTATTTTATGTTGTCTATGAATATAATATAATCCTTCATTTTGAATTTGTTAATTGAAATGGAATACTAGATTCAAATATCACAACAGATAATACATCTACTGCAATAGATGACATATCTTATAAAACAGACTTAGATATATGTTGCAACCTGTAGGTCATCTGTTGGAAATTATATAATAGATCTTTCTACTTTTTGGATTTGTTCCAATGGATTACCCATCAATTGCAATATATATATTATATGCTACAAGAGATTTTATATCTATTAGGACAGATAGAAGAAAACATCTACATAATGCAACGGATGACCAACCCATTGCAACCCATAATCAACTATCACAATAGGTATGATATCTGTTACAACAGATAAACAATCTGTTGTATTATATGCTGTAGTAGGTTGGTCATGAAGAGTTTCAGTATTACGCTGACCTTGCCTAGCTGCTCTTCTTATGGTTGTTGCTCCAGCCAATTCCTTCTTTATTAACTTCACCATAAGGTCTGCTGTTGTATCAACAAGACCTAGAGTAATAAAAGAAGTCATCCCCAACTCCTGCTCAGTAGGCACGATCCAAGCATGCACAACCTATAAAAAGAGACAGAAGGCATTTAAATTATATCATATAATAATAATTTGCAGTCAGTTGGGTGACATGTTAACACAACCAACTTATGCAATAGATGATATATCTTTGGCAATAGCTGATTTTTATTGCACAAAAGATTGACAATATGTTACATCAGATTACCCATCAGTTGCATAATTTGCAGTAGATGGGTAATATGTTGAGTCGGGTTCAGGGAACCATAGCAATAAATAGTTAATCTATTGCAAATTATGGATAGTCTATCACAATAGCTTACCTATCCATTGCACCAGTTGCAGTTGACAGGTAATTTGTTGCAACAGATGACCCATCTATCGCAATAGATGGAACATCTATTTCAATATATTTCTTTAAGGAAAATTATTTTAGTTAAAAGAAGACGTACTACATTATTCGAAGGGTTAAAGAGATCAACCTCCGTAATTTTTTTGCTGCCCTTTGTAGCTAACCACCTAAGGATCCTTGGATGAGAAACCTCATCTGGGTAATCCTTGAACCGCTCTCGGAGGGGAGGAATGGCTTCAAATTCCCAAGCTTAAAAAATGTAATTATTCCGCAAGCAAAAAAAAGTCATAATAACTATATTCAATATAAGTTTATGGATGAGTAAAAATAGTGATTAATTTTACCATATCCCCAGGGATAGTCATTAAATTTCTCAAAATCATCAGCAAGCACCAACAAATCATCTTCTATGACTTTTCTGACATCCTTTGCCAATAAAATGGAATGGACAAACCAAACTAAGCATAATTTCTCCCGGTATTGCTTTGGTATGTTTTTATCCTCAAGATCGGCCATCAAATCTCCCGCTTTGTAGCTACATTAGCCGAAAATGCCAAAAACTCATATTTTTTCCCTTGCATTTATTGGAGGGTGTTTCCCTGATGAGAAGTTCTTCTGGATGATCGCATCTCAAGCCTGTCACTATGGAAAACTCTTTCAATCCAAAACAAGATGGCAAGACATAGTAGTTGATCCAGATTTCATCCATCTTTTTTTTGCCCTTCTTTGGATCTTTATCATCCCCTACGTACTTGATCCTGCACTTGAGAAGACTATATTCCAGGCTCATTTGGAAATGAAAAGTAAGGTCCTCAGGCAGCATAAGAAAGTATGGAAAATAACTCCTCTTAAAAAGTCCGTCTATATTTTCATTCTTCATAATACTCATAAATTCATCAAAACGTTTCCCCAAATGACATTAAAGTACAAGATCACCAGTTACTTCTTTAGAATGATCCATCGGTATCGCAACTCAAAAGTTGTTGATACAAATGGTTTTGATAGGATCAATGTGGGCATTTTATATTTATTCACACCCAATTGGTGAGAATGAGTTCTCACTTTCATCAGCTTCATTTTTCCCTGCCTGAGATTGGTTAGGAAGTTCCTGCAAATCTATCTGTACTTTAGTCTTTTTTGTTGGGTGGTCAGAAATGGATCTACTTTCATTTTAAGTTTATTTTCTTTGGGAGACATCTTTTAACTACAAACAGTAGAAAAACAAAAAATACAAAACATTTGATGTCTGCATAATTTTTTTAAAAAAGGTAAGACAAATTTTAATAAATTATTATACGCCACTTTACAAAAAAAATACTCCAATGGATAACCCATCAGTTGGAACAGATAGGGAATTATTTGAAGACCTATTTAATATCTCCCAACAGATCTTCAACCTGTTGTAACAGATGGACCACCAAGACCACAACCACCACCACAACCAATGCCAGTAAGACCAACACCAATGCCACGAATACCAATACCAAGACCACCACCACCACCACCAAAATCACAAATACTGAAACCACCACCAACACCACAAATACCATCCAAAAATACCACGACAGTCAACAAAACAGTGTGATAAAACTAGGATTTTCTTAGGTGCTTTCTCGTTTTTATCATCAAAACACAAAATTGTTAACCCATTCTCGAAGATAATTAAACTAAAAGTCTTCTTTTTATCATTAACTAAAAAGCCATAATTTTTAGAATAAATAAAAAATGCAAAACTCATATAGATCTCTGGTACCCATGAAGACAAAGAAAATGATGAATTCAAGCGAGAATAAAGTCAAAAATAACAACTATATGGTCAGAAATTGAAAAAAAATTGATCTATTTTGAAGGGTTGAGCAATATATTGAGAAGTTGTTGTTTGTATTATTGAGAGAGCGAGGGCGGAGCGAGAACTTGAGATTTGAAATAAGGAAAAGTTTTTCATCCAAATGGATGTTTTGTATGGGTTGATTTGTAATTTTAGAAAAGAATGACAAGTTTTGAAATTGTTGATTTCGTCAGAACTGATCTTAATTAATTTTAAAAATTTTGAAACATATAA
Source organism: Capsicum annuum (assembly GCF_002878395.1). Taxonomy (NCBI): domain Eukaryota; kingdom Viridiplantae; phylum Streptophyta; class Magnoliopsida; order Solanales; family Solanaceae; genus Capsicum; species Capsicum annuum. The sequence continues at coordinate 63,011,032 of NC_061119.1, read as the reverse complement.
TTTTTAAATATTAAGCTAATGAGAATCTTTTCAACTTAGGTGATCGTTCGACGACTTGGGTCGGGATGAACATAATACCAACACCACGCAATTGCAAAGACTCGATTGAAGTTGTAGTTGACCCCCTAAACTCATCAATCCCTAGTTCTACAAAAATCAATTTAGGTCCTAACTTAACATTAAGCTAATGAGAATCTTTTCAACTCAAAGTGATCAATCCCCAACACGAGTTGAGATAAATGCAATACCAACACCATGCAATTGCAAAGACTCAATTAAAGTTGTAGTTGACCATATAAATTCATTCATCCCTAGTTCTATAATAATCAATTTAGGTGCTATCTTAACGTTATGCTAATAAGAATGTTTTCAACTTAGAGTGATCGATCGACGACTAGGGTGGGGATAAACCCAATACCAACACCATGCAATTGTAAAGACTAAATTAAAGTTGTAGTTGACTCAATGAACTCATTCATCCCTAGTTCTACCAAAATAAATGTAGGTGCTAGCTTAACATTAAGCTAATGAGAATCTTTTCAACTCAGATTGATAGATCGACAACATGGGTCGGGTTGAACGCAATATCAACACATGTAATTGCAAAGACAGAATTAAAGTTGTAGTTGACCCTATGGATTCATTTATCCCTAGTTATACCAAAATCAATTTAGGTGTTACCTTAATATTAAGCTATTGAAAATCTTTTAACTCAGAGTAGTCAATCAATGAATCAGGTCGGGATGAATGCAATACCAATACCATAAAATCATAAAGATTCAATTAAAGTTGTAGTTGACCCTTTTAACTCATTAATCCCTAGTTCCACAAAAATAAATTTAGGTGTTAGCTTAAAATTAAGCTAATGAGAATCCTTTCTACTCAGAGTGATCGATCAACGACTTGGGTCGGATGAATGCAATACCAAAACCATGCAATTGCAAAGACTTAATTAAAATTGTAGTTGACCCTATGGACTCATTCTTCCCTAGTTCTAAAAAAATCAATTTTGGTGTTAGCTTAAAATTAAGCTAATAAGAATCTTTTCAACTCAAAGTGATTGATCGTCGACTCGGGTCGGGATAAATGCAACACCAACATTAAACAATTGCAAATACTCAATTAAAGTTGTAGTTAACCCTATGAACTCATTCATTCCTAGTTCTACTAAAATAAATTTAGGTGCTAGCTTAACATTAAGCTAATGAGAATCTTTTTAATCTACAGTGATCAATCGATGACTCGGGTTGGGATAAAGCAATACCAACACCATGCAATTGCAAAGACTCAATTAAAGTTTTAGTTGACCCTATGAACTCATTGATCCCTAGTTCTACCAAAATAAATTTAGGTGTTATCTTAACATTAAGCTAAGTCAAATCTTTTTAACTCAGATTGATTGCTCGACGACATGCGTTGGGATGAACGTAATATTAACACCATGCAATTGCAAAGACTGAATTAAAGTTGTAGTTGACCCTATGGACTCATTCATCCCTGTTCTACCTAAATTAGTTTAGGTTCTAGCTTAACATTAAGCTATTGAGAACCTTTTAACTCAGAGTAATCGATCGACGACACGGGTTGGGATAAACGCATTACCAATACCATGTAATTGTAAAGACTCAATTGTAGTTATAGTTGAACCTTTTGACTTAGTCATCCCTAGTTCTACCAAAATAAATTTAGGTGCTAGCTTAGCATTAAGGTAATGAAAATCTTTTTAACTCAAAGTGATCGACTGACGTCTTGAGTCGGGATAAATGCATTACCAACAACATATAATTACAAAAACTTAATTGAAATTGTAGTTGACCCTATGGACTCATTCATCCTTATTTCTACAAAAATCAAATTAGGTGCTAACTTAACATTAAGCTACTGGGAATCTTTTTAACTCAGCGTGATCGATCGATGACTTGGGTCGGAATGAATGCAGTACCAACACCATGCAATTACAAAGACTCAATTGAAGTTGTAGTTGACGCTATGGGCTAATTCATCCCTAGTTATACAAAAATAAATTTAGTGCTAGCTTAACATTAACCTAATGAGAATCTTTTCAACTCAGAGTTATTGATCGACGACTCGGGTTGGGATGAACGTTGTACCAACACCATATAATTACAAAGACTCAATTGAAGTTATAGTTAACCCTATGGACTCATTCATCCCTAGTTCTACTTAATCTAATTGTAATGAAATATGTTTGAACAAATGACTAAGATGTTTGAAATTTTCACATAGATATTCATATCTGTTGTAACAAATGACATATCTAATTTAATCATCAAATAATCATTTGCATCCGTTGTGACAGATGACTAAGTTGTTGGGAATTTTTAAATAGATATGGATATCTGTTGCAACAGATGACATATGTAATTTAATTATCAAATTGACATTTGCATTTGTTGCTACAGATGACTGAGCTGTTGGAAATTTTTAAATAGATATTGATATTTGTTATAATAGATGTTATATCTAATTTTATTATCTAATTGATATTTGCATCTATTGTTGGAAATTACTTAGCTTTTGGAAATTTTAAAATAGATATTTATATTTGTTGCAATAGATAAAATATCTGTTTGAAATTCTTTTTTTTCTTTTAATTTTAAAGAAAACTTTTTTGCGAAAGAAAGATAAAATAGTACTACTAAAGGTGGTAAAAAAGTATTTCTTGAATAACTCAAAAATATCATTGACTAGTATTTTCTTGTCTTTTGAATGTCACATGTCTTCCTCGTGCCCCTTGAGTTATTAATGAATGTTTATTAATGAATATTTAAACCCTAAATTATCTCATCTCTCCTTCAGCAGTAAATTTACTTTATTCATCTCTCATCTTTTTCTCTCTCTTCTCTTTAGGATTATCACATCGTTTTCTCTCTCTTTTCTCTCCTCTTTCTTATAAAGATCCTTTTAGATCTAAATCGATCTATATCTTTCCTCAATAGAAATTACTGTTTTTATTCCCTTTTGACATTGCAGGTATGGTATGGTTCACTATTAATCTTTGATTCTCATTTTCTTCTTTGTAAGTTATTTATATTTATTTTTTATTTAATTATCATTTATCCATATCATATTTATTTAGATAATTTGAAGAAACTTTTAAGTATTGAATAAATGAACTAAGAATTTTTATTACAATATGGAAAAAAAGTCATCTGTTGGGAGAAGTTTAAAAGTCTTATTTGCAGTATCATTTTTTTTGTACGTATTTTATTTGTTTCTTTGTTGTTGATGTTGTTATTGATGTTGTTGGTGGAGTTGGTATTGTTGGAACTTGTTGTGTAGTGTTGCTGATAGTGTTGGAACAAAGGATGTTGCTTCTTTGCTGTTGATGATGTTATTGATAGTGTTGGAACAAATGATGTTTTTTATTTTTGTTGAGGTTTTTTATTTGTTGTTTCTTTGTAGTTTATGGTGTTGTTGATGTTACAACTAATGGAGGAACTGTTGGAACAAATCAAGCCACTAGCAAGGCTGGTTTAATGTATTCCAACAGACTCCACTTCTATTGCAACAAATAGATAATGTTCTTTCTACTCTTTTCTTGTTTCGCATCAATTTTTTTCCTCTTATTTGTAGATATAAGGAATTGAAAGTTGATCAACTTTTGCCTGACCAACACAAGAGGCTATAGTAAAGATGGGTTCGGAGGAATAACTTGCTTATAGATGGAACCATTTTATATGTGGGAGTTATGTATTGCTAATAATGTTATTGTGAAAACACATATAGAGTACATTGATTTTGTGAATGTTGTTTTTACCGTTTAGTCATTGATCATTCAAACAAGATATCTGCAATTTAATAGTTAAGTTTGATAAGTCTGAACTGATAAGGCTGAGGGACGATGAATATGGTTCTGATACCTTGTTAAGATTTAATGTTGGTTGTTGCTCATGTTTATGTGTCAAGAATTATGAAGGGAACTAGTTTTGGTGTAATTATAAAGAGATTCAATAGCGATTGGACTATTTTTTAGGGTTAATTTGACTCTACGAGAGCCTTCAAAGCCTTCCACCACTTTAACCTAGAATGGAAATCAATATAGTTATTGACCTAGCCCAAATTAATATTATTAGATTGTTCGGGGTGATGATTATATGCCAGAAGGTGCGGCAGGAGAATGCCTGCGAAGGTAAATTGAGGGTTAATAAATTATTATATCAATTGTGAGCTAATTGAAGAGGAAACATATGGTAGAAAGAAACTTCTAGCGAATCTAGCCAATAAAACTAACTTAGAACTTGAGAAATCTGAATCAAGTGCAAAAATGAAAGTGTATCCAGTAATGTAAATCCGTCTATTGTTTCTCTCAAAGAAAAATAATGTAGATGGACACTTTGGTAGGTAGCTGCATGTAGGTAGCATGGTCGGTATTATCACTTAGATAAAAAATACTAGTAGAACAAGAAAGCAGCCTCACGAGCATCGAGGGTTGAAATAATAAACAGTAAGTCTAAAAAACTTACGCCAATAACAATTGTAGTTAAAATCAGGAATCTAAGAGAAGGCTATGATTTTTGAATTTTAAATTGCATCCCATGCCTTCTTGTTTGTTGTTTTGATTAGGTCCACTGCCGTTGACCTAATTAGAACCATAAACAAGATTGAAAGGTAGATTAAGTATCATTACTTCCTTAGCAACATAGATAAAATTTACTGTGTTCTCTAGCCTTAGCATGCTTTCAACATATCTTATAAAAGATCAAAGGCTTGTTGTAGTATGTGAATCCGAATAATTTTCAAGCTTACCTCCAGCTTGCTGATTTGGTCTTTAAGTTTATCATTGCCATCTTTGAAGTTGGTATAGAGTTCCTAGTCTTTTGTGAGATCGATCAGGAACACTCAAAAAGTGGTTCCAACAGTTGAATAACTCTCTTTTATTGAGCATTTCTCTATTCATCTTACTCAACAAACCTTCAAGGTATTTGATAAATTAATTAGCAAGGAGTTACGTAATGTTTGATCTAAACTGACTCTATCAAGCCTATCAAACATTGCATAACATCAGGCTCATTACCTTACCAAAAACCTTTGCCCAAGTTAGTGCACAAATCAAACAAGCTAAATCTCTCAACCTTTCTACTGATCTCTTTTCTCCCATATAGAGGACAATATATCCGCTATGCAAAACTCTACACCATTGTCTGAAATTATTACCACAATGAATGTCTTTAGAAGGCATGTCTAGTAATTTTTCAATATAATTTTTATGACTTTATTGACGTCTCTTGTCAATATATTAGAATGGAAAAAACAAACTAAGTATAATTACTCGTTATGCCCATTCCAATATATTGTTAACAAACGTCAAGATAACTATAAAAGTGATATTGAGAGATTACTAGTCATGCCTTCTAAAGACTTTCATTGTGGCAAACATTTTTGATAACGGTGTAGACTTTTGCATGGCGGATATCTTGTCCTCTATATGGGAGAAGAGTGATTAGTAAAAAGGCTGAGATATTAAGGTCGTTTGGTTTTTCCACTAACTAGGGCAAAGGTTTTTGATAGGGTAATAAGTCTAAGGTTACACAACGTTTGATAGGCTTGGTACAATCAGTTTAGATAAAATCTTACGTAACTCCTTGCTAATTAATTTATCAAATCCCTTGAAGGTTGGATGAGCAAAGTTGTATGCAGCAACACCCAATAAAAGTGAGATATTCAAATGTTGGGACTACTACTTGAGTGTGCATCAACACATTTTTACCTAAAACACATAGCAACCCTACATATATCATTTAAGGCTTCTGAAAGATGTATTCTGAAGGGCTTCTACAATGCCACAGCATTGAAGGAAAAATTGTTCGTGATCAATCTCACAGAAGACCAGGAACTCTATACCAACTTCAAAGATGGCAATGATAAGCTTGAATACCAAATCAGCAACCTGGAGGCAAGCTTGAAAATTATTGGGATTCACATACTAGAGCAAGCCTCTAATATTCTACAAGATATGTTGAAAGCATGCTAAGGCAATATAACACAATCAATTAATCCATATTGCTAAGGGAGTAAGGATATTCAATCTGCCTTTCAATATTGTTTGTGGTTTTGATCAAGTCAATATCAGTGGACCTAATCGGAACCACAAACAAGAAGGCATGGGATGCAATTTAAAATTAAGAAATTGCAGCCTTCTCTTAGATTCCACATATTAACTACAGATATTATTGGCACAAGTTTTCTACGTTTACTGTATATTAATTCAACCCTCTATAGTGACGAGGTTGCTTTCTTGGTATTTTTCTATTTTTAATCTAGGTGATAGTCCTGACCACGCTACCTAGACGTATCTCCCTAGAAAAGTTGTCCTTATGCATTATATTTCTTTGAGAGAAACAACAGATAGATTTACATTACCGAATACACTTTCATATTTGCACTTGATTCAAATTTCTTAAGCTCTAAGTCAGTTTCATCAGCCAGATTCGCTAGAAGTTCCTTGCTACCCTATGTTTCCTCTTTAATTAGCTTTTAGATGATATAGTCTTTCATCAACTCCACGTTACCTCATAGGAATTCTCCCTTGGCTCCTTCTAGCGTATAATCATCTTCTAGAACAACCCTTCTATATAAATTTTAGCCAGGGAAATTTCTATTTTTTTTCGATCTTGTTTGATGCGGTGCGAGGCTTCAAAGGCTTTTTTATAGTCCAATGCACACTTAAAGTTGAGTCCAATATCTATTGGATCTCTACAATAGCACCAAATATTGATCCCCTCTCAAAACTTGACACACATAAATATGAGCAACAACCATCAGTAATTCATAATATGGTATCGGCACCATAATCATGGGGCCCTAAGCCTTATCAATCAAACCCATCAAACTTAACTTTAGAATGCAGGATCTTCTTTGAATGATCAGTGCCTAGTTGGTTGAAAACAACATTCACAAAAACATTATACTTTATGTTTGTTGTCTCGGCGACCTTATCAGTAATACATAACTCCCACACATGAAAGTGGATTCATCCATCTGCATGTACCATATTATTCATAGCTCATCTATGTCTTAAATTGAATAAATAGATGACTAACAAATTACAACAGATGCCACATATGTTTAAATTGTAAAATAATTACTGATATCTATTACAATATATCGCATATTTATTGGAAAAATCAAATAGATATATTCATCTGTTGCAGCAGATTATCAATATGTTGTAAGTTATCTACTAGATGGAATATATTTTGCTATAGTTATCCATCTGTTAGATTTATTTTAAAGTAATTTTCTTCTCTTTCCTAAGTACAATAAAAGAAAAATATTATATTTAGATCCATTTTTTTAATTTACATATTCAAAAAGTCACCAATTTTATTTAGTTAAGGGATGAATAGTCGTGGCTTTTTGACTAACCCCTTCGAATTCAATCATTTATAAATAGGTCTCTCCTTACTCATTCATTCTACTACACTTACAAATATGGATGATCCAGATTTGTACAAGAAGATTCATATCCAGTCCTTGCGGGAACTTTAAACGTAGTTTGATGAACTCTAGAGGGATTTGGCCGACTTCAGAGCAAGGCGAAGGAGGGCCTTGCTACTGTCGACTAAAAATTGTTCGGTTGACAATAATCGTAATACTAATACTAATAATGATAATAATAATATTATTAATAATAATTAGGTTATGTTTGTTCTTTTAGCATATGTATTTTCCTTTTGTATATTGGATCTACCTAAGGGATTCAAAAATCTATGTTTGTTGGCCGACTTTGAATTTTTAATTCTTATTTATTATTTAATTATCATTCTGTTTATTTCTTATTCTCAACATGTCGACGGTTCGGGGTAGGGATTGTGCATTTGTGGCAACAAAAGTTAATCTGATGCGACAGATGGATCATATATTGCAAATAGGCGGTTATTAATAGAAAAAGAGTTATTATTGTTATTGAGAGGGTGAAAAGACATAAATTTCTGATTATTTAATATGAAAAATGATTCGTAAATAGATAATAAGGAAATAAATGATAAACATAATTTACAACCGTAAAAGAACAGTTATTTAATTTTATTAATTGATCGTGACCTTTACTATTTTTGTTTTTAAATTTGTTTTTTTTAAATTATTTATTTGTTATATAATTAAAAAACTCACAAAATTAGATTAATTAACTTATATGATGATTGTTAAAAAAAAGGTGAACAGTCGTGACATTTTGTCTAAAACACATTAAACAATGTTATTGATTGATCAAATTTCCTATCTGTTGCGACTGATGTACCAGCTATTATAAGGAATCAAAAAATCTATTAAAACAGATGGTCGATTGGTGGCAACAGATGGTTTATCTGATGTAATAGATATACAATCTGTTGCAAAAACTTAATAAAAATGGTTATTGTTTTATTAAAGAAATGGTTATTGAAAATGTGTTTTCTATTTTTAAATTGAGAAAAAATTCATTTAATAATAATAAGCTGAAAAATCATGACTTGTCATAATAATAAAAAACTCACCATCTTGATTTAATTAAGTCATTTATTTTAACAGAAAAAATAAGGAAATAAATGATAAACACAATTTATAAACGTAAAAAAATAGTTATTTAATTTGAATAATTGACGTTAATATTAAATAGGCGTCGTTTCTTTTCACAGAAAATATTTTTATTTTTGAATCTATTTTTTAAATTTATAGAATAAAAAAGTCAACAAATTTGGATTAATGATATAATGATAATTTAAAAAAAAGATAGATTATATGTTGCAACAAATAGATTATAAGATGTAACAGATTTTCTATTTGTTGCCATAGATGATCTAACTGTTGTCACAGATGAGTTATCTGTTGCAACAGATATAGAATCTGATGTCACAACCCAATGAAAATGGTTCTTGGAAATAATTAATTAATAATAATAATTTAAAAAGTCATGACTTATCACAATATTTCTTAATTTTACTAAGTCATAACTTTTCACAGTAATAAAAATTGTAATTAATACATAGAGTTGAACATTATATTATATGTTGGAATAGATAGATTATCTGATGCAACAGGTTTTCTATTTGTTTTAACAGATGATATATCTGTTGTCACAGATGAGTTAGTTAATTCAATGGATATAAAATCTGTTATCACAACTCAATAAAAATGGTTCTTGGAAAGAACTAATTAATAATAATAATCTAAAAAGTCATGTCTTATCACAATATATCTTAATTTAATTAAGTCAAAACTTTTCACAATAATAAAAAATCTAATTAATAAATGGAGGTGAATATTCACACTTTTTTGCTACTCATTCAAATTCAATCCTCTATAAATAGGTCCCTCTTTACTCAATCATTCATTCAACTACACTCTATTTATTTATTGTATCTTGTCTTTCATATTACACCTTCCACCACTTTCACTTCCCTGACTCAAGTTAGTTTTTTTGTTACTTATTTGTAGTATACGTTGTATTATATTCGGATATTCTTTTCTTTACTTTTTTTTTTATATTTTTTGTCAATTCATATGTGTTCTAGATATTACTGATCCAGTGTGGGACGTTACTTTTCTGTAAGACATCGTGAATGAAATTTGGATGCAGGTTCGTGACCTGCAATGAGAATTAAGAATAGTTAGAGTAAGGATGCTTTGTGAGATCCACAGGCTAAGGAGGTCCTTGCTACTACCGGTTAAGATCCACTGGTTGAGGAGGTCCTTGCTACTACCGGTTGAAGATTGACCGGCTAACAATAATAATAATAATAATAATAATAATAATAATTATTATTATTATTATTATTATTATTATTATTATTATTATATTTTTTTTTCTTTTAGTCTATGTATATGCATTTTTATTTGTTTTTGTTTAATAAAAACATTATGTTATGTTAGATCAACTTTTACATTTTAATTCATATTGAATTTGTATTTTGTCTATTATCTTCTCAATAAGCATGTCGACGATTGGACGTAAGGAATAATTTTTAGTCATGTAGTAATAGAAAGAGTTGAAACATATTGGTTATTTGTCGGGTTTGTGGTTGGGGCTGATTTGTGTTGTTCCAAGAACATTACTCATATGTTGAAATAGATAATTCGTCTGATGAAATAGATAATCAATCTGATGCAATAGATAATCAGTCTAATGCTACAGATAACTAGTCTATTTTAATAGATAATTAATGTTTTGCAAGGCTTTGACGTTGTAATTCATTCCCCCTCCATCTCAAATTACCCGTCCCAAATTGAGATGGCACATTGATTTAAAAAGATAATTAATAACATGCCTAGTTTACCATGATACCCCTATTATATGATGTTTACATTTAATTTGAAGAAAAAATAATTAATGCAAAGGGTAAAACTTGGATTTTTTTTATGTCTCTTCTTAATTAATGAAAAAAGACAAGTAAAATGAGAAATAAAATTAGGAAATTTGTGACGGGTAATTTGAAATGGAAAAAGTATTTAATTTTCATTCTATCTATTATATTCTCAACAAACTTGTCGACGATTGGACGTAAGGAATAATTTTGAATCCAGTAGCAATAGCAAGAGTTGAAACATATTTGTTATCTATTGGGTTTGTAATAGGGTCTGATTTATGTTGTTCAAAATAAATTACTCATCTGTTTTAATAGAGTACTCATATGTTGCAACAGATAAGCAGTCTGATGCAAAAGATAATCAGTCTGATGCAACAAATAATAGTTTGTTGCAATAGATAACTAGTCTGTTGGATTAGATAAACTTTTTGTTGTAACAGATTACCCATCAGTTCGATTCACGTTATAGGCACTATAGAATCATAAACATAAATCAAACGTATGAGTGTTCTGTTGCAATAGATTACTCATCTGATGCACCAGATGAGTGATCTATTTAAATTGTGGGAATTTCTATTGAGTTCATGATCGGGTTCTATCCATTGTTGGAAAAACAGTAGTAATTGTGTACCTAGATGACAAATTTGAATATAAATCATAATTTTACTTACTAAAGTAACCTATGAAGTAATTTCAAAGTGGAAAGTAATGTAGGAAACAAAATTTGACCTAAGGAATTGGTCAGATAGCAACAGTATGGTAACAAAAACAAGAACAATGGTCTGAAAAAAGAAAGATGAAAATGATAATGATGAAGAAGATGATGATAATAAAGAAGATGATGATGAATAAAGTAGCAGTAACAATGAACAACAATAATTGTGAAAAGAGAGAAAATAACAATAGATGAGAAGAGAGAGAAACACACCTTTTTTCCTCTATTTCCTATTATATTAACTAACATTTGGATCAAAGTGTAAATTAAAACTTGTGGGTCATTTTTAAACTTCGCCAACTTTCTTAATCCATAATAAAGTAATTATCACCTCCACTCATTTATTAAGACTTGTGTCACCTACACCTCATTTTAAAACTCTTTTGTCACCTACAACCCAAAACCCCTAGAAATTTATCTATAAATATATGTTTTGAGTTATTAATAAAAAAATTCCCTTTGATAATACTATTGTAGTATTTTTCTATCCAATTTTTTCTCTGTTGTTTCTCTAATTTCAAAGCTAAAAACTAACACCTTATTAGTTACAGATAAGGTTAATCTCATCTATATAATAGTCATTCTTTAGCCATACTAATGACCAGGAGAGGATGGACACTATATTTTCTTTGTCTCATTTATGAGAGAGCACACATTGATGCTTGGGTAGGTGAATAATTTTGGGCATTCTTCATTATTCCCTTGTTTTGACCTTTCCTTGACCCTGACCTCAAAACTCAAAAATTTTTTATAGTATATTATTTTGGATGTAAAATTTCTCCAACGAGTGATCGGGGAGAAAAGTGAGCTAGCTCATGAGAAGATAAACAACCTACTCTCGATCAAATAATCTTAAGCTAGTATTGTGGAAGCCTTAGTTATTCAAGCTTCTAAAGATGAGGCCAGAAAATCCAAACTTTCCTCAGTAGAAGAAGAAAGAGATGTTTTTAATCAAGGAGCTAGTCAACTATCTTAGGAAGTAATCGGTGTAAGGAAACAAAAATCTAAATATGTTAAAATTCTTGAGGCCTAAATTCAAAGAGGGTCTGCACTTGAGGAGGAAATTTGTGCTCTAAAAGAGCTCTCTCTAAGAGAAATACTAAGGTACAAGTTAGGATTGAAAGAGGTTTCTCTTGAGGGCTTGCTTCAAGAGAAAAATTGCAAAAATCATTGTTGGTCAAGATACTTATGTTTCCTAGTTGAAGAAAAACTCAAAGTAATAAAAGCCATGGTAAAGTCTTAGAATGATTAATTTAGGCTAGAATGGGTCCAGGAAGCCTTTCCCTGTGATTAAAGATTATAGTAGAAGTTAAGACTGAGATGATTAACATTGATGAATATATCAATGAGGCTCATTCTTTATTTGATCAAAATAATCTGCCTGATTTGAACTAGGAGGATCTTGTAACTTTCTTCAAGGAGGAAAGCCTCAAACCATAACCTATCTATAAAGGACTCCAAAGATGAAGAGGAGGTAGTAGTTGCTTTATAGGCCAGAGATTCCTATATGTACTTTGAATTTTCTCTATTTTGTAGTTGCGTCCTTTTATTTCGCAACTATGTTCTTTTAGGTTTTGAGCGCTTGAATATTATGAGAATTTATTTTTTAATACTTCATTCTTTCTATGCTTAAGTATTATTGTATATCTCATAATTTTTCTATCAGATATTTTGTAGTTGTGTTACTATTTGCATCTTGAGTGGTCAACCCATGTTAAAGTAATCGAATCATGTTTTATTCCCTTGTAGTGTCAAATAGTCTATTAGCTACCAAAACTTTTTAGGAATTTGTTATTCTATCATTATTCTTTTATTCAAAGTGATTTCTAACTCTTATTTTGTTTGATTAGGACAATACATATTGTTATCATATTTTTGCGTATTAGTTTATAATTAGGGCTCTTAAGGTCATCTGATGCCTATTTTGGAATTAAATTCTTTGACACCCCTAATATTTAGTTTTGGTTTGGGGTATCTTTGAGATCTTTGAGTATTTAGTTTAAGATTCCCTTCTAGGATAAAGGTGCTTTAGCAAAGATCTCAAGATATATAGCAATGTCACAACTCAAATGGTCATTAGTGGAACCTACACTAACCTCTGGTGGGAGAATATTTTAATCCTTAACTAAAACCTTATCACTTATTCATTTTAAGCAATAGATAACAATGATATCAACTAGAATAAAAATTAATATCCATAAAATAATAGAGAGATAAAAATGTAGAAATAACTACACAGTATAATTATCTAGAGGACCTAAAAGTCACTATACAAGAACATTAAACAAAAATTAAAGTCTAAGATAAATATCCAAAAATAAATAAAACACAAGTACCACTATCTGAAAGAATGGACATGATCTAATGAGATGATCTAATGTTTTCTTTAAGGTAGACGCTCACCCTTGTATCAAAAGGCTACCAATCAAACACTATATCCAAGGTCCCGTCTCGATTGCTAGAACACTAAGTACACTTAATACAACAATAACATCGATAGTATCAATACAAAAACTATGTACTGGTAGGCATCATTGGGAAACTCAAATCCATACTTAAACATAAATCAAATATAAAAAAATTAGCATTCAACATATATCAAGTAATTTCAATAAAAATTACCAATCCACATATAATCACTTCGTTAACCAATAACTTCAATTGCACCAACCTTCACATATACAAGTACAATAACAAAGGGAGAGACCTATGATTATTCTGAATACCGTAAGTGTAAGCACACCAACCAACTAGTTAACAACCTTTATTCTGACTTTTAACTTCGTGTGCGTTTTACCTATTTTTTCCTTCTTTAGAGTTGTTATTTACCATTTATGAGTTGTGGAGATGTTTATCATGATCCTTTACTTGTTCAGGAATGATTTGAAAGAGTTTGAGGCTTTGTGTAACCTTATAAGTAATTAGTTTGGCCTTCGTCAATAATTAGTGATTCGAGCTTTTGATAGTCATTCTTTTACTTTCACTAGATTCGTAAAGTAAATTTTGAATTAATAGAGTAATTGATTTTCTTTTTGAGTCCATATATTGATTATTGACCTATTTTACACAAAAATAGTTAAATTTAACCTAAAGGGGTCCCAAGGTTTACTTGTTGAAAATAACCACTTTTGGTAAATATGATGGTTCTGTTTAGGTTGGAATGTCAAAACTAGCCTAATAGTATTATTAGTTTATTTTTGGACCCTACCTTAGCTATTTTAGTATTGAATGGTATGGACCCTCACTCTTCATTTGAGTCGTGAGGGATGGTTTTGCAATCATGGGGCTTGACCAAACTGCTTATTATGCTTATATGGTGAGTTGACTGCACCTGTAAAGAGACTTTACACATAAATTGGGTTGGGTTCTTTATCCCAGTTGTGAGGACAACATCTAGCAATGCGACGAACAATTAAATACCAGTTAAATATTGACCCTCGTAATCGTATGGTGGGAAGCAAAATCACGACCACTATCCAATTGAGCAGTTTAAATTCTCTATTTTCTTTATTTTTGCAATTTTTGGACTTTGAGACCTCCAGAAAGATGATTATAAAGAGTGATTATCATCAACAGTGTTTGGGTAAGCTTTAAACTTGATTCCAATTATCATTCATTGATTTTAACTCTTAAAGAACTTTAAAACATGGATTTTAAACTTGGAATATTTGGGTTTTAACTAGTAGAGTGAGAAAATGGTTTTAAGATAATTCCAACCCTGATTCCGACTTTTTTTGATGGTTTTCACATATAGAATCTTTGAGGTATACGAAACTTGATTCTTAAATTAATATCCTATTTTATTGTTTTTCCCTTAGGGTCTATTTTTGAACTATTTTGAATTCAAAATAAAAGTAGCTAATATGCCTATCATTAAAATCCTCTTGATATCTTAATTACATTTTTGATAAATTTGGTTTGTTATGAAGCTGTGCATAAGGAAAAGGCTCTTTATTTAAGAAACTAGGGTTGAGATTTGACTTTGGAAGAAAGGTTATGGTTTAACTTTCTTTCAACTGGACTGGGAAGGTAACCATTCATATAAAGTATGCTATGAGTTGGGGACTTTTTTATGACATTCTTATTTTGAGGTAGTTATTTTATCGTGGTTCCTGAGTCGGGGCCTATGTAAGTATTGTTGTGGACTTAAGATTATTATTATTGTTGTGATGCCTGAGTGGGTGCTTATGTGAATATTATATTTGACAAGAGAGAGAACTTTGTGGTGATACCCAAGTAAGGGTTGAAAACAGTATTGTTTGACCATTATTTTCCATCTATCTATATTATAATGCCCGAGTGGGGGCTTGAAATGATATTCTTGATGTATTACATGACTCTTCATTACTGTGGTGCTATGTGATGGCTTATATCATAAGTTATTAAGATTTGAGGATATTTGAGCTAATTAGATACTATCATTGAATTGATTCATCAAATGATATTATTTTGGCTATAAGCATGCATCTTCACTTCATTCATCAAGATATATAGAATTGGTACTATATAAAAACTCTAATTTGGAAAGAAAATAAAATACTTTTTTAAGGCCTTTGTTTGAGGATTCCACAAGCAAGGTTAATTGAGATATGTGATTGAGAGTGTGAAAGTATATGTGTTGCGACCCCCCCCCCCCCATGGGTCCTATCCTAGAAGCTTTTGTTTGGATAGTGTATAAAAGTTCAATGCAGTGGTTTCCATATGTTGGCTTACTTTATCATCATCCCACTACATTCTATTCTTTGAACATCTATTTATGTATTTATTATATTGTATTAGCCTTGTCTTATAAATTCATATATAGTTATTGTTATATAGATATTATGCTTGTATAATTGTTTGGATATAATATTTGAGACAATGTTGGGAACTTTTCTACATTCAAATGGAAGCATGCTCAAATTATTCATAACTTACTTTGTTTCTTCTCAATTGACCTATAATATATGTACTAACTTATACTCTCTATACCTCTTTTGATTTATATCCTAGTTCAAGTATGACACACAGAGCGTGAGATTATGTTATGATCGAAGATGATTTGGAGGATGGGTGAGCTTCTTCATCGGGTCATAAATCTAGACTTTTTCTATCCTTATTGTCTTTATTTTACTTATTAGAGACAAACTTGTGTATTTTCATATGCTTATCAGTTGTAGTGTTCTTTCCTCATAACATTAAATTTTGGATTACAGTTTTAATTTGTTAAAATTTATATATTATTGTTATTTATATTATGACCTTAATTCTCTATGAAGTCTTGTATTGGGGTTTATTATTTCTTTTCTATATTGTTTAACTATTTAAATTTTAGTTTGCCTACCTAGTGTTGGGAAAGGGGTAGGTGTCATTATAACCTTAACTTTTAGATTGTTACAAATTAGTATGAAAGCGCTAGGTTCAACATTTCATTAGTAAAAGTGCAATATATTTCATAAAATTTCATATATTGATATATTAATGTTAGTATATATGTTTGGGAGGCTACGTGACATTTGTGGAAAAAATTTCTCAAATTTGATTACATATCATATGTATTATTAATGTCCCATATTCTAAACTTCCATTTTATTTTTTTTTCCGTAGATGGTGAGGACTATATCTAGGGATGTTGAGGATATTGAGTCAACACATAATATTGGATCTAAGACAAGGGCAAGGTAGGGATTATGATAAAGATAGAGGTAGAGGCTGGGCACAAGAAGAAGCTCCAACTAGAAGATGAGCTAGAGTATTCTTTATGGAGCCTGATCTCTTAGTAGATTATTTTTTTTGTGATGAGCATGGTTACGTAGTAAGGGATTGTCGTCAATGTGTAATTGCTTCTTCCCAATAGGTATGTCAACTTCAACTTTGTCTGACTCTGGTGTCAGGACTTAAAGGCGGTACACAAGTAATTAAAAGCAGTTATAGAGATATCAGATGTTGGGCTCAGAGAATTCATGATGTTGGACAAAGAGTCACTCTGTTTGGTAGTATACTGATACGCCAAAATTACAACTCTCTTACAAGAGTGTAAGAGGTCGTTGTCAAATATACAACCAAACTAGGTTGGGATACAATCCCACGGGGAATATGGTGCTAATTAAGTTGTATGCAGATTAGTTGACTTTTAATCGTTCCTTTTCATAAAATAAATAGGGGTATTTGATTTAGTTCACAAATTAATGGTTTCAGTTTAACAAGATGAAATATGTGTAGTAGTATTTGAATTCTGAGAAATAGCAAGCAAGGGTTATGTCCACCTTGTAGTTTTCAATACTTTCTAACCATGGGATTTACGAATTCACACGTATCATGCTTACAGAGAAACATATTGTATTTAATAACATAATCTTATTGTTTCTCAACCATCAAGGACTAATTCACTTTACTTCTCTCAAATCAAAAGTGTTTTCAAAAATATATGAAATCTCCAAGTAGTTAATCCTGCTAAGGCATTAAAATATGAAATAGGGGTTGGAAATCCTAGTTTCTTGTCACTACTCCCTTTTCCGAACATCAACTTTTCAATCGAACAAGTTGAGTTTTAAGGTACATCCTCTATGTTTTCAACCATGAGAATTCAAGATAAACGAAGAGAGTATGATATAAGAAGATCAATAAATGATGAATTCAAATACCCAAAGTAATAGATTGTATGTTACAAGGCTTTCGTAACCCTAACTAATAGACTTAGCTACTCATGACTAAAATTGGAATTGTCATAAATATATTCATCATACCAAAAACTATAAGATGATCTTGGTGTGTGAATTGTGAAAATAAGAGAAAAACATTTTCTCTCTCTCTCTCTCCAAGCTATAGCAGCCCCTCTCCTTGTTTCAAAACTAATACAGAATAATGAATAATGATAAAAATTCAGCATTACGTCTTTTAGTAATCTTTTCTCTCATATTTGCCTTCTAAGTACCTGAACTTATTATAAACGATAAATCAATCTTGGACATAGTTTCTAGGCACCATATTTGGTCCAACAAGCTACTTTTCTCTTGTGTCATATGACATCCGCATTTCATAGTCCCATTATGTATCCATCTACCTCATTAATACCTAAAATCATGCTAATCACATCGGTTAGCTCATTGCATAGAATTAGAGTAAAAATATAAGAAACTAGGCACTTTGTTTTCCAATATTAGCTAAAATATGGGCAAGCGATGATGCTTAGGCATATAAATACATCCAAGATCACTACCCCACACTTAAAGCTTTGTTTGTCGTCGAACAACATATCTATTTATGCATCCTACATATGTCTTAGCACTCACATAGGAAAAACAAGATGCTCAAATAGGCTCACACAACAATTATTAGCAAGAAGTAAATTCATGGATCATTACTAGGGACAACCTACCCTCAAGAATAGACTCATTAAGTTGGAAAATTCATGCATACCATTTAAGCAAAGAAATCATATAAATGACCCAATCATATAACTTACAATCATGCAATTTCTATCAAAATGGGTACAAGAATAAAATTGTGCTCACTATCACAAATAATTCTCAAATTACAACTGATGAACATATGTTTGCCCCTAGTATAATGCTCCACTAATATCAGACTGCTAAGATTAAAATCAAATAAGTGTTTTACGGGTTGTAATGCAGGCTAAAGGATATGTAGGAACTATTTTTGCCAGAAACCGTGACTATCTTCCCTAAGCGCTTTAATATACTACATTATGCAACTAATACCAATTTCTAACAACCAATTTACACAACTTTCATCTATCCATATCTTTTGTTTTAACCCCATCCCATTAAATTTTATTAATAACACTATAGTGGGAGTATGCAACGCTTTCAAATATATATTTTCTTGCACTCATTTTACGTTATGCACCCCTATGATAGCAGTCTCAACTTAAGAGATTTGCCTTAGTTGATGTGTACAATGTCCAAGAAGGACCAGGGCCAAAATAGGTTCATTGTAACATGTTCGAGATAAAATTTAGAACTTTTTTTTCAATAATTTTCTCTACTCCCAAGCACATCAATTTCACACGCCAATAACTAGACTTTTGGACATCAATTTCAGCTTTTACCTCTTATTGTCAAACTCCTAACTCAAATTTATTTATATTAAAGCACTTAGGATCTATTGAATAAAATTATGGTCTATTAAAGAACGGTTTAGGCTACATATGAGGCTAACAAAAGAACAAGATAAAGGCACAATGGGGCTTGCTAACATAATGTTCAAAGGTAGGTCAAAAGAAGTCATGCACAATGGTTGTCAAAGAAATGCCTAAATCATCTCCTAAACTCACAATCTTTATTTTGCTTTGCACACACTCTAGGCAAGTTCTAGCATCAGTTGCAATAAGGAATATACAACAGTATTACACACCCATGGCACATGGTCAACTCAATTAGGAGCATTATAGATTCTTGACCCAACAATTAAATGAATTAAAATAAAACCAACAATCACAACATGAGTCACAAGTAGATCCTAGGTGTTTCTAACGTATTGATCCATCACATACTTATATTATAATGTCATGTGATGCACAAAAATAGTTACATGCAAGTAAATGGCTAATTTTCTCTTAAGACGGTCGTCAACCGTCCATCATCAAGAAAAGCACCTAATTATGACTAAATCATACAAACATCTAACAAGAAACAAAATAAACAAAATAACGAATCCTATCAGAAAAGTATACTAAGGAGAAAGAACTAATTTCTTAATAAACACGCAGTAAAGTAACCAACCAACCCACACATAATCTAGGCACTGTCCCCAGTGCAAATAATACGCTAAAGAACCTAGCTATTAGCACTCTTCATCAACATTAGGAGTCATGCCACCTGCATCGAGAACATCATCGAAGCCATTTTTTCTGTGTTCATCATATCATTTATGTCATCCACACATAATGAAACTAACTGCAATTAAGATGAAGGTGGTGAAGTCACCACTCCACACTTAATTTATTAGTATAAAACAATTAAGTGTTATTGTTGGGTACCCATACTTTGCCGACACACACTTTGATATGGTGCACCAACATTAGTTGCAATACAATTCACTCATTTTAATTTCCCCAATTCTATTTCAATGAAGCACTTTTTGAACAAAATCACTCCCTATAACTTCAACCATATAAAGATATACAAAACACCATCACTTTCACACAATTTTCTCAACATTATGTTTAACACAATAATATAGAAACTAATGGTTATACAACTACCATGTTGGTTATGAACAATTCACTCACATGTACAAGCTCAAGTACTAACAATGGTGCTTATCTTCCCAAGATGTTCAAAATCCTTCTTTGACATAGAAATGGCAAGAATTTAATTCATAATCCTCATGAAATCGATTATTTATAACAAAAGGTCAGAACAATTAAGGTTTAAGAAAACAAAAACTTACCTTAAAGATGCAAGATTGGGAAACGAAAGGGAAAATTCTTCAGATTGTTAAGCAAAGAGTAATCTTGAAGGACAAAGAGAATGGTGAGGGAGAAATCTTGTATGGCTTGGGGGTAAAATAAGGATGAATTTAGGCATTTAGGGTGTGGAGTCTATTGAAATAATAAAATCTAGGTCGGGTTAACCCAATCCAAAGGCGGATATATGTTGAAATTGGAAGGATATGCGGTGCACAAGTTATCGAACATGTTTAAGTGTGCGCTGCATTGGTCAACGCACACCTGAAACAGTGAGCCTATACGGTATGGTGTATGATGCATATGTTATCGGACAAAGGTAAGTGTGCGGAACATATATTATCGCACAAGTTTAAGTGTGTGCCACAATGGGTATTACATAAGTAAAACAGTGAGAGTGTGCAGTTGGGTGTCCGATGCATAAGCTATTGCCAACATTAAGGTGTGCACCGCTTAAAGTGTCGCACAAGTTAAGGTGTGCGCTGTTGTAATGCCCCAAGAACCTATCCTGAGATGTCACATGGTGCTCAAGGCCACACGTGGCCTAAATCTAACCCTCTAAGCCTGTCATCACTTTCAGAACTCATTATAGCGCAAATCATGCTAAGATAAAGAGGAATAACCCTGTTATGAACATAATGAAATACAAAGTAATACTACTCTATACAAAGAAAATACTGAAATCTCTGTACATGCTGGTGCACTAGTCTGACAAAGCCTCTACTATGTAGGACTGAGGAGCCATTGGGACATATCTCCAACTAACTCGTACTGAACTGAAAGTAAACAACCATCTATTAACATGAGAAAATCAAAGACACAGGTCCTCGAACCATGAGTACTCACCAACTGCAGAAATATAGATGAAGGTACTCAAAGATCACTATCGCTGCTGAGACGAAGCACTTGAACCTATATCATGAGGAAATATAGAGTACAAAAGAGTATGGGAGTCAGTACTTAGGAATGTACTGAGTATGTAGGGGTGGATGTAACATTTTAACTAATATCATAAATGTAAAAGAAAATCATGCATGCTGATAATAATAACTCATAAGGCCCCAAGAAGCTATCTCGAGATGTCACATGGTGCTCAAGGCCACACGTGGCCTCAAGCTAACCCTTTAAGCCTGTCATCACTTTCAGAACTCATTATAATCCAAATCATGCTAAGATAAAGAGGAATAACCATGTCATGAACATACTAAAATACGAAGTAATACTGCCCTGTACAAATAAAATACTAAAATCTCTATACACGCTGGTACACTAGTCTGACAAAGCCTCTACTACGTAGGACTGAGGAGCCATTGGGATAGATCCCCAACTGACTTGTACTGAACTAAAAGTAAACGACCATCTATTAACAAGACAAAATTAGAGACACAGGTCCTCAAACCATGAGGACTCACCAACCGTAGAAATGTAGATGAAGGTACTCAAAGATCAGTGTTGCTGCTGACACTGAGCGCATAAACTTATATCATGAGGAAATATAGAGTACAAAAGAGTATAGGAGTCAGTACTTGGGAATGTACTGAGTATGTGGGAGTGAATGCAACATTTTAAATAATATTATAAATGTATAAGAAAATCATGCATGCTGACAATAGTAACACTCTTCTTTTGAATTATCTAAAACATTACTTGAAAAAGTTGAAATTTGCTGATCGGGTCCTGTGATGGTTGATTTGATGGTCCTTCAAGTCTCCTGATGGTCCACCATATTGTCTGTCACTCGAATGTCAAAACTGGAATGTTCTGCCTAGATGTGACGGTCGAAGTGATGGTTCATCAGGAAATTAATGGTCCACCAACTTGGCCATTACACGATGTACTGAAAAAGGAGTCACTGCCTTGGCTTAACAGGGCACTTGATGGTCCACCAGGGCCCTGACGGATCACCAGGTTGACCGTCAAACCTGGGTGATCCGATACTATTTAGTAAATCGGCCATAACTCCCTCGTCCGATGTTGGATTTTGATGAAATTGGTGTCGATGGAAAGCTTTTTTAATTCTCTACATGACAAAAAGTAGAAATTAGAGAAATAAAATATAATTTAAGCATCAATCACTTTATAAGTCATACATATCTACTCAAAAAATGGATTTAGGCTTAAGAAATGATCGGGGTATTACAGCCACACATGGTAACGCTTACTTGAGGCATTAGGCTTTGGTTGTGTATTAGGTGATATCTTTGCTATGGCTTATGTAAACTTGGACACCACACACCCTATAGTACACTTAAACTTAGATGCCATGCACCACATTCTTTATATAAAGCATTGAAAAAGGTCCGTATCATCGGGGATTTTCCCCTGCACCTCCATTGAGGTTAGTGGTGGGCTCCGGGATGGGGCCTATCATCCCGATCCCTACTCTACCACCACAGAACTCCTTGAAAATCATAAAATAAAGTGGCGCCATTAAACTTTAAGGGGAGGATTAACATAATTTTGGTCACAACTCTAATACGAGTCATGACTCGAGCCTTAATATTTAACCACCCTAACTTACCTGTAATGTCACTGTTACTCCTAATTTACCACTACTAATATGGCTCAATTCCAAACCAAATTTGGTACCAATCACCTTATTAGTACTTGATGCACCTATACTTAATTAAAAACAACTAAAAATAATTAGAATTATAGGTTACCACCCACTAAGCGTCATAGTTTTGGTCGTGTCTCTACTCTTATTTTTGAATTTTTATTTAACATGATAAATTAGAATAAGATCATGGGTTGCCTCCCATACAATGCCTGATTTAGCATCGCAGAACGACTAGATTATCTTAACTACTCAGGCTTTCTCAAGATACATCGATGATAACATTTGTACCTCATCTTCATAGAATGCATCAATAATTATAAACACACCCATCTCTTTTTGTTGTTTCATGGATTTACATACTTTAAAACTAACCTCTTTCCCGTTGATCCTAAATTCTGGCTCATTCAACTCCAGGTTATCTAATACTCTCCCAATTGCTAAAAATGTCCTGCCTAAAATTATAGGTACTTCAAAGTCCACTTCACAATTAAGAATTACAAAGTTGGCAAGAAATATAAAATCGGCCACCTTTACAAGTACATCATGTAGAATCCTAACCATCCTTTTCACCGATCTATCCGCCATTATAAGTCACATATTTATGGGTGTGGGGTCTCCCAAACCTAACTTCTTATAAACAGCTAGAGATATCAGATTGAATCTAGCTCCCAGATCACATAAGGCCTTAGCAAAATCCAGAGACCTAATCGTACAAGGGATGGTGAATACTCCTGGGTTTACCTTCTTCTGCACCAGTGACCTTGTAGAAATGGCACTACAATTATGGAGATTATCCACCATTTCATAGCTTACCACTCTTTTCTTTATCATAAGATCATTCATAAATTTAGCTAGCACATCCTGACATCTGCTCAAGTACTTCAACTAAAGGAAAGTTCACTGTCAATTACTTCAACATAGCCATGAATTTTTTAAACTTGCCTTTGTCTTCTTTCTTCTTTTATCATTATGGAAATGGGGGTGGTGGCCTTGGGATTTCAACTAAAGAAACTTTTACCTCCTTTCTTATGCCTTGCTCCATATCACTAACATGCTTTGGCTTAGGTCTTTTTCCCACTTCCGCACTCTTTTTTTCTAAACTTCCTAACTCTATAGGCACTATTGAAGATTTATCAACCATATCCCAATGCATTTTGACTACATCAATATGAGAGAATGCACCCAATCCTGGACTAGATAACATCTTACCGCTCCTTGTGGTAATAGCCATACACAATCCATCAGTCCTTGAATTCTAAACTATATTACTTGATAGAATCCCATTCTATCTTTGGTTGAATATTTTGGATAATTGGCTCATTTGCTGCTCCAGTTGTTTAATAGTGATTGAGTGCAAATTTACTAGTTGACTCATGGAAGATATGTCAGTCTTCATAGTAGTCACCCTCGAATTTCTTGCCTCAACTACCTTTAATAGTTTCTCCATCATGTCCTCGATGGAAATTTTTGCCTGTACTGGTGGTAGCATTATCACGGCTCCCAGGAGGTACATACAGTCCACTTCTGTCACTTTTATTCTTTCAATCTCCTTGATGGTTCCAACCTTAGTTTCCTTGACCACCGGTCTAGAAACCCCCTAGTTATGCAAGTAGTTAGCCTCTTCTTTCGTGTTTGATTCAACTTCCTTACCATGGGACCCCACAACCTTTATCTTTTCTACATTTCCTGATACAAAATGTTTTGTGAATAGATACATCTGGGTTTTCATATGAGCCATATCCTGATCACGCACTTCTTCTCTTCTATGCTGCTCTATTGATATTACACTAGACCCAGTATTACTTGCTACCACAGAATCTCTGGTATTCTAAGCTCTACTTGTCTTAGTCATTCTTTCTAACTTGTTCACAGCCTTAATAAAAATGAGCTCCATAAAAGCTTCTCCTGCAGCATTACCCACTATTGGCTTTGTAAGTTTGTTCAAAACTCTGTAGAATATTTCCATCAAGTGTTTATTAGTCATCTTATGGTTTGGACATTGAGTCAAATTCTTTTTAAACCTTGCCCAAGTCTCATGCAAAGCTTCATTAGCCAATTGCCTAAAGTTGCTAATCTCATCCCTCAACTATAATATTTTGGAGGGAGGAAAGAACATTTCTAGGAAAGCTCCTTTCAATTGCCTCTAATTTGTTATAGAATCAGGAGTCAACTCATTCAACCATATAGTTTCCTCTCCAGACAGAGATAGTGGGAACAATCTTAAATGAATAGCATTTTCTCCCACTCCAAGATTATGAAATGACTTACAAATACTGATGCAATTCACCAAATATAGATTTGGATCATCACCATGGAATCCACCAAAGAGTCCTTTCAGATTCAGTAGGTGGATTATAGTACTGGTGATATTGAATTTCACCCAAGGAGCTAGAGGTCATAGAATGATTGCCCCTATAGATCCAGTTCAATCTAAATCATCCTCATCATTATCAATATCAAACTGCATAGCTTGGCGGTCTAGTCTTCCTCTGAATTGACAATTTCGATTTACAGGTGCAACTACCCCTGCTGAACGGCTCCTATTAGCTTAGTCCATTAAATTATCATCTACCAGGTCCTTTTTATCTAGATTAGGTACCCAACCTGGGTTATCTATATTTTGTTGATTTAATTAAGCATTAGCCAAAATGGCTAATCTTTAAGCTTTGAGGTTAAGGATTGAAGGGTAATAATGGTTCTCCTGAACTTCTTCTTTGTGGCATAAAAAAACAATGAGCCTGTAATGAATAAAAACAAAATATGAATGTAAAATAAAGGAAACTTGACTAACAGTCAATTAACACACATAAACTCAATCGACAATCGAATTCCCCAGCAACGATGCAAAAATTTGATATGCCCAAATTACAACTCTCTTACAAGAGTGTAAGAAGTCGCTGTCAAATATATAACCCAACTAGGTTGGGGTCAAAATACACAAGGAATATAGTGCTAATTAAGTTGTATGTAGATTAGTTGACTTTTAATCGTTCGTTTTTGTAAAATAAATAGGGGGATTTGATTCAGTTTACAAATTAATGGTTTTAGTTTACCAAGATGAAATATGTGTAGTAGTATTCAAATTCAATGAAATAGCAAGCTAGGGTTATGTCCACCTTGTAGTTTTCAATACTTTCTAACTATGAGCTTTACGAATTCATACATGTATCATGCTTATAACAAAAAATATTGTATTGAATAACATAATCCTATTGTTTCTCAACCATCAAGGACTAATTCACTTTACTTCTCTCAAATCAAAAGTGTTTCCAAAAACAGTATGAAATCTCCAAGTAGTTAATCCTGTTAAGGCATTAACATATGAAATAGGGGTTGAAAATCCTATTTTCTTGTCATTAATCTCTTTTCCGAACCTCAAATTTTCTATTGAACAAGTTGAGTTTTAAGGCACATCATGCATGTTTTCAACCACGAGAATTCAAGATAAACGAAGAGAGTATGATATAAGCAGATCAATACTTGATGAATACAAATACCCAATGTAATAGATTGTATGTTACAAGGCTTTCAAAATCCTAACTAATAAGCTTAGCTACTCATTAATAAAAAGGTAATCATCATAAATATATTCATCATACCAAACACTAGAAGATGATCTTGGTGTACGAATTATGAAAATAAGAGAAAAATGTTTTCTCTCTCTCCAAGCTATAGCCGCCCTCTCCTTGTTCCAAAACTGATACAGAATAATGAATAATGATAAAAATTCAGCATCAAGTCTTTCTAATAATCTTTTCTCTCATATTTGCCTTTTAAGTCCCTGAACTAACTATAAATGACAAATTAGTCCTGGATAAATTTTCTAGGCACCACATTTGGACCAACAAGATACTTTTCTATTATGTCATATGTCATCCATATTCCATAGTCCCATTACATCTCCATCTGCCTCATTAGTACCTGAAATCATGCTAATCGTATTGGTTAGCTCAATTACATAGAATTAGAGTAAAAATATAAGAAATTAGGCGCTTTGTGTAATACCCAGGAAATTTTTCGTTGAAATTTTGTATTTAAACGTGTTGGGTTCTATCTTCTAGCATGAATTATGAATTTTCCGTGTAGAATGTCTTAGATTACGACCCATCATTATGTAGAGTATCAAATAATCTTTCCAACGATAAGTGGATCATCCAAAACGGACACCCGAGTGATGAGTTATGAATATTACGATCGAATCGTGAATAGTAGTGAACAGTAAAACGTGCAAGAAAAAGTACTGAGGCCTGGCCTATTTTTGCTCCAACTTTAAACAATCATAACTCCTTGTACATAATGATTTGGGTGATTTACTATATATCAACGGAAATCTCTGCGAGTCCACTTTCCAATGAAATTAGTTTCATCCAATTTTTCTATCAGAGCAAAAAGTTATGGTCGATCTAATTCAGCCTATCAAAAGCAAATTTTTAGGTCAACTTCAAATGATCATAACTCCTCATACACAATTATCTGGGTGAGATACAATATATCAACTTAAAGATATGAGAGTCCTCTTTCTAATGAATTTGGTTTCATCCAATTTGGATATCGGAGTAAAACGTTATGGTTGATCTATTTCAAACTATCAAAATAGTCCATCAAAGGATAGATTCGAGAATTGTTTGATTTTTTAGGGTTGTTTTGGTCATTCCCCCTCACCTAAAATCCATCCAAACCCTGTATTAAAGACTACTAGAAGCATTATATGTTATATTTCATCAAATTCCCTCAAAAAGAAAACCCTAAGCTCCTACATCCAACTTTAAGAACCTCCAAAGTTCACCATTAATTCTGCAAATTTATTTAAGATTCCAAGTTCCTAGTTCAAGAACACCAAGAACCATTATTCAAAGGCACAATTAACATCTAAAAAATGAGTATCGATCTAAAGTTCATCATTCAAGGTATGTGGGGTTTTTCAACAAAAACTCTCTTTTGTTCTTGTGTCCAAAAGTAATTTTCTTTACGAAGGCATGATTTTTATTTGATTTTTATGAATTTGAAGCATGAACCCATATTTTACGATGATTATTATGAAATGTTGATGTTAATGATTTTAAAAGATGAATTTACATGTGTGGAGATATAAAGCATGAATCTTGAACGATATTTATTATGCCGAAGGGTAAGGTGATAGCTTATGCTTCTATACAGTTGAAACCCCCAAAGAAAGATTACCCCACCCATGACCTTGAGTTAGTTGCTGTTGTGTTTGCTTTGAAAATATAGAGACACTATTTGTATGGTGTCCATGTTGATGTTTTCACTGATCATAAGAGCCTACAGTATGTGTTTACCCATAAAGAATTAAATCTTAGGTAGAGACGATGGTTAGAATTATTAAAGAACTATGATATGAGTGTGATATACTATCCGAGCAAAGCCGATGTTGTGGCGGATGCCCTAAGTAAAGTGTCCATGGGTTGTGTTTTTCATGTGGTAGAAGGTAAGAAAGAGTTGGCTTGTGATGTACATCGTTTGGATAGATTGGGGGGTAGGTTGTTTGACTCGGCTGAAGGTAGTATAGGGGTTCAGAGTAGTTCCAAATCCTCGGCTTTGGAAGTAAAGGAAAAGCAATACTTAGATGCTAGTTTGATCAGACTGAAGGAGTCAGTCAAGGACCAAAAAGTAAAGGTTTCCTCCCAAGGAGGAGATGTTGTGTTGAGATTGCAAGGTAGATTGTGTGTCCTAAATGTTGATGATCTGAGATAGAGGATTATGGCTAAAGTGTACGGGGCACGATATTCTATTCATATTGGTGCCACCAAGATGTACCGAGACTTACGGGAAATCTATTGGTGGAGTGGCATGAAGAATGATATAGCAGCGTTTATAGCTAAGTTTGCAACATGCCAACAGGTTAAGGTTGAACACCAAAGACCTGGTGGTATGATTCAAGAGTTTAGTATTCCCACCAAGAAGTGGGAAGAGATAAATATGGACTTTGTGATTGGTTTACCTCCTTCCCGATGCCATCATGATTCCATTTGGGTTGTGGTTGATAGGTTGACTAAGTCTACTCATTTCTTGCCTGTTCATACTTTATATACTGCTGAGGATTATGCTAGATTGCATATCCGAGAGCTAGTCAGACTGCATGGAGTTCCCTTGTCTATCATTTTGAATAGGGGTACTCTGTTCACTTCGCAATTTTGGAAAGCTTTTCAGAAGGGTCTTGGTACCCAAGTGCTTTTGAGTTTTGCTTTTCATCCGCAAATCGATGGTCAGGCTGAGCGGACCATCCAGACCTTAGAGGATATGTTAAGAGCTTATGCACTTGACTTTAAGAGAAGTTGGGATGATCACTTACCTTTGATAGAGTTTTCTTATAATAACAGTTTCCACTCTAGTATTGGCATGGCTCCGTTTGAAGCCTTATATGAGAGGAAGTGTAGATCACCCATAGGTTGGTTCGAGGTGGGTAAAGCGGTTGTGAGTGGTCCTGATTCGGTATTTGAGGCTATGGAAAAAGTTAAGTTGATTAGGGAAAGGTTGAAAAATACACAGAGTCGTCAGAAGTCATATGCGGATGTTAGAAGGAGAGACCTTAAGTTTGAAGTTAGTGACCTAATGTATCTGAAAATTTTACCCATGAGAGGGGTGAAGAGATTCAGAAAGAAGGGGAAGCTTAGTCCCTGTTATGTTGGTCCTAACAAAATTCTTAGCCATTTTAGTAAGGTAGCTTATGAGGTTGAGTTACCTTCCGAGTTGTCCTCTGTTCATCCACTATTCCATGTCCCATGCTTAAAAAGCATATTAGCGATGCTGTGGTAGTGGATTCCTCTGTAAGTGCTGACATTCAAGAAAATCTTTCTTTTGATGAGATTCCTGTTGAGATTCTTGATTTCTGTGTTCGAAGACTAAGGAACAAAGAAGTTCCCTTGGTCAAGGTGTTGTGGCGAAACCAATCTGTTGAGGGTGCAACATGGGAAGCTGAGGCGGATATGCAATCCAAGTACCCACACCTATTTTCTGCGAACTCTGATCAAGCCGAAGGTACTGTTCTTTCCTAAATCATGCACTTTTGATAAAAGTTGCAGCAGTTCAACTGTCATTTATTATGTGTTCAGCTGTAGTTTCTTGAATTTATGCATTCTATGTTGCATTCGGAGTGAGAAAGAATATGGTGATGAGTCTAACGAATGGTTTCAGCTATATGCTCTATTCCCTATTAATCTTGGCACATCTAGCGTCATTTGAGGATGAATTTTTCTAAGGAGGGGATGATGTAATACCCTGGGAAATTTTGTGCATAAACGTGTTGGGTTCTATCTTCTAGAATGAATTATAAATTTTCCATGAGGAATGTCTTAGATTATGACCCATCATTACATAGAGTATCAAATAATCTTTCCAACGATATGTGGATCATCCAAAACGGACACCCGAGCAATGAGTTATGAACATTCCGATCGAACCGTGAATAGTGAATAGTAAAACGTGCAGGAAAAAGTACTGAGGCCTGGTGTATTTTTGCTCCAACTTTAAACAATCATAACTCCTTGTACATAATGATCTGGGTGATCTACGATATTTCAACGGAAAGCTCTGCGAGACCTCTTTCCAATGAAATTGGTTTCATCCAATTTGTCTATTGGAGCAAAAAGTTGTGGTCGATCTACTTCAGCCTATCAAAAGCAAATTTTTGGGTCAAATTTAAATGATCATAACTCTTTGTTCACAATGATCTGGGTGAGATACTACATATCAAAAAAAAGATATGAGAGTCCTCTTTCAAATGAAATTGGTTTCATCCAATTTGGATATTGGAGTAAAACGTTATGATTGATCTACTTCAGACTATCAAAACAGTCCACCAAAGGACAAATTCGAGAATTATTTGATTTTTTAGGGGCGTTTTGGTCATTCCCCTTACCCAAAATCTGTCCAAACCCTATATTAAAGCCTATTAGAAGCATTATATGTTATATTTCATCAAATTTCCCAAAAAGAAAACCCTAAGCTCTTACATCCAACTTCAAGAACCTCCAAAGTTCACCATTAATTCTGCAAATTTATTCAAGATTCCAAGTTCCTAGTTCAAGAACTCCAAGAACCTTCATTAAAAGGCATGATTAACATCTCAAAAATAAGTATCGGTCTATAGTTTATCATTCAAGGTATGTGGGGGTTTTCAATAAGAACTCTCTTTCGTTCTTGTGCCCAAAAGTAATTTTCTTTATAAAGGCATAATTTTTATTTGATTTTTATAAATTTAAAGCATGAACCCATATCTTATGATGATTATTATGAAATCTTGATGTTTATGATTTTGAAAGATAAATTTACATGTGTGGCGATATGAAGCATGAATCTTGAACGATATTTATCATGATTTTGATATTTGGGTTGTTAATCCCCAATGAAAATTGTATTTTTTTTAGAAAGTGTGTGTTATAAGAACTTTAATGTTGAATATTTGAGATATTTTGAATGATTTGACCTTTTGGTCTTAATGGAGTTCTTTTGAACTCGAGTGTGAAAGAAATTCACAACGTGGTTGATTTTGATAGATGGGAAGCATGATGGTTCCCGATGTATATTTATATATTACTGAAATTGTTTTGTTGTAGCTTGTCTTTGAAATGATCTGAGCTAAGTTTGGGAGAAATATTTAGCATCGAGTGGGAGGTATAAAGCGACCTTACTTCCTTAGAACTATGTTCCCCCGTAGGAGTGAGCCTAAGGCTGATTTATATAGTGATCACTAGTTTGTGTGGATTTAATATCGATAGTCCTACTCGAATGGCAAGGATAGGACAGCTCTCGCCAACGTGGGTTGTACGTTGGACTCCATGTAGCTCACATGGTTTATGTCGTTTATAGGATCTCCCAGTGTGTGTGTGTTTCCTTGTGTCTATGGTGAATGGTGAAGTGATTTCAAAGTGGAATTGTGAAAGTTATTCTTTTGAAAGATTTAAATGATATTGATATTATGAGAATTGATATTCTTGATGAACTGAAAGTGATTGACAAATTTTATGATGACTCACATGTGTTATTGTACTTATTTCATCCTCTGATGATTGTGATGATTTTCTTTAGGCTATGTGAGTCTTTCATACATTCTGCATATTTCTTATAAATTTTTATGATGATGATGTTTATACAACTACATACACCCCCATATACTCTGTTTCTTTCCATGTTACTGACCCACATCTTCGGATGTGGGCTACATATTCTTAGAATGTAGGTTCAGGTGCTCAATTCTATGTTCGAAAGTGATTCTTCGGGCACGTTGTTCTACATTCTCTATTGTGGGAAGTCCTCATGTTCCTAGTACGTGATGTCCGATGTTGGTTTCATGGAATCACTTACATTTGATAATTGAGTATGAGTCAGTTGGGGCATATCTCAATGGCTCGCTGGTTTTATTGATTTTCTTAGAGGCTTGTCAAACTAGTACAGATGTTGGGAGTTGACTAATAAGTCGTATTTTGTTATCTTTCTGAAATTCTTTTATTCTATGATGTTGATTACTCTGTTGATATTTGAGGGTTATTTATGGAAACCCCATTAATTTGTGTTGAACTAAATGAAAATAGCTCAAAGGGTTAGCTTGGGGCTGCTCGTAGCCTCAAGCACTGTGAAACGCTCCGGGACCCATTTTCCGGGAAATTACACTTTGTTCTCCAATCTTAGGTAAAATATGGGTAGGCTATGATTCTTAGGCGTATAAATACACCCAAGATCACATACATGGTGAGTGCTATGATTTTTTTTGGAGACTTGAAGTAGATTCCTCTAATACATTGATTATGGGTACCATCCTATTTTGTCAACAACACTCTATAGTTGTATTTTACCCTAGGCCTACATTATCTTATTTATATGCATATTTTTCTATTGGTATTAATATTGTATGAGTTCCTTTCTATGACTATTCAAATATCTACCCCTGTAGGCAATTCTTTAGTGGTGGATCAGGTATACCGATCTTGTGTTGTGACCTTTTTGGGATGACAAATTTGGGTGGAGTGGATTATCCTCAATATGGTTGAGTTTTATATCATATTAGGTATGGATTGGTAGGCTCCTTACTATGCAATTTTGGATTTTTCAGCATAACCTTGACTCTAGCTACTTATGGTATTTCAAGGTTAGAATAGAATGGTGCTTCTAACTCTTCACCAAAAGGTGTTATTTTTGTTTTATGAGATCGTCACATAGCAGGAAAATATTATCTATCCTATTTGGCCTGCATTCGTGATACTAGTATTGGTTTACTGCATTATTTAGATCATGTGGGAGTTATTAGGGAGTTCATAGACGTGTTTTGTATGGACTTACCTAGTATCCCTCCTGATTTGGTCATTGATATTTCAATTAATTTTGATCTAGGAAATAATACTATTTCAATTCCTTCTTATAGGATGACCATCACAGAATTTAAGGAATTTAAGGGGAAAATGGAGGATTTGTTGAGTAAGGATTTTATTAGACTAAGTGTTTCTACTTGGAGTGCTTCTGTCTTATTTTTTAAGAAGAAAAAGTGATCTATGTGCATGTGTACTGATCATCAGCAATTGATCAATGTGACTATCAAGAATAGGTATCCTCTTCCTCGCATTGATGATTTGTTTGATCAACTTTAGGGAGATTTAGTGTTATCTAAGATCCACTTGATATGTTTATCTTTAATTGAAGATCAGAGCTTTAGATATTCCAAAGATAG
>NC_061119.1:62972584-62974360 GCF_002878395.1 Capsicum annuum | reverse complement strand
CCATATTCCATAGTCCCATTACATCTCCATCTGCCTCATTAGTACCTAAAATTATGCTAATCATATTGTTTAGCTCAATTACATAGAATTAGATTAAAAATATAAGAAATTGGGCACTTTGTGTAATACCCCAGGAAATTTTTCGTTGAAATTTTGTATGTAAACGTGTTGGGTTCTATCTTCTAGAATGAATTATAAATTTTCTGTGTAGAATGTCTTAGATTATGACCCATCATTATGTAGAGTATCAAATAATCTTTCCAATGATATGTGGATCATCCAAAACAGACACCCGAGCGATGAGTTATGAACATTCCGATCGAACCATGAATAGTAGTGAACAGTAAAACGTGCAGGAAAAAGTACTGAGGCCTAGCCTATTTTTGTTCCAACTTTAAACGATCATAAATCCTTGTACATAATGATCTGGGTGATTTACTATATATCAACGGAAATATCTGCGAGTCCACTTTCCAATGAAATTAGTTTCATCCAATTTGTCTATCAGAGCAAAAAGTTATGGTCGATCTACTTCAGCCTATCAAAAGCAAATTTTTAGATCAACTTCAAATGATCATAACTCCTTATACACAATTATCTAGGTGAGATACAATATATCAACTTAAAGATATGAGAGTCTTCTTTCTAATGAAATTGGTTTCATCCAATTTGGATATCGGAGTAAAATGTTATGGTTGATCTACTTCAGACTATCAAATTAGTCCACCAAAGGACAGATTCGAGAATTGTTTGATTTTTTAGGGTTGTTTTGGTCATTCCCCCTCACCAAAAATCCATCCAAACCCTGTATTAAAGACTACTAGAAGCATTATACGTTATATTTCATCAAATTTCCTCAAAAAGAAAACCCTAAGCTCCTACATCCAACTTTAAGAACCTCCAAAGTTCACCATTAATTCTGTAAATTTATTTTAGATTTCAAGTTCCTAGTTCAAGAACACCAAAAACCATTATTCAAAGGCACAATTAACATCTAAAAAATGAGTATCGATCTAAAGTTCATCATTCAAGGTATGTGGGGTTTTTCAATAAGAACTCTCTTTTGTTCTTCTTTCCAAAAGTAATTTTCTTTACAAAGGCATGATTTTTATTTGATTTTTAAGAATTTGAAGCATGAACCCATATTTTACGATGATTATTATGAAATGTTGATGTTTATGATTTTAAAAGATGAATTTACATATGTGGAGATATAAAGCATGAATCTTGGACGATATTTATCATAATTTTGATATTTGGGTTGTGAATCCCCATTGGAAATTGTGTATTTTTTTTAGAAAATGTGTGTTATAAGCACGTTGATGTTAAATATTTGAGATATTTTGAATGATTTGACCTTTTGGTCTTGATGGAGTTGTTTTGAACTCGAGTGTGAAAGAAATTCACAACATGGTTGATTTTGATAGATAGGAAGCATGATGGCTCCCAATGTATAGTTATATATTACTGAAATTATTTTGTTATGGATTGTCTTTGAAATGATCTGAGCTAAGTCTGGGAGAAATCTTTATCACCGGGTGAGAGGTATAAAGTGACCTTACTTCCCTAGAACTACGTACCCCCATAGGAGTGAGGCTGAGGCTAACTTATATAGTGATCACTAATTTGAGTGGATTTGATATCAATAGTACTACACCGATGGCAAGGATATGATGGCTCTCCCCAATGTGGGTTGTATGTTGGACTTCATGTAGCTCACATGGTTTATGTCGATTATAGGATCTCCCAGTGTGTGTGTGTTTCCTTGTGTCTATG
>NC_061119.1:62938735-62972484 GCF_002878395.1 Capsicum annuum | reverse complement strand
AGTGTGTGTGTGTTTCCTTGTGTCTATGGTGAATGGTGAAGTGATTTGAAAGTGGAATTGTGAAAGTTATTCTTTTGAAAGATTTAAATGATATTTACACTATGAGAATTGATATTATTGATGAATTGAAAGTGATTGACAAATTATATGATGACTCACATGTGTTATTGTACTTATTTCATCCTCTCATGATTATGATTTTCTTTAGGCTATGTGAGTTTTTCATATATCCTGCATATTTCTTATAAATATTTATGATGATGATGTTTATGCAACTGCATACACCCCTATATACTCGATTGCTTTCCATAGTACTGACCCACATCTTCGGATGTGGGCTATATTTTCTCGAGATATAGGTTCAGGTGCTCAGTTCCAGGTTCGACAGTGATTCTTCAGGCACACTATTCTACATCCTCTGTTGTAGTGTGTCCTCATATTCCGAGGATGTGATATTTGATGTTGGTTTCATGGAATTGTTTACATTTGATAACTGAGTATGAGTCAGTTGGGGTATGTCTCAATGGCTTGCTAGTTTTATTGATTTTCTTAGAGGCTTGTCAAACTAGTATAGATGTTGGGAGTTGACTAATAAGTCATATTTTTTTATCTTCATGAAATTCTTTTATTCTCGGATGATGATTACTCTATTGATATTTGAGGGTTATTTATGGAAACCCCGTTGATTTGTGTTGAACTGAATGAAAATGGCTCAAAGGGTTAGCTGCCTCAAGCACTGTGTGACGCTTCGGGACCCAATTTCTGGGGCGTTACAAACTTGGTATCAGAGCCTATAGTTTTAAGGTGTCCTAGGGAGTCTTATAAGCCGTGTTAAGTAGAGTCTTGATCATCAGTGTGTACCATGCCACATCTATGAGCAAGAGGCGACAAGACATTTTACGAAAAATATGATTCTTTCTTTCAGAAGTCTATCGTGCTTAAAGTGTCTCTCTTTAGTATTGATTCATGCTCTTCTCTTTCAAAAATGTGCCTCCACATCAAGCGAGAAGAAATTATTATGGTCAGCAACCTGAACCCGCTGACCCGTTGAATAAAAATATGTCTCATGCTGAATTTCGAGTAGCCTTTTAGGCGCTGGCCCAAGCTGTTACTTCAAATGTTCATGCCAACCTGGCCTCAGCTCCATAGTAGTAGAAAGGTGATTCAGCTGCTACCAGGATATATGACTTCATGTAGATGAATCCACTAGAATTCTATAGGTCCAAGTCTGATAAGGATCCATGGTTGTTTTTAGAGGAGATGCAAAAGATTACTTAGGTGATGCATGTATTTGAGGAACATAGTGTAGAGTTGGTTGCGTATAGGTTAAGAGACCTTGCTTATAATTGGGTTGTTGCTTGGAGGAAAGGTAGAGGTGAGAGAGTTGTCCCTACAACTTAGTAAGAGTTCCAGGATACATTCGTGGATAAATTTTTCCCTTTGGAGATGAGAGAGGTGAAGGTTGAAGAGTTTATAAACCTGCGATGGGGCCCTATGACTGTTAGGGAGTACTGTCTAAAGTTCAATCAATTGGCCAAGTATGCTCCTGACTTAATGGCTGATAATCAGGCTATTATGAGTAAGTTTATGACTGAAGTGTCTAGTTATATGGTTAATGAGTGTAGGTCTGCTATGATGAATAGTGTGATAAATCTTTCTAGGCTGATGACTCATTCCTAACAGATTGAGGCAAACAAGATTAAGGAAAGAGATAGAATAAGAGGGAATAAGAAAGCTCGGTCAGAGCAGTACGGACAAGGTTAGACTAGATTGCAGAGAGGGAGTTGGCCTCTATATTAGGATCACTCATCTATGCCAGCACTGTTATCTGCTAGTGCTCCCATGCCTAGAGGTAGGAAGGAGCAAGGTAGCAGGTCATATGCATCCAGGTCCCAGTATAGTACTGGCAGTAAGCCAAATCATCCCCTGTGTTCTAAGTGCTGTGGGACTGATTCGGGTGAGTGTTGGGGTAAGAAGAGGGGTTATTTCTGATATGGTGACATGGGTCACAGAGTTAGATATTGTCCACAGGATGGATAAGGGCATCGTGACTATCACCCTCAGACCTAAACTCAGACTGTTAGTGCTCCAGTTCTAGCGACTCGCCCAACCTCAGCTTAGGGCGCCTCTTCTAGCAATGTTGGCGGGCAGTGCCAGAAAAGATTCTATGCTTTACTGTCCCACCAAGAATAGGAGGACTCTCCTGATGTTATTACTGGTATGCTTCGTATAGTTCAGTTTGATATGTATGCTATGTTAGATCCTAGATCCAGTTTCTCATATGTTACACCTTTGATTGCTGTGAATTTTATAATGAGTCCTGAGATTATTCCTGAGCCTATCCTAGTTTCTACCCTAGTGGGCGATTCAATTATTGCCTAAAAAGTGTATAAAAAGTGTCTTGTTACCGTTCTTCATAGAGTCTTGTTGGCTGATCTGATTGAGTTAGACATGGTAGATTTTGATGTGATTCTGGGTATGGACTGGTTGTATTCTTCTTATGCCTCTATTTATTGTAGGACCTGAGTGGTCAAGTTTTAGGTTCCGGGTGCATCCGTGTTTGAGTGGTCTGGGAATTCTCTGTCACCCAAGAGTCATTTTACCTCTTATCTCAAAGCTAGAAAGCTTATTTCTAAGGGGTGTATTTACCATTTGGTTAGATTCAAAGACACTAAGACTGAGACTCCAACTCTTCAGTCTATTAATGTCGTCAATGAGTTTTTTGATGTCTTTTCGGATGATCTCCCAAGGATGCCTCCTAATAGAGAGATAGAGTTCGAGATTGATTTTCTTCTCGATACTCAGCCCATTTCTATTCCTCCATACCATATGGCCCCTACAGAACTTAAAGAGTTGAAAGAGCAACTCAAAGATCTACTAGATAAGGGTTTCATAAGGCCTAGTATTTCTCCTTGGGGTGCTCCTGTGTTGTTTGTGAGAAACAAAGATGGATCTTTGCATATGTGCATTGATTACCGCCAACTGAATAAAGTCACCATAAAAAATAAGTACCCCCTTCCGAGAATAAATGATTTGTTTGACCAATTGCAAGGTGCAAGTTATTTCTCAAAGATGGACCTTCGTTCTGGCTATCATCAACTCAAAGTTAGGGAGTGTGACATCCTAAAAACTTCTTTCCAAACTCATTATGGCCATTTTGATTTTCTTGTTATGTCTTTCGGGTTAACTAATGCCCTAACATCTTTCATGGACCTCATGAATCGAGTGTTCAGACCATATCTGGATATGTTTGTCATAGTGTTCATTGATGTTATACTGGTGTACTCCCGTAGTAAGGATGAACATTCTGATCATCTCCGAACTGTCTTACAGACCCTTAGAGCTCACAAGTTGTTTGCCAAGTTCAGTAAGTGTGAGTTTTGGCTAAGGTTAGTTGTTTTTCTAGGTCATATCATTTCTTCCGAGGGTATTAGAGTTGATCCCCAAAAGACTGAAACTATTAGAAATTGGCGTAGACCAATTTCTCTGACTGATATCCTAAGTTTCTTGGGTTTAGCTGGCTATTACCGCTATTTTGTTGAGGGTTTCTCCTCTATAGCATCTCCTATGACTCGGTTGACCCAAAAGAAAGTAAAGTTCTTGTGGTTCGAATCTTGTGAGAAGAGTTTTTAGGAGTTGAAGAATCGACTCACTTCAGCCCCTATTTTGACTTTGCCTGATGGTGTTGATGGTTTTGTGGTGTACTGTGATACTTTGAGAGTTTAGTTGGGTTACGTATTCATGCTGAAGGGTAAGGTGATAGATTATGCTTCTATACAGTTGAAACCCCATAAGAAAGATTACCCCACCCATGACCTTGAGTTATTTGCTGTTGTGTTTGCTTTGAAAATATGGAGACACTATTTGTATGGTGTCCATGTTGATGTTTTCACTGATCATAAGAGTCTGCAGTATGTGTTTACCCATAAAGAATTGAATCTTAAGTAGAGATGATGGTTAGAATTGTTAAAGGACTATGATATGAGTGTGATATACCATCCGAGCAAGGCCGATGTTGTGGCGGAAGTGTTTTTCATGTGGTAGAAGGTAAGAAAGAGTTGGCTCGTGATGTACATCCTTTGGATAGTTTGGGGGTTAGGTTGTTTGACTCGGTTGAAGGTAGTATAGGGGTTCAGAGTAGTTCTGAATCCTCGGCTTTGGAAGTAAAGGAAAAACAATACTTAGATGCTAGTTTGATAAGACTGAAGGAGTCAGTCAAGGACCAAAAAGTAGAGGTTTCCTTCGAAGGAGGAGATGGTGTTTTGAGATTACAAGGTAGATTGTGTGTCCTGAATATTGATTATCTGAGATAGAGGATTATGGCTAAAGTGTACGGGGTGCAATATTCTATTAATCCTGGTGCCACCAAGATGTACCAAGACTTGCGGGAAATCTATTGGTGGAGTGGCATGAAGAATGATATAGCAGTGTTTATAGCTAAGTTTGCAATATGCCAACAGGTTAAGGTTGAACATGAAAGACCTGGTGGTATGATGCAAGATTTTAGTATTCCCACCAAGAAGTGGGAAGAGATAAATATGGACTTTGTGATTGGTTTACCTTCTTCCCGATGCTATCATGATTCTATTTGGGTTGTGGTTGATAGGTTGACTAAGTCTACTCATTTCTTGCCTGTTCATACTTTATATACTACTGAGGATTATGCTAGATTGCATATCCGAGAGCTAGTCAGACTGCATGGAGTTCCCTTGTCTATCATTTTGAATAGGGG
Organism: Capsicum annuum; assembly: GCF_002878395.1. NCBI lineage: Eukaryota > Viridiplantae > Streptophyta > Magnoliopsida > Solanales > Solanaceae > Capsicum > Capsicum annuum. The sequence goes on along the minus strand of NC_061119.1, from coordinate 62,967,752 downwards.
TACTCTGTTCACTTCGCAATTTTGGAAAGCTTTTCAGAAGGGTCTTGGTACCCAAGTGTTTTTGAGTTCTGCTTTTCATCCGCAAACCGATGGTCAGGCTGAGCGGACCATCCAGACCTTAGAGGATATGTTAAGAGCTTATGCACTTGACTTTAAGGGAAGTTGGGATGATCACTTACCTTTGATAAAGTTTTCTTATAATAACAGTTTCCACTCTAGTATTGGCATGGCTCCGTTTGAAGCCTTATATGAGAGAAAGTGTAGATCACCCATAGGTTGGTTCAAGGTGGGTGAAGCGGTTATGAGTGGTCCTGATTCGTTATTTGAGGCTATGGAAAAAGTTAAGTTGATTAGGGAAAGGTTGAAAAATACGCAGAGTCGTCAGAAGTCATATGCGGATGTTAGAAGGAGAGACCTTAAGTTTGAAGTTAGTGACCTAGTGTATCTAAAAATTTCACCCATGAGAGGGGTGAAGAGATTCGGAAAGAAGGGGAAGCTTAGTCCCTGTTATGTTGGTCCTTACAAAATTCTTAGCCATTTTAGTAAGGTAGCTTATGAGGTCGAGTTGCCTTCCGAGTTGTCCTCTGTTCATCCACTATTCCATGTCCCATGATTAAAAAGCATATTAGCGATGCTATGGTAGTGGATTCCTCTATAAGTGCTGACATTCAAGAAAATCTTTCTTTTAATGAGATTCCTGTTGAGATTCTTGATTTCTGTGTCCGAAGATTAAGGAACAAAGAAGTTCCCTTGGTTAAGGTGTTTTGGCGAAACCAATCTGTTGAGGGTGCAACATGGGAAGCTGAGGCGGATATGCAATCCAAGTACCCGCACCTATTTTCTGCGAACTCCGATCAAGCTGAAGGTACCGTTCTTTCCTATATCATGCACTTTTGATAAAAGTTGCAGCAGTTCAGCTGTCATTTATTATGTGTTCAGCTGTAGTTTCTTGAATTTATGCATTCTTTGTTGCATTCGGAGTGAGAAAGAATATGGTGATGAGTCTAACGAATGGTTTCAGCTATATGCTCTATTCCCTATCTAATCCTGGCATGTCTAGCATCATTCGAGGATGAATTTTTCTAAGGAGGGGATGATGTAATACCCCGGGAAATTTTGTGCATAAACGTGTTGGGTTCTATCTTCTAGAATGAATTATAAATTTTCCATGAGGAATGTCTTAGATTATGACCCATCATTGTATAGAGTATCACATAAGCTTTCCAACGATATGTGGATCATCCAAAACGGACACCCGAGCAATGAGTTATGAACATTCCGATCGAACCGTGAATAGTGAACAGTAAAACGTGCAGGAAAAAGTACTGAGGCTTGGTGTATTTTTTCTCCAACTTTAAACAATCATAACTCCTTGTACATAACGATCTGGGTGATCTACGATATTTCAACGGAAAGCTCTGCGAGGCCTCTTTCCAATGAAATTGATTTCATCCAATTTGTCTATCGGAGCAAAAAGTTGTGGTTGATCTACTTCAGCCTATCAAAAGCAAATTTTTGGATCAACTTTAAACGATCATAACTCCTCGTACACAATGATCTGGGTGAGATACTACATATCAAAAGAAAGATATGAGAGTCCTCTTTCAAATGAAATTGGTTTCATCCAATTTGGATATTGGAGTAAAACATTATGATTGATCTACTTCAGACTATCAAAATAGTCCACCAAAGGACAAATTCGAGAATTATTTGATTTTTAGGGGCATTTTAAAGCCTATTAGAAGCATTATATGTTATATTTCATCAAATTTCCTCAAAAATAAAACCCTAAGCTCTTACATCCAACTTCAAGAACCTCCAAAGTTCACCATTAATTCTGCAAATTTATTCAAGATTCCAAGTTCCTAGTTCAAGAACTCCAAGAATCTTCATTAAAAGGCACTATTAACATCTCAAAAATAAGTATCGATCTAAAGTTCATCATTCAATGTATGTGGGGATTTTCAATAAGAACTCTCTTTCGTTCTTGTGCTCAAAAGTAATTTTCTTTACAAAGGCATAATTTTTATTTGATTTTTATAAATTTGAAGCATGAACCCATATCTTATGATGATTATTATGAAATCTTCATGTTTATGATTTTGAAAGATGAATTTACATGTGTGGCGATATGAAGCATGAATCTTGAACGATATTTATCATGATTTTTATATTTGGGTCGTTAATCCCCAATGAAAATTGTGTTTTTTTAGAAAGTGTGTGTTATAAGAACTTTAATGTTGAATATTTGAGATATTTTGAATGATTTAACCTTTTGGTCTTAATGGAGTTGTTTTGAACTCGAGTGTGAAAGAAATTCACAACGTCGTTGATTTTGATAGACGGGAAGCATGATGGTTCCTGATGTATATTTATATATTACTGAAATTGTTTTGTTGTGGATTGTCTTTGAAATGATCTGAGCTAAGTTTGGGAGAAATATTTAGCACCGAGTGGGAGGTATAAAGCGACCTTACTTCCTTAGAACTATGTTCCCCCGTAGGAGTGAACCTAAGGCTGATTTATATAGTGATCACTAGTTTGTGTGGATTTTATATCGATAGTCCTACTCCGATGGCAAGGATAGGATGGCTCTTGCCAACGTGGGTTGTACGTTGGACTCCATGTAGCTCACATGGTTTATGTCGTTTATAGGATCTCCTAGTGTGTGTGTGTTTCCTTGTGTCTATGGTGAATGCTGAAGTGATTTGAAAGTGGAATTGTGAAAGTTATTCTTTTGAAAGATTTAAATGATTGACATTATGAGAATTGATATTCTTGATGAACTGAAAGTGATTGACAAATTATATGATGACTCACATGTGTTATTGTACTTATTTCATCCTTTCATGATTATGATGATTTTCTTTAGGCTATGTGAGTCTTTCATACATCCTGCATATTTCTTATAAATTTTTATGATGATGATGTTTATACAACTGCATACACCCCTATATACTCGATTCCTTTCTATGTTATTGACCCACATCTTCGGATGTGGGCTATATTTTCTTGGAATATAGGTTCAGGTGCTCAGTTCTATGTTCGACAGTGATTCTTCGGGCATGCTGTTCTACATCCTCTATTGTGGTGAGTCCTCATGTTCCTAGTACGTGATATCCGATGTTGGTTTCATGGAATCGCTTACATTTGATAACTGAGTATGAGTCAGTTGGGGCATATCTCACTGGCTCTCTTGTTTTATTGATTTTCTTAAAGGCTTGTCAAACTAGCATAGATGTTGGGAGTTGACTAATAAGTCGTATTTTGTTATCTTTCTGAAATTCTTTTATTCTATGATGTTGATTACTCTGTTGATATTTGAGGGTTATTTATGGAAACCCCATTGATTTGTGTTGAACTGAATAAAAATGGCTCAAAGTGTTAGCTTGGGGCTACTCGTAGCCTCAAGTACTGTGTGACGCTCTGGGACCCATTTTCTGGGGAATTACACTTTGTTCTCCAATCTTACGTAAAATATGGGTAAGCTATGATTCTTAGGCATATAAATACACCCAAGATCACATACATGGTGAGTGCTATGATTTTTTTAGGAGACTTGAAGTAGATTCCTCTAATACATTGATTATGGGTACCATCCTATTTTGTCAACAACACTCTATAGTTGTATTTTACCCTAGGCCTACATTATCTTATTTATATGCATAGTTTTCTATTGGTATTAATGTTGCATGAGTTCCTTTCTATGACTATTCAAATATATACCCCTATAGGCAATTCTTTAGTGGTGGATTAGGTGTACCGATCTTGTGTTGTGACCTTTTTGGGATGACAAATTTGGGTGGAGTGGATTATCCTCAATATGGTTGAGTTTTATATCATATTAGGTATGGATTAGTAGGCTCCTTACTATGCAATTTTGGATTTTTTTAGCATAACCTTGACTCTAGCTACTTATGGTATTTCAAGGTTAGAATAGAATGGTGCTTCTAACTCTTCACCAAAAGGTATTATTTTTGTTTTATGAGATCGTCACATAGCAGGAAAACATTATCTATCCTATTTGGCCTGCATTCGTGATACTAGTATTGGTTTACTGCATTATTTAGATCACGTGGGAGTTATTAGGGAGTTCATAGACGTGTTTTGTATGGACTTACCTAGTATCCCTCCTGATTTGGTCATTGATATTTCAATTAATTTTGATCTAGGAAATAAGACTATTTCAATTCCTTCTTATAGGATGACCATCAAAGAATTTAAGGAATTTAAGGGGAAAATAGAGGATTTGTTGAGTAAGGATTTTATTAGACTAAGTGTCTCTACTTGGAGTGCTTTTGTCTTATTTTTTAAGAAGAAAAAGCGATCCATGTGCATGTGTACTGATTATCAGCAATTGAACAATGTGACTATCAAGAATAGGTATCCTCTTCCTCGCATTGATGATTTGTTTGATCAATTTTAGGGAGCTTTAGTGTTATCTAAGATCCACTTGATCTGTTTATCTTTAATTGAAGATCAGAGCTTTAGATATTCCAAAGATAGCTTATCAGATGCAATATAAACACTATAAGTTCTTAGTCATATATTTTGGGTTTGACAAATGCTCTGAAAGTGTTTAGGAACAAGGTATTCTAACCTTATTTTGATTTTTTGTAATTTAATTCATTGATGATGTCTTGGTAATTAGGCTTACCATTTGAGGCATGTGAGGATCATACTTTAGATATTGAAAGATAAGAGGATATATGCCAAGTTCTCCAAGTGCAAGTTTTGTTTGTATTTTATTTCTTTTTTTGGTTTATGTTGTGACCAAGGATGGTATTAAGGTCAATATGGCCAAGGTTGAAATGATTCGTGATTAGGCTACACCAAATTTTTCTATTGAAATTTAGAGTAATTTTGGGTTAATAGGCTATCATCGATGGTTTGTTCAGAGTTTCTCTTATATTATAAGTACTTTGACTAACTTGACTCATTGTAAGATTGTTTTTTAGTGGTCAGATTCTTGGGAGGAGATCCTCAAAAGATCTAAGATTTGTTGACTGCAACTTTTATTTTAACTTTTCCTGAGGAGGACGTAGGTTACACCATATTTTTTATGCTTATGGAGCTGTTTTGGGTGGTGTGTTGATGTAGAAGGGTCAGGATTACTAATGCTTCTCTACGGTTAAAGCGTTATGAGAAAAATTTCCCTATCGATGACTTGGAATTAGTCGCGGTTTTATTTATGTTAAAGTTGTGGCAACACAACTTGTATATAGTTTATTGTGAGATTTTCCCTGGTTATCATATCCTTCAATACTTCTTCACTCAGCGGGATCTTAATATGAGATAATATAAATATGGTTAGATTTGCTTAAGGATTGTGATCCCACTATTTTATATCATCCGAAAAAGGCTAAAATAGTGACGTATTTCTAATTCAAAAGATGGTGAGTATGGGGGGTTTGACTCACCTATTGGTAATGGAGTCACCTTTAGACTTAGGCATTCTGTCCTTGGCTGACTAGTTGGTTTGACTTGATGATCTTACACGTATTTATACACCTAAGTGTCATTATCTACACATACTTCTCTTAGTTTTTAGGATAACTTAGTATGCTTATATGAATAATTGGTGATATAGGTGTATTTATGGGATAATCCTCATGTGTAAGTGGTTTACGGTTCATTTTAATCAATTTAAGAGTAAAAATGACAAACGCAAGGCTAGATAATTTAACTAGTCAAACTAAGATTAAGTGGTGCTTAATCTAGAGTGCTTTTGATGAGATTAAACCTTTGTATTCTCTAATGGTTTTTATGAGCATGTACAGGAGGTGAATGGAGGTGCATGGGGTGACATTTGAAGCTACAAATAAGTTATAATAAATGAGGGAACAGGGAGCAAGTTTGATACTCAATTGTAATGACCTATTTTTTATAATTTTATTGAAATACTTATTATTGTGTGATTTGACCATTTTACACCACCCCTTGGTTGCTTTGTTGTATTTTAGGTTGTGGGGATGACTAAAATAGTTTCCAATGTATTTCAGTTTATAAAGGCTTATTAATTGATATTGGTCTACATTTATTAGTTTGTTCATGAAATGGAAAAAACGACTGTACTAGTAGATCTGAAATGTTGATTTTGAGTTGGTAACATGGTTGGTGTAGATCCCGTGATTGCTTAGCGAAGTTTGTGTGGGATTACTCCCCCATTTTTGCAATTTTTCAACATTTTTGAGACTTGGAGCTTAGGGTTATAAGATTTTGGGAAATTTCTTATATTTTTAAGCCCGGGTAAGCCCCAAATACCAATTTCAATTATTTTTATTTGATTTTTGTCATTAAAATCCTTTTAAAGCTTGAATTCAAAGTTGGAATTTGGGGTTTTATCCTGGAAGGCCTAAAATACCCCATTTAGTTTTCACATTATTCTGTCTATTTTAACAAATTTGTGAGAAATATTCAGCCTATTCTATGTCGGTTCGAACCTAACCTCTATTGGAGTACTAAATTTAATATAGACTATATTGCACATTTTTTGGAGGTTTAGATCAGGCGACATAAAATTTTGGTACCATTTTTGGGGATTACGGTTACAGATTGATCAATAGTGTTTGTTACAATTATTGGCTTATACTTTTCTATTTTTCTTGAGGTGTACATCAGTGTATGCCTTATATTGGGAGTCAATGGAAATCCCTCATTCCTACTGATCCAGAGCTTGAAAAAAGCCTATAATAGAATCGTATGTTGTTAGAACATATCATGAAGCTCATCACAAGGAGTATCAAGATGATCCTCTTTCCTTGAATCCACCTCATCCCCTTGGTGCATAATACATAACTGTGTAAACCACTACATGATTACTAGATAAAGCAAATAAGAGGAGGGGTGCAGTGGTTCATCATACAACTCAAGATAAAAGACTGAGGCAGGAAGCATAATGTCTAGAAAAACTTAACAGAGGTAGAAGATATAGAGTTCAAATGCCCCCTTATTTTCAGTATTTGCTAGCACATAATTATCCGAAGAATTACTTGAGGCATGTTGAGCCTATCTAGATAGAAGCCATTATTCCTCTTGAATTACCCCAAGGGGTGAAGTTTGATATTACAAATGCTATGATTCTGCTTCTTAACGTTAACAATATGTTTGTGTGTTTGCCGACTGATGATGCAAATATGCAAATCATAAATTTCATGGGGATCTGCACTTCATATAATTAACCTAAGGTGAGTCTAGGAAACTTTTAAACTTAGGTTGTTCCCATTCCTTCTGTTTGGTGAAGAAACATTATGGATAGGGAAACTTCCTTGTGGGTCCATCACAATTTGGAATAACTTACAAAAATAGTTCTTGGACCTATTCATCCTGCCTTCTAAGATGTTGTAGTTGAAGTCACTAGTTAGGTGCTATAGTTAATAAAGAAAACAAATCAGAAAAGATTATAATATATGAATAAAAACTAATTTAAAATAACCTCACACTTCCTATAATCGTTAGTCCGCCAGGTTACCACAACCATAGTTAGGTGGTTGTAATACCCCGAATCTGGTACTTGGAATGCTACATGGTGCTCATGACCCTGAAGGACCACAAGCTAACCTATGACTAATATTTGTACCTGTATACTGCATAACATACCATATAATGTGGAAACATGAAATGGAAGGCCATAAGATTCAAAACTGTAACATAAGATCTAATAAATTGTAACATATGAATGGAGTATGGAATACCCAAAACAAAGTTAAAATAAGCTATCTGAATATACTGTAGTCTGAAAAGCCTCTAAACATGACTGTCTGAATAAAGAGTTGATGGGATATGTCCCCAACTAAATCTAACTAATAAATTAATTAATGAGATATTAAAATAATGATCGTGTCCTCAAAAGATGAGGACTCACTTCTAAATATGACTGCTTAGACTAGAATCTATTGATGCTCTAGAGCTCATGTCTTTGAACCTACAATATAAGACACCATAGCGTAAATGCATTAGAAGTTTAAATGTACTGTTATGTATTTAAGGTAGGCTCAATGCATTGGTTCATATGCATGAACAATACTGACTAACTGACTACCTGACTAATATGAGCATGAGAATACATGCATACATACATAGTAACTATAACTAAAATCATGATAATGTGAGTTTACTGATAACTAACATAACTAATGAATGAGTTCTAATAAGTGATATAACTGATAACATGAGTGACTATATCAGACAGTCCAGAATCTGATGGAACTAGCTAAGTTTCGTACTGAATCTAAGTTGACTGTATCTGACAATCCTGAATTCTATAGAAATATTTGAGTTCTATTACTGAGACTGATTGGCTATATTCGACGGTCCTAGTTCTGTAACATGAAACATTGGGAAGTAGTTATCTAACTGATATGCCCCAAATAACACATTATATCTGAATTGGGGTCCAATTAGTGCCCTGATTGAATGGGTGTTAATACCGGACAACTGGTAAGGACAACACGTGAGTGACCCTCAACTAGCAAGTTACTCTAATGAGAATGGAAGGAACCTTCAACTAGAGGGTTAAGCCACCTCATCTACCCTCAACTAGCAGGTATGACGTCTCATCCTATGCTGGCTACATAGTTCTAGAATGCAAGGACTGCTCCTAAGAATTACACGATCAACTGGAAGGTGAATTCCCATCCTTGGGTTCACTCGGTGCTAATTTCTACTCCCATCTGAATAGACACTGAACTTGGGTTACTGAACTAAGTTGGACTAAGTTAACTTAGTTCTATTGACTAATAGAGTATTACTGAGATTACTGAGTTTTCTTGAGTCATGAAACTGACTGAATTCTACTTAACATGGCTTGACGAGAGTATCTTGAAAACATGACTTTGGCTCTAGGCATAGAGCTAAACTATCGGTTAGAAGTACCCCCAGGACTCGATGGAAGGAACTGACAAAGCCTGACTTTCTTGAATACATAACCAACATCAACGATCCATTATATAATAAGTTAGGGATTTCACGAAGTATATGGTTATCATACTATCTAAAACGAACGGGAATGGTTATAATCATATCATAATCTCGTGTTCTAATATAATGGTATTCCAACAATATACACATTTCACAATAATAGAGTGGAAACCATATAAACATAAGAGGATGACAAACATGTCATATTTAGTTTATGTTTTTGGGCTATAAGGCATGATTTCTACTCTTCCTAGCATTTTATCCAACACCTTGCATGCACAATTAAGGGCATAGGTGAAATCATCATATTAAACATCATAAGCAACTAAATTAAATGATTTTATCTTGCATGTTAAAATAATATCATAAAAAAAAACAAAAAATCCAACTTTGAAATCAATCAATGTCAACAACATGATTACAAATAACCCACAACATAAATACCATGATTTATAGATAAAATAAGGTTCTTGAGCTTCATGGATGGAAGTAATCCATTAATGAACACTATGCATACCCAGATTCATAAATACACGAAGATTGACGGGGGAAATTCTTGATTTTGAATCTTCTATCAAAAGCCCTAGGTTGTTCTTGAGAGGTTTTTGAGGGAAGAGAGTATAATTTAGGTTCCCAATAGATGAATCTCGTATTAAGTGATTAAATAGGGGTGGGAAATTAACTCTTTTAACCCTGGATGCGTCTTTTAATTTCAGTGAAAATTTTCCAAATTGGGCCCTTGGCGCAACGCTGCGCTATCGCATCGTGTCACTGGAATTTGACAACTGGAAAATTAAGGGATGGCGTGATGCAGAACCATTGTGTTGCCACTTTCTTTGTGACCTGGAATTTTGGTGCGACATGGGGGAAATCACGCTAAGACACTGGAAAAGGAAAATTGCCATTTTAGCTTGTGGCGTGGCATGTCACTGACCAATTTGGTGTTATTTTACGATGGGAACTTGAAAAAGTCATAACTTCTTACCCAGTTATCGAATTTAAGCGAATCTTATATCGATAGAAATCTTGTTCAAATTCCCACACTACAAAAAGTGAAAATCTTATAAATAACACATGTACAAAGGCGGGTTCATCTTTCAAAGAAGACTTCTAACATTTTTTTAGGCAATTTCAAGCTAGGAAAAAGTACGGGGTATTACAGTGGTTTAACCTCTAATGTTTGCAAGAGTATCTATGGAATTCATAAAAGAGAGCATATGATTAATCTCACAATAATTTAAGATGAAAATCCAAAATCTCAAATTAATAATCAACCAAATAATCAAGAACAAACGATGCCAAGATTAAAAGTCAAATCATAGAATCAATATATGTTTGTGAATATAAACAGTGCGTAAACTAATAAAAAACATCAAAAGGGTATTTATAGACTACGTTAAAACTCTAAAAATCCTAACCAAAATTAATAATGAAAACTGGGTTGTTGAAAATGTATGGACCCACTAACGAGCCGTAAGTTCTACTTATGTTCCCCTAGGTGGGTCGTAAGTGTCAGAAATCTCAGCAAGCTTCAAGGTGCTATTCATGATGGCACTTACAGAGGCGAAAGTCATACTTACATATCATAAGTGACCTTATCATAGGTTTCACACCATTCATCAAACTTCATCTTCTCAGAACTTGATTTCTGTAAAACATACATAGACTTTTACGGTGGCTGTAAGTGGCCTTTCGTCAATATCAGAACAAAATTTAAGACTTTCGATTCTCAGGTACTCTTCTTATAATACTAATGAGACCACTTATGGTGTACATAAATGGTACTTACGACCTGTAAGTTTGACCATAAGTGATCCCTTTTGTACACTTCAACTCTTTTTTCATCTTTTTAGCTCCAAAACTTAGTTTCTTGGAAAATTAACACAAAAACACATCATATCTAAAACATGGACCCAAGTACTTATATATTTTCTGGTTTTAAGCATCAAAAGTTCCATGAAACCATGGAATATCAATACCTTCAACTTAGAATGTTTACATGTCCTCAAGAAAAAAACACATAACAAAACACAACACGATGCTTACCCTATAGAAACCTAAGGTACCTAAATAAATCAACTTAATTTTAGCTCTGAGTCATCACCCCCTCTTATTTTTAACTTTAAACCAATTTTTGGATCTATGTAGCCGAACAAAGAAATACAAAGGAATCAAGATATGGAATTACATTATCAACAAACAATCAAGAGGATACATAAGTTACACTACCTAAATAGATAAGTATCTCGCAACAGAACCCATGTACCCTCACGACAAAGAAGTACCACTCCGATAGTGTAATCATGCTTTTCAATGAGGGGAAGTTATTGATACACTCACTCTCATAAAAGAAGTTCCATTAAATAGACATACAATACCATTGGCTTGTCCTTATTTTCTTTACTTTAGTTTTTCGGACAGTAGGACTAGGGTCATTGTAGGACATTATTTGACTTGTAATATAGGATTGAGGGATGGTATAGTATTTTTGGGAATTAGTGACTAACCCTCCTTGATGCTATAATTACATTTGGGTCCACTTCTCAACCAAAATTTTATCTTTTATCTCTCCCATATTTCTTCTTTATTGTTTATTCAGGTTGGGCACGATTTCTGTTATTCATTCTTTTTTATTTTCATTTTTCTCTTTTTTAATTTTTTTTCTTTTCACCAAACCTAATCCTACTTTCTTTTCACTTATTTAAAACCTTCATTATACGTAATTATGAACTTTACACCCCTATGATAGCCACCCTCAACTTAGGCAATTTTCCTGAGTTAGGTGCACAATGTACAAGGAGGGACCAAGGCCAAAACTTATTCATTGTAATTAACCTAAAATGTGAAAAGTGAAAATAAGATAATAGGCCTATGCAGGCTCAAAACAGGTATTAAGGGATACTTTTTCTCATTTGGACAGTTATTTAGGCTAAGAGTGGACTAAATAAAAAAATGGCCTATGATCCTTTCTTAATCAACTATCCTACAACCTAGGCAAGACTAACTGGGCATGTTTTGGTAAATGTAAAAAGGGAACTAGGTAAACATGTCACACACATATAGTACAAGGTTATCATACCAGTTGCTACCAATCTAGTTTATGCTAATGCTAGCTATGATTATTTTTTACTAAGTCGTACTTCCATAACAAGATTCACAGTGGTTACACATATAAACACATCCCATAGTTCCAGACAAACTTCTTGGAGGGGTGTTATTTTCCTGAAAACACTTGAACACAATAAAAATACATAGGGTATCATTTTTCTCAAAACACTTAATCCAAGCCTCAACTTTCTCTAAAGTAGTTCGAAGCCAAGGTAAAATCTGTGCATACAATGTGGAAAGCTAAGTTTATGTATCAATGATGTGGGTGGCAACCTTATCCTTCCACTCAACCAAATACTATATAAACTCTTGCGGCACCCAAATAAGACCAATAGTTGTGGAGAAAAGGGGAAAAATTGATGCCCTAACAAGTTAAAAAGTAGATTATAAGGCTAATATAGATATAGTAGGGGGCCCTACCCCTCAGTAGGAATCTCTAGCTCAAATCTCTGCGCTCCTATTTCAATATCATCAGCAATGCCTGTCCTCTCAATGGTCTTGACCAAAACTGAAGGTCCCTATAAATAGACTGAAATAATAGTAAAAGAAGGTTGAGCTCTCTCTGAAAGGACTGAGTTTGCTGAATCCTTGACCAAACTAATATCTATACTTCAATTCACCTTAATCCTTAAACTAACATCTAGAATGGCCGGCACCCCAGCCATATCATAAAAATTTTTGATCAAGCAAGGGAAAAAGAGAGTAGTGGTCTTATCCAATGCTTTAACATGGATCCCTGCCGGATTAGAACCACAAAGTCTATCTTGTAGCCTGCAAGAAGGATGGAAACCACTATGGATCTCTCCTATATAAGAATGTTGTCTGACACAGTCGAGCTCAGCCTGAGTTATACCACAATCAACTAAAATTTTGTTGTAAAATTCAACGCTGCCTTTTTAATCTCTTCTTGACCTTTTGTCTAGGGGGAATTAGTGCCCAAGCCAGATACCTGTGTGTCTAACCACCTAGAAAAGGCAATTCTATATCATCTAAAGTTAATATCTCTTTATAAAGTTTCTTTCCTGCGCTAGTTATATCTTAAAGTCAAATTATATGGATGATATTGGTGCCATAAAATCTAGGCAAATATTACCCTATGGATGGATGTTGCAGAAATGACTTCTCTAACCCCTCAGACTAAAGTATGATCTAGATGGGGCTACCCTACACCTCTAACCTCACATGGAGTAATCAAATAGATCATGAAGGCATAAGAGGCATAAAATTCCTACTAGCCCCTTAAGATTAATCTGCCTCTCATCTACAACACTTAACTTAGGTTGACTTGAGGCTGTCCTTATCAAAGTTATATTGCATCCCATGGACACACCATCTGAAGTTTATCTTAGCTATAGCCATAGCCAAGACATGTGTAAAGTCAGACCCTGGGGCAGCAGGTTATGGAATAGGAGGCTAGGTGTCCTGTGCAAAATACATAGCATCCTGTGTTGACGATGAATAACTATCTTATTGGACCTAGCTTGCACCCTCCTCGGATTTTGGTGTAACTTGGCATATAGCTGACTTACTAGCTGAATTGAATGCATCCTCCAACCCCTTAGACTAGATCCATGTTGATCCTCCTTATCGATATACTCTGATTCATATCTAGACTCAACCTCCTATCTAGACCTAGACTTTGAATCTACCTCATCATCTGGATCATCTTCTTCTTCCTAAAACTTGAAGGAATGTGCTGGTGTTTGGCTCTGATTCTTTATCTGAGGTCCTATCCTAAAAATTAGGGTTATAAGGGAGGGGCCCTTCCTATAAGGACTGTACGGGGTGAGTAGCTAATGCATCCACAACTCTTGCTACTACATCTAGTCTCTGAGCTCTTCCCCTAGTCTGTCTTAGAGCCAATGGTCTATCTGGTCTCACTGGGTACTCCTCCACTAAGACACTTCTCTTAGGTTACTCATCTCAGAGCCTCGACTAAACTTCCTTAATTTTGGCTGCTTTAGGGGATATGGTACCTTAAAAAGTAAGTATTAATGCATGAAACAAAAGAAGGGAATAAAAAGTTAGAATTTTTTTTAGAGTGCCCAGGGTAAGACACTTATGACCCTACTTATATGTCATAAGTTTAACTTCTGAGGGTCGTAGGTGCCCTCATAAGTGTCAGACAAAGCCCTGAAACTTAGTACCTCAGTTTTAACACCTTCGAGGGTACTTACAACCCATAAGTACTACCTACAAGGCTCGTAAGTACCTTTGTATGTACCCTTCTCATGATACTTCAAATTTTTCCCAAAATTTTCATCCCACACAATGCATTTTGCAATTCTAAGTTCTATTTCGTACATTAAAACATACCAATTTCAAGTTCATAGGGATATCAAAAGTATATATGGTCTTTCCCTACATTTATGGACTTTCACTTCCATTTATGATATGATCACAAGTATTCTTAAACATAAATCTTACATAAGTTCAATTTTTACCAATTTACACTCCATACATTTTAGAGTTGATCATCTAGTATTAAATTCAAGCTATATTATGCATTGTTTTTCAACGTCAAACATTAAGAACATACTTTTAGCTATAGTTAGAGCCAAAAATATTACCTAGATTTGAGTAGACTTGGAAGTGGAAGATGATAGTATGAAATTTAGCCCTATTGGATAAATACACGCACAATGTGAACTTTTAGTACTGAAATTTTAAGGGATTTGCTTACCATTTATAGATTAAGAGGCAGGTGGAGAGTTTGAGTTAAGCGGAGACATAGAAAATTTAAGAAAATGGAGGAAAAGGATTGGGTTTTGGGGTTTTAAGGTCATTGGTGTATCAGATTAGAACGGATCAACTTGGGTCTGACCCATATTTCAAAATATGTGTCCGCTAATTTTTCTTCCACATACGGGGCCACTTACGGCCTTTAAGTCACACTTACGACCCATAAGTGGTCCATCGTAAGTGGCTTAAAAATATAGCAGTCCTTTTCACTTAATTTCTAATTTCAATGGCCTCTCTTATTGGGTCGTAGGTTTTACTTATGACCCCCGTAAATGGGTTCATAAGTAAAACTTCTAAGACCCAAAATTCTCAAATTTTCATTATGGCATCTATTGCATCACTTACCTTGCGTAGGTGGAACTTATGACCCCCATAAGTGGGTCAATAATTCCCCTTACCTGGAATTTTCTACATTTTACAATTTTCACCATATTCTAGTTATTTTCTAAAGATTTATACCTATATACATGAAAATAAAGTGAACACAAGAGTGTTAGGTTGCCTTCCAACCAGCATGTGATTTAATGTTATGGCACAATATGGCTATGTTGGTTACTTATAACCAACAAGCCTATGGTTGTCTCCCATGAAGTAACTGATTTAATCTTGTGGAATCACATGGTTTCTTATGCTACTCATACATTGCCAAGGCGAACATCAACACAAACTTTCACTTCATTAGTATTTCCCATATAGTGCTTGACACACTACTTGTTCATCTTGAATGAGGCTTCAACGTCATTTTTTAATTCAATAGCACCATGCGAGAACACTCTAACCAAGTGAATGGTCCATACAACCTGCACTTCAACCTTCCAGGAAATAAGCGAAGTCTCAAATTATATAACAAGACCATATAGCATGCTCGAACACTCTTTTCTCAATCTTTTTGTCATGATACAACTTTATCTTCTCTTTTTACATAGATGAACTCCCATAAACCTAGAGCTGGAATTTGTCCAACTTATTCACCTTGCTCATCCTCAAATTTGTAGCTTCATTCAACTCGAAATTAAGCTTTTTCAATTCCCACAGTGCCTTATGGTTAAGTTTGACTGGCCAATGGCATGCCTTGCCGTACACAAGTTGATATAGTGAGGCACCTATGGGGAACTTAAAAGCTATTTGGTAGGCCCAAAGAGCATCTTCTAACTTCTTTGACCAATCAATCCTATTAGCATTCATCGTCTTTGTCAATATGCACTTGATCTCACAGTTGGAGTCCTCACCCTACCCACTCATTTAAGAATGGTAAGGTATTGCCACCTTATGCTTCACACCATTTTTGTAAGTAGGGTCTTAAAGATAAATAGGGAAGTAGGACCCACAATCACTAATATTAGCACACGAAGTGCCAAATCGAGAAAAGATGTTCTTCTTCAAAAATGCAGTGACACATCTACCCTCATTGTTAGGAAGCGCAAACACCTTTACCTATTTAGAAACATAGTCAACTGCCACCAATATATACTTCATCCCATAAGATCTCACAAACAGACCCATGAAATTAATTCCCAATACATCAAATGACTCCAACTACAAGATTGGTGTCATGGGGAGTTCATGTGCTCGTAAAATATTACCTTGTCACTGGCACTGATCACAGGCTTGAGAAAAATCATAATAATCCATGCAAATAGTTAGCCAATAGTACCCACACTATCAAATTTTATGGTTTGTACGGGTACCACCATAATGACCCCTAACTGGTGATGAATGACAAGCCTCAAGGATTCTTATTATCTCCACCTTAAGAATACATCTTTGAGTAAATCCATCTACACAAATCCAAAAAGAGATAAGGCATATCTCAGAAAAACTTTCTCACCTCATGCATGGACTGCTTGCACTACTGAAATGATAAATCTTCAAAGATAAGATCATTTTCCTAGAAGTTTAAAAAATCTATAAACTAGGGGATTAAGTCTTGCAATAATGCCAAGACCTGGTCTTCGTGAAAAGTATCATCTCTATCATTACCATCCCTAAATTTTAGTATTGCCTTCTTCTCGAGGTGAGATAAGTGATCTGCAACCTTCTTTTCAGCACCTTTCCAGTCTTTTACCTCAAAGTCAAATTCTTGTAACAAGAGTATACAACAAATCAGCATCGTCTTAACATTTTTCTTTCACATAAGATACCTGAATGCTGCATGACCAGTATGAACTATGACTTTGGTCCCTATCAAGTAGGACCCAAATTTCTCAAATGCAAAAACGATTACGAGTAACTCTTATTCAGTGATTGTATTATTCTTTTATATGGGATTTAATGCTTCACTAGCAAAATATAATTGGTGAAGTATCTTCAAACGTAGTTGACCTAGGAAAGCTCCTAAAACCACACTTCTAGCATCATACATTACCTCAAAAGGTAAGGACCAGTCAAGGGACACAATAATGGTAGTCTAGATCAACCGCTTCTTAAGGCACTCAAATTCTTTGAGACATATATCATCAAATACAAACTTCACCTCCTTTTCTAAAATCTTGCATAATGGGTTAGCAATTTTAGAGAAATCCTTGATGAATTTTCTATAAAACACAGCATGACACAAGAAACTTCTGATACCTTTAACTAAAACTAGAGGAGGTAATTTTTAAATCACCTCTCTTTGCCTTATCAACCTCAATATGCCTTTTTGAAATCTTATATCCAAGAACAATCCCCCCATTCACTATAATGTGGAACTTTTCCCTATTCAACATACAATTGCACTCCTTATATCTATGAAATACATTGGCTAAATATGCTAAACAATCATCAAAAGAGTCCCCAACAACCAAAAAGCCATTCATAAAGACATATATAGTGTCCTCTACCATATAAAAAAATATTAACATTATATAATGCTAAAAGGTGGTCGGCGCATTGCAAAATCTAAACGCCATCCTCTTAAATACAAAAATACCATATAGGCAAGTAAAATTAGTTTTGTCTTGGTTTTACGGGGCAATAGAAAACTTATTATACCCCCAATAACCATCAAGAAAATAGTACTAACCCTTCCTGCAAGTTCATCAAGCATCTGATCCATGAACGACATAGGAAAATGGTTTTTTTATGTCTAAGTTAATCCATCCACAGTCTCCATTAACAACGAATAACATGGTCACTAACTCATTCATAGCATTTGGGACCATAGTGATCCTACCCTTCTTAGGTACACATGGAACCAGGTTCACCCACTTGTTGTCCACAATATGGTAAACCATGCTCGCATCTAACCGCTTTATGATCTCTTTCTTCACCATCTCATGTGTAGGTGGGTTTAAAAGATATTGCTACTCGATGTTTTAGCTGAATTTTATGATTAAAAATCTTGAATGGAATCCACAAAATGTTTGTAACAGTCCAGCTGATGGCCCTTTTGAATCTCTGCAGTACTGAAATCAATGCCTCAACCTTATCAGTAGCAATATTTACCAACAAGGTATTGTTGGCCCCCAAAAATGCATATCACAAGTGAGATAGGAGGGCGTTCAATTTCAAGACCAGTGGCTTCTCAATAGATAGTTGAGCAGATATAGTAGCTAAATTCTTCAAATTAAGATCTAACCTATTTGGAGCATAAGAATAAGAACATTTACCATACAGTATGCTCATAATCTCATCATATTCATCAATACCATCCCTGTCAAAGTTTATGATAACCGCCGCAAGTTCCTTAACCCCAGGTATCTTCTCAATAGGTATAGTACATGCATCATCATCAATAGTGTCTATCACAAATACCACCCGCATATCCTTCGGTTGTCGTATCAACTGCTATATATTAATGGTCACCTATTTGTTATTGAGTTTGAACTTTATCTGCCCCATCTTTCTATCAACTAATGCCCTACCAGTGTATAGGAAGGGCCTTTCTAAGATAATAAGGACTTCAAAGTCGACCTCACAAAGTAGTTTGGAAATATGAAAGACGCCACCTTCACAAACATATCACATAATGTACCAACTGATTTCTTCATAGTATGGTCACCCATTAATAACCTCATAGATGTTAGTTTGGGTGCCCCTAACCCCAACTGCTTGTATATCACCAATGGCATAATATTTATACTAGCTCTCAATTCACATAAAGCTCAAGAGAAACTGAATAACCCAATAGTACATAGAATAGTAAAGGCTTTGGGGTCCTTCTTCTTCTCTACTAAAGATCGAGAAAAAATAGCATTGTAATGGTGCATATTATCGATGGGCTCAAAAGTCACCCTCCGCTTCTTAGTAACCAAGTCTTTCATGAACTATGCATTGCCTGGTCATTGCTCTAATGCATCCACAAGAGAAATATAAGTAGAAAGTTCCTTTAACATCAACATGAACTTCTGACACTTTCATTTCTCTTATTTTTTCCTTAATCTTTGATGAAAAGGTAGGTGACGTTGTTCAATGGTCTTTACCAATGGCTCGACTTCCTTCCTCTTTCTTTTATCCTTCTCAAATATTTTATCAACACCTATTGATTTTTCTAATGACTCACTACCACAACCAACTATTTATATTCTGCTTTGGGTGCATCATCAATGTCAACAACATCATCCCAAACCTCATCAACTACTGGCATAGAGGGATCATAGTAGTGTCACAACCTAAAATAGGACCTAATCATGATGGTTATCTGAAGTGCATCATGATCCAGAGACCACCCCCTTATCCTAAAATCCAGAACATAATAAAAGAATACAACTAAAGCTAACCAAGTAGTAATAAGAAGGATAGATAGTCAAATGTAAACTAAGAGTTAAAAACAAATATCCAACCCACGTTTGTCCATAAAAGACTCTAAACTAGAATACCAATCTAGGTCGAGACATATCCCTAACTACACCATAAAAGAGTTCACAATTCCCAAAATTTAAACAAGAAACCTATTGAAATAGCAAGGATTTTTAAAAAATAAAGGGCTCACCACTTCATAGAAACTCGACCAAGGCACCACACAACCTAATGCAACATAGTAGTAATCTGAAAAAAAATACTAGGACACTTTATCATGAAATAATGTTATGCCTAGGGAAGGTCAATGGGACAAGCACTGACATGTAATTCAAGGAAAGTCATAAAACAATGTTATTTTCAAAATCAATAAAAACTACATACACACTTTCATATATACATATATTGGATGTTGGGATAGGGTAAAGATTCATAAACATGGGATTTTAAAATAGTAACCAGGACTATGTAGCTCTTTCCATTAAAAAGGCAACCACAGGCTATATGGGTTCGACTCCCCCTACTGAAAGGGCTCCAGTCATGACAACTGACCATGAAACATTACCTGGACTAATTACTTGAGGGTTTAAATCCTGACCCTTCACTGTTAAGAAAACAATTCTCTCCTAACGACTCATTACATAATGTAATGGGTCATAACATGGGTTTATTGTCAAGGGACATCAACCTAATCCACTCACTAATGAGAGAACGAGTCTTATCTAACAACTCCTAACAAGTGATAATGACACATCACCTGAGTCATAGCCATGGAAATATTGTCAATACTCTACAAATTTTAGTAGCATATAGTTACTATTATTCTTTGGATTTTGCATAGTATTACTGAAAAATATACCTGACTAACCCTGATTCAAAATAGTTGAAATCTGAGCAAATTACTGCTTAAGTTGCTTGATTGCAGTAGCATGCGATTCCACTTTCTAGCTCAAACCTAAAATATATAGATTAATATACTTAAGGAAACTATCTTGATTCTCTAAACCCTTAACCATCCTAGTATGTTATGCCTCCATTCTCAAAAAAGTATCATAGTTTCTCGATGGAATATATGCACCACCATTTTCCTTATAATTATCCTTATTTCTCAAATTGTCATCTCTCTGTCTTCTTTGATCCCTATGTCTATCCTCATAATAGTTTTTACCTTGATTACCTTGCTTCAAGTACCAAGTGTCTTGAGTAGACCCTTGGACCTTGGCTCAAAAAATTTCCATCTTTCTATCTAGTTAATTTGCCTCATTCTCAATATAAAAATCATTAAGCTTATCGATTTATCTTGAGAGGCTACAATATTCACATTTTGGGAATTCATAGCTGCAAATTTCTTGGTCAGTACCCAAATTTTCATCCTTACCTCTACAACTTCTTAAGCCACAACATCATCGGTTATCCTCTACTCGCTGAAAGCACTAACAGCATAAGTGTTAGTGCCTCTTTCTGCCTCCCAAGTATGACACCCTTAGTTGGTGATAGAGACCTGGTCTGAGATTTTTGAAGATACCTCCCAACAAAAGATAATAAAAGATCCATCAGTAATAGTATCTGCAAAATTTTTGGTATTGACATTCAGGGCTCGATACAATATCTCAAGCAAATTTCTCCCCAAAATCCTATTATTAGGCACCATCATTCTTAACCAACAGTTTGATAAAGAAATAATTGGACCCTCTACTATAGGAAATATGTTAGGTAAAGAGAAAAAATCAAAAACAACTATATAGGAATTTCTATAGAATCTACCAAACAATTAGTAAGATTCATGTCAGGAATTTGGAATGATACTCTAAAATATTATAGTACTATTAAAAGGGAGATTTTTTCTATAGTACTATGCATGACTAAATTTCAAGATGATTTAATAAACAAAGAATTTTTACTAAGAGTACACTACAAAGCAGCCAAAGATGTTTTACAAAAAGATGTTAAGAATCTAATATCTAAATAGATATTCGCCAGATGGCAAGCTTTGTTATCAAGTTTCAATTTTCAACTAAAATGTATAATAGGAGAAAACAATTCTCTCCCAAATTTTCTAACCAGAGAATTTCTTCAAGGAAACAATGAGAAAACCCTAAATATTCGGAATAAAAATGAAGCCTCCATATAGGGAAAAAATAAAAAGGCCTTTTAACAAAGAAAAGAAAAATCTAGATATCAGATTTTCAGTCCTAGTATAAGTTCCGTCTCTACCAAAGCCTACTAATTCCATACCATTAAAAGTATCCATGAAACCGCTGGAGGCATACACAGTCTCCCTAGTCACACCACAGAAGAAGGAAGGACAAAGTATTCTTGATGAAAAGCAATTTGAGATAGTAAATCTAGAGGACAAAGTGAGTCAAATAATCCCCTCGAAACCCAAAGAAATTAATGAGTTAATATTAATAGAGTATTTCCACACTATTAAGGAATACTAAGTCCCTTCACTAGTTAATTTTTTATCAATAGAAATACTTTAAAAAGGCAGCATGTTTTTGCAAACTCGATGAAATTAATGAGTTAACTTTAATAGAGTATTTATACACTATTAAGGAATACTGAGTCCCTTCACTAGTTACTATTTTTATCAATAGAAATATTTTAAAAAGGAAACATGTTTTGCAAAATTAATAGCTTCAACAAATTATGGCACTCAATAAAGATGCATGACAAAGTTACAAACATTTTTGGTCCTTTACCATATTTTGAAATAAAAAGGTTGATAAATGTTTTGCATAAAATACAAAATATTAGTTAAAATATCTCTACATTTTCATATATTAGTTTTTTAAAGTTAAATATTTATGATAAACCCCATCAAATAAATTTACATCTGGCTCTTTCTTACGGACCAAATGCACCTTCAACGCTAGAAAATGATGCTAAAATAGATACTACATATCTATTCAAAAGAGAAGACCCAAACAAAGGAGACATGAAAAATCGTCAACATATCTCTACTACAAAGTGAATGAAAAACTACTGCAAAGGAAATAAAATAGAAGGTGGACCTAATGGCATGGACCCCATAGCATCTACACACAAAACTATGTAGCTATAAGGCTTGGACAGTGTAATGATCTAGCTGTTTCTACTCATACTCACACTTCCTCCTAGGCAACATAGCTCTAATACCATTTGGGGGATGTATCAAGATAAGGGGGAGCAAAATAACAGTTTAAAATAGTTACTACTTTAAAAGTAGTAGTTTAAAGTGTCAAATTAAACTTTAAAGTAAATTTAACTTTAAAACAACAAAACTAAGAACAAAATAAGTAAATTAGAATTAATAAAAATAGTAGAGAAAGGGAGAAAATCATACTTAAACTTTTTATTGATTAGGAAAATGAGAGATAAATTACAAAGGGAGATGGGAAATATGGAAGATGGTAGAGAGTTTTTCTGAACTAGGAAAATTTCAGAATGCTCTCTCTTTTATAAGTTGAAAGCCTTAAATAGGCCTAAAAATATGCTGACTAATATTTTTCCTACTCTGTTTATACAAGAATATGTGTTATTTCGCTTACATCTGTCCAGTGTATATATCTATTCCACAAGTGTTTTGCAAAGTTATCTTGAGCTTTCCTCTGCTGCTTTTGAAAATATGTTCCTTTTGAATATTTTTAAAAGGATTTTTGGGTTTTTCTTCCTTTTGTCTTCTTATGATATGAAGACTTCTGCCTTGCTAATTTTTGAGTCCTAGGGTATTTTATGTTATGAATTTGTGCATTTTTGGCTAGAGTGTGATTATAAGTAGGAGCGGCTAGAGCGTTATGCTATCCTAGAGCCAATTGAAATTGGTGTTACACCTGGAATAATCATTCTTCTAGTTAGTAATTACTGTTGTTCTTCCTCTATATTCTTAGTTTTATTCCATAAGTTAGGTAGCCAATTAATAGCGGTTTAGACAGTGGAAAACCTAGAATTTTTCATTGGATTAGCTTTGAGTGTGTAGAAAATTAGAGGCGGTCTAGGAGGGTGTTCCCGTTGCCAAGCCTATAGAATAAAATAAAAGAATTCTAAGTGAAGAAAATTAGTAATTACCGCACACAAAAATAATTATTGTGGTAGTAACTTCTAAAATAGATTTAGGTTCTAGGATAGTGTTTTTTTCCTAATGAATACTCAAACCAACCAAAATGTAATAAATAGTGTCAATGTTTCTGCTATCTCTAGTAAAATTGCTATAATAGAAATTGATTTACAGAATTGAAATATTCCAAAAGAAAGTTTTAATAAAGTTTATAAAATTGGAAACTTTGATTTTGTTAAAAATTATAGTATTAAAACTTCAGAATCTACAGTTGCAATTAATAGAAATGTGGAGACTATTAAATTATTAGCAGCTGGAGATATTAATAGATATAGAAAAAATTTCAAGTTCCTTCACATAGGTCTTGTTCAAGTAGCAGTTAAACCATTATATAGATTCGGTTTAGATGTACCCATATGTCTACTTTTAAGAGATAATAGGTTATTAAATTTTGATGATTCATTATTAGCAGTATTACAAAATAACCTTACTAATGGCCCGGTATACTTTAATTGCTATCCTAATTTTTCTATAGATAGTAATGATCAAAATGCTATGGATACATTAACATTAAATGTTAAAATAAAAAAACATGAATAGTAAGGTAAATACAAGAGAAGTAGCAATAATATATTGAGTATTTTACAGATTAATGAAAACAACCTTATCCCCTAAGGCTAAAATAATTAGTAATAAAAGAGCTACTATGCTTATGGAATCTAACCTTAATTATAATAATAACTTTGTCCCAAAAATGATAAAATGAGATGATGTATTTGTAAGAGTTAATTGCATTTGGACTCCATAACAGAGCCAGAAATAGAAGAAGAAAATTCAAATATGGAACAAGTAGTGCAATATCCAAATGGATGTATACATTTAAAATTTATAAGATCCCAATACTTTAATAAATCATCTTCAAGTAAAAGAGAGTCCTTTTCTAGACCTTCAATCTCCAAATCTGTAGAATAAAGAGAAGTAGCATTAGAAGATATTAAAAGAAAGTTAAAAGGAGTTGATTTCTCAAAAACAATTCCAAAAGTGGAATATGAATCTACAAATTTAAAAACTAAAAAATAAATAAGTCCCACTGCTAGTGAAATGCTAGGAGTAAGAAATTCGCTATACATGATTAGGTCAGACATAATATTTGAACCTAACTTTGAATATTTAGATAAATTGTGGAATAGTTCATAAAATTCCATTAAAAAGAATGGTATAAACAAAAATATTCAATAAAATAATGATATTCTTTTAGAGAAAAATGGTTCAATGATATGAAAAGATAAAGATGTAATATTGAATTTTTTAAATGGTTTGAAATCATGGGAAAATTTGATGATCAAAAGTATTCATTAAACATAATTGTTAATGAATGGTATACAACTAACAATAAAGTGGTAGAATCAACAATTCCTCCGTTAGAAGAAATTAGCCTATCAGTAGAAGGCAGAATTGTTATTGCCTCACCCTTTAAATTGGATATAGTAGATAATAAAGATGACCCTACAAATAAGGATATAAATAAAATACATCACCAAAATAATTATACAAATCAGTTATTACATATAGTATCTAAATAGATTCTCGAAGTCGAGAACAAATCAACTTTTAAAGATAAACCGAGTTTTCTCATTATGATAAAAATTAGAAACTCATCCAATATTTAGAGTACCATAATTTTCTAAAGATAAATTTCCTAAATTTAAAGAAAAGTTTGAAGTAACCGATGATATTAATGAAAGATTAAAATCTAAATTAAAAGTAAAAAATGACATTATTAAAGAAAATCCATAAATTCCATCAAAATCCACTAACAGTATAGATAATAAAAGTACAAGTTGGGCGTAAAACTAAAGGTTGTAAATCCTAAATAAAAGGAAAGACATAAGTAATAGCTTATGTTGTATATTTGAAGAAAACAAAGATAATTCCTCTCCAAAAGAAAATATTAATACGGTTTGCTGTAATAAATTAGCTAATTATGGTAACTACACCAGTTCACACTACATTTGCAATAATCATTATATTAATGTTATCACTAATAATAACAAGGAGAAAAAAGTATTATTTGATATTATCAATCATTTAGAGAATCCAAACATTAGGAGAAAATATTTAATAGCCTTAAAAAGTATCGTTTTTAACCAACAATTTGATAAAGAAATAATTGCACCCTCTACTATGGGAAATGTGTTAGGTAAAGAGCAAAAATCATAAACAACTATACAGGACCTTCAAATAGAGTTACAACACTTAAAAAGAGAAGATAAAATATTTAAGCAGGAATTTAGCAATTAATCACTTACTGATAATTTAACTTCTAATAAAAAATCTGAACTATGTCAATTAAAACCTGGAGAAACATCAAAAATTAAAAGAAATAATAAAGATATAAAGTTCCTAGAAACCAGCGGAGACCTACTTACAAGAAGTCTCCCCAGCCACTCGACAAAGGAAAGAAGAGCAATGTATTTCTGATAAAAAACAATTTGAGATAGTAGATTTGCAGGTACTTCCAATAATGCCACTTGGAAAAAAGTACAAAAATTTTTGAGTACCAGAATTGTTAAAGCCATGTTACACAAATTGGGAATATGTCGAGATGGACAATCTCCTCAAGACCCAAAAGTATTATGAGTTTATATTAATAGATACGGATTCAATAAAAATTGAGAATAAATTAGTAGATATAACTATCCTAATAGTATTCAATATTCAAAGTTTACAATCAAATGGATATTAAGCCTATTTGAATGGTATGTAGATCACCTATATACACCCATTCCTCTATTGAGAAGTCACAGACCTCAGACCTATAATTGGTATGATTATAAGGTTGCCTGGTATAACTTTAAGTATGTTAGACCCAACACTCACTCTTGGTTCATGAAATATTTAGAGCAGAGGAAGACACCTATAATTCCCAAATGGTTCTATGGCTGGTGGAGTTAGTTTGGAGGAAATTAATAGGTATTGTCTACACAGTTTCAAAAGCAATTTGATAAGTTCCAGGTAGAGCAGAATATTTCAACACTACCGAAAAATGTTAAATGGTGTAAATTTTTTATAGCTAAAAGAAATTCATATATTATCTATTGGTCCTTCAATATCCATGAATTTAAAAGGATCAAATACTTAAGAAAAACCATTAAGATTAAAGGATAGAGTCCAATGGAGATGCCAGCAACAAGCTCATTCTCACAAAAGGAAGAAGCGCACCTCTCCAAGGAGGAATTAAAAAGAAGGGTACAGGAAGCCTTGTCAAATCAAGATAATAAGAGTAATTCAAAACAAATTTTGGTGTTATTAGATATTGCATCCTCTCATTCTAGTGAACCTAGCAATGGAGATATGCTGGACCCATAAGGAATAACATAGGCATACCTTCTTAATTGAAAGAAAGGTAATCGTACCCCTTCAAATTTTGAAAAGCTACTTAATGAAACCCACAAACAAAAGAAGACTAGAAGACAAAGGCACACATCTTCAAGGAAGAATATGCCAAAATCCTCTTAAAATCATCAAAATTTGCAAGTTTAAGATGGTCAGAGACACGTACAGAATGAATAAATAGTCATCGGCTACTCCTAGATAGGTGTAGAACAAATAGCTTTTACTAGTGTATGGACAAATGTAAAATAGATAGTGTTTGTTAAAAATTAGTCAGTACTTTTGAAGCCTATTTAAGGATTTCAACTTGTAATAATGGAGAGTATTCTAAAATTTTGTTAATTCAGAAAAACTATCTACCATCTCCCATATTCCCCATCTCCCTCTATAATCTCTCTCATTTCCCTAATAAATAAAAAGTTTTTGTAAGTATAATTTTCTCTCTTTCTCTATTATTTTTATTAATTCTGCTTTACTTATTTTGTTCTTAGTTTTGTTGTTTTAAAGTTAAATTTATTTGAAAGTTTAATTTGACCCATTAAACTACTACTTTTAAAGTAGTAATTATTTTAAATTATTATTTTGCTCCCCTTTATACTGATCCATCCCCCAAATAGTATCAAAGTAAAGTTTCTCAGGAGGAAGTGTGAGTATGAGTAGGAATGGCTAGAGCGTTACGCTATCCTAGAGCCGGTCGAAAGTAGTGTTACTCCTAGAATAATCATTTTTCTAGTTAGTAATTATTGTTTTTCTTCCTCTATATTCTTAGTTTTATTCCTAAAGTTGGGTAGCCGTTTAATAGCGGTTTAGACGTTGGCAAACCTAGAATTTTCTGTTGGATTAGCTCTGAGTGTGTGGAAAAATAGAGCTGCACCCAGAGGATGTTCCCGTCGCCAAGCCTATAGGAATAAAATAAAATAAATCTAGAAGAAAAAAATTAGTAATTATTGCACACACAAAATAATAATTGTAGTAGTAACATCTAAAATAGATTTTGGTTCTAGGATAGTGTTTTTCTCTCATCTGCAAGAAAGTCCTAACGAATACTCCAACCAACCAAAACGTAATAAATAGTATCAATGTTTCTGTTATCTCTAGTAAAATTGCTAAAATAGAAAGTGATTTATAAAATTGGAATATTTCAAAAGAAAGTTTTAATAGAGTATATAAAATTGGACACTGTGATTTTGTTAAAAATTATAATATTAAAACTTCGGAATCTACTGTTGCAATTAATAGAAATGTCGAGACTATTAAATTATTAGCAGCAGAAGATATTAATAGATATAGAAAAAATTACAAATTCATTCACATAGGTCTTGTTCAAGTAGCAGTTAAACCATTATATAGATTAGGTTTAGATGTACCTATATGTTTACTTTTTAGAGATAATGGGGTTAAATTTTGATGATTCATTATTAGTTGTATTACTGTAAGACCCCACAAAATCCTAAGCTTAATTCAGTCTTTTAGGCTTGTCAAGGGGTCCCAGACTTAGAATAATTTAGCTAAGTACTTAGACGTAGTGTCATTTTAGCCTATGAAGGTTAGAAATCTTATTTTGTGACCTTTACGATCATTAAATATTGATGTTTAGGTTGATTCATGATCAGAAATGTCCATAGGTGTTTTCGGACAAGCTTCAGAATTTTTAGATATCGTTTAAGGCTCCTTAAGAACCTTAAAATAGTGGATCAACGCGATCTTGGTGCTCTGCATCGACTATCGCATTGATTAATATTTTTTCCAGCTACCAGCATCCAATTCCAGTGAATCGACACAAATATGGCACGATGTGTTGGCTATCGCATCGATGGCATTGACACGCCGCGTCGGCCTATGCATAGGTAGCCTTGTTTTCAGTCATTAAAAGACCACATTCTTAGGGGTAATTGTGTCTTTTTCGCACATCCTTCAGCCCCTAAAACATGAAATTAAGACCTTTGGGGAGAAAATATACTCATTCATTCTCCAATTAACTCAAGAACAAAACCCTAGGTCCTCAAATTTCAAATCAAGAAGTCAAGATTCAACCATAAACTTTTTGAAATTCTTCAATAAAGTATGTGAAGTGTTTATCCAAGGGTTCCTTTCACCCTT
>NC_061119.1:62926436-62938635 GCF_002878395.1 Capsicum annuum | reverse complement strand
ACTTTCTATTAGGATGGATACTCAGAGTTTGGTTGTTGATTATGCTAGGGTTATGGAGGACATATAGTGTGAGGGCCATGATGAGAGGCCTAATTATCAGGACAGATCTGGTGGGAGCCATAGTAATTTTCGATTCAAAGATAGTATTTCTTATACTGGACTTCCTCCGCATCCATCTCTTAGCCTCAGAGTCGACCAGTTTAGGCATTTCTCTAGACAACTAATGGGGATCAATTTATTTCTAGTGGGCACCCTAGTAAGAGCGGTGATCAGTCTATGAGAGGTTCATCTGTGAACCATGCTAGGCATGGCAGTTATGCCAGATCAGACGATTATGTGAGTTTTGGTTCTTCTCGTGAGTTCTAATTTACTTGTGGACTTCCTGGTCATTTCTCTAAAAAGTTCCCTAGTTGTGGGGCAATGGTTGTTTCATCCTAGGGAGCCACTCCCATTAGGTAGTTCCCTTTTCAGGTAGGGGTGGTATGCGAGGTCGTAGAGATGGTTACCAGGGTGCTCGAGGTAGTTCTCAGGTAGGTAGGGTAGGTAGTTGTTTAGGTGCCTATCCAAGTGGCAGGCGGGGTCAGTTATATGCAGTACCTGCTAGTCCCAATGCTAAGACTTCGGATGCAGTAGTCATAGATGTAATTTTGGTATACCGCAAGTCGGCTCTTGCTTTATTTGATCTTTGATCCACTAGTTCTTATATATCTTCTTATTATACACCACAATTGGAGTTGACTAGTGGTATATTATCTATTCCATTACGTGTATCTACTCTCGTGGATAATTATTTAGTAGTAGAACAAATATTCAGATCATGTGTTATGATAGTTAGTAATGTTGATACTTATGTCATTCTTATTATTCTAGATATGTTGGATTTTGATGTGATTTTGGACATGGACTGGTCATCCCGCGATTATACGGTCATGGATTATTTTGCCAAGACCATTACCTTAGCTATACTCAACATACCCCCAATCGTGTAGTAGGGAGAAATTAGTTGTGAGTTGATGGGGATTATTTTTTATGTTTGTGCTAGAGGACATATGTTGGAAGGTTGTGAGTCTTATCTTGCTTACATATATGATACCCGTGTAGAGAGTCCAACACGTGACTCTGTTCTTATTGTGTGTGAGTTTCCTGATGTGTTTCCTGACGATATACCTGGTATCCCTCCTGACTATGAGATCTAGTTTGCTATTGACCTTGATCCTGGTACCCGACCTATTTCTATGGCACTTTATCATATGGCTCCCACATTAAGGAGCTAAACTCTCAACTCTAGTATCTTTTTGGCAAAGGGTTCATTAGACCGAGTATGTCCCCGTAGGAAGCCTCAATTTTGTTTGGAAAGAAGAAAGATGGCTCGATGCAGATATGTATTGATTATAGATAGCTTAATAAGGTGATGGCGAAGAACCGTTATCCTATACCTTGCATTGATGATTTGTTTGACTAGCTTCAGGGTGCAGCAGTATTTTCTATTATAGATTTGAGGTCTAATTATTATCAGTTGAGGATTCGGGTTGAGAATATCTCGAAGATAGCCTTTAGGACCCGTTATAAACACTATGAGTTTTGGGGGATGTCTTTTGGACTGACTAATGCTCCAGCCGCGTTTATGGACTTGATGAACTGTGTGTTCAATCCTTATCTAGACTTCTTTATCATAGTGTTCATTGATGATATCCTTGTGTATTCGAGGAGTAGTGAGGAGCATGCACAGTATTTGTGGGTTGTGCTCTAAGTTTTTAGAGAGCATGTGTTTTTCACCAAGTTCTCCAAGTGTGAGTTTTGGCTTGAGTCAGTATCTTTTCTCGAACACGTGGTGTCCAAGGCAGATATTATGATAGACCCGGCTAAGATTTCAGCGATTCGTGATTGAGCTAGACCTACATCTCTGACTGAAGTTCGTAGTTTTATTAGCTTGACTAGTTATTATAGGGGTTTCGTTAAGATCTTTGCTCCCTTATCGGCCCCTATGGCTAGATTGACCCAGAAAGAAGGTCCTTTTTTATGGTCCAAGGAATGTGTGTTGAGCTTTGCAAATCTCAAGGATTGTCTCACTTCAGCCTTGCTATTAGCTCTTCCAGTTAAGGGCGAGGGATTTACTATGTTTTATGATGCTTCTGGTGTTGGTCTTGGGTGTGTTTTGATGCAGTAGGGCCACATCATTGCCTATGTTTCTAGACAGCTTAAGGTGCATGAGCGCAACTACCCCACTCATGATTTAGAGTTCATGGCGGTAGTTTTTGCGCTCAAGATTTAAAGGCATTATTTGTATGATGTGTGTTATGGGATTTTCACCGATCATTGTAGTCTTCAGCATCTTACGACTGAGCGAGAGCTTAATACTTGCCAGTGTAGATGGATGGAGTTGCTGAAGGACTATGATATTTCTATCTTGTACCATCCAAGTAAGGCTAATGTAGTTGCGGATGCCTTGAGTCGCAAGGCGGTGAGCATGGGTAGTTTGGCATTTATTTTAGTTTCTCAGAGGCCATTGGCACAGGACATTCAATCTTTATCCAATTTGATGGTTCGCCTTGATATCTCAGATCTTACGAGAGTTTTGGCTTGTGTAGAGGTGAGGTCGTCCCTGTTTGAGCAAATTCGTGATCGTTAATTTGAGGAAGATAAGTTGTGCCTTCTTTGTTATTGAGTAGTGAGTGGTGAGTTTGGGAGATACACCGTAGATTCTGAGGGTATCTTGAGATTTTAGGGTAGTATTTGTGTTCCCCAGCTTAATGATTTGATTCAATCTATTCTGCTTGAGGCTCACATATCTAGATATTCTATTCATCCTGATACAGCCAAGATGTATAAAGACTTGAGGTAGTTATTGTAGTAAGAGAGTATGAAGAGAGATGTGGCAGACTTTGCAGCTCATTGCTTATGTTGTCAGTAGGTTAAGGTCGAGCATAAATGTCCCAGCAGATTGACTTAGAGATTGCCCATTCTCGAGTAAAAATGGGAAAGGATCACCATGGACTTCGTTAGTAGGTTGTCTCATACTTCCTGTTGTTATGATGGTATATGGGTTATTGTGGACTATTTGACCAAGTCAGCACACTTCATCCCCATTAAGATGACCTTCAGTGCCAAGAGATTAGCCAAGATTAATGTTCAGAAGATAGTTCGCTTCCATTGAGTTTCGGTGTATATCATATCAGATCATAGTTTGGTGTTTACTTTGAGGTTTCAGAGAGCATTTCAGGGGAAGTTGGGTACTCGAGTGGATTTAAGTACGGCTTTTTATCTGCAGATGAATGGTCAGTCTGAGTAGACTATTTAGGTACTTAAGGATATGCTCCGAGCCTGTGTTATGGACTTTGGGGATCAGTAGGATCAGCACTTAGCATTGACAAAGTTCGCCTATAACAACAGTTATCATTAGAGTATTGAGAGAGCACTTTATGAGTCGTTGTATGGTACAAGGTTTCATTCTCTTATAGGATGGTTTGAGACGTTCGAGGTTAGACCCTATGGTATAGATTTGCTTCAGTACTCGTTAGATAGAGTCAAGGTGATTTAGGATAGGTTGAGAGCAGCCTAGAGTAGGCAGAAAGCCTATGCCGACCGTAGACTCCGTGCCTTAAGATTTGGAGTTGGTGATCGGGTGTTCCTTCGTGTTTCACCTATGTGAGGTGTGATGAGATTTGGAAGAAAGGGTAAGCTTAGCCCTTGCTATATTGGTTCTTTTGAGATTCTTCGTGTGGTTGGTGAGGTGGCCTATGAGTTGGCTCTATCTCCAAACTTTGTCACTATCCATCCAATTTTTCATGTCTCTATGTTGCGAAAGTATATTCTGGATCCTTCTCATGTGCTTAGATGGGACTCGGTCCAGTTGGACGGTTAATTAACCTTTATGGAGGAGCCCATGCTTTTTTTGGCTAGTGTTGTGAGGCGACTACATACTATGGAGATTTCAGTAGTCAAGGTTCAATGAAGGCATTGCCTAGTAGAGGAAGCTACTTGGGAGATTGAGAGTGCTATGTGGGCCTAGTATCCTCACTTGTTCGAGACTTCAGGTTCTTGCTTGTCTTTAACTTTTGGGGATGAAAGTTCCTTAGTAGTGGATGTTATAATGACCCTTCAGGTCATTATCCATAATCTTGCTTATTTTCGCCGATAAAGCTTCCCTATAGTCAACCCAAGTCATTAGTGACTTGCGGGGACTGATAGTGCGGTTACCTGGCGGTTCACTTGGGGTTTTAGAACCCCTTTTTCAATTAGAAGTCTTTATTGGTCCTAATTGACCATTAAGTGAAAATCTTAGTAAATCGGTCTCGTATGTGAAATTCAACTTTTCCAATGCATCTGGAACGTCAAAAACTATGAGGTTTAATATCTTATTTGTTCAAACGGACCCCAGATACATCTCGAGGCATTTGTCGAAGCTCGAAACCAAGTTCCAAGCTTCAGCCATGCATGGCATGCACCGAGGTACCGCAACCACAGCAAAGGAGGTGTGACTGTAGTGAGGTGGGGGCCGCAACAGCGCCATCATAGGTCTGATTGGCCCATATTTAAGTACTATCTTGCTCAAATTTTGGCCATTTTGTGCCTTCCTCTTAACCTAGAAACCCTAATAGAGTGTAAAACCTTGTAAGTGTGTCTTGTGGGTTGAATTGGAGCTTAAACCACTTACGTGATTAATTCTTCTACAATTTACAGTAAGAATTCCTCTAATTTGGTATTGATTTCTTGGTTTCTTGACTTAAAACCCCTAAATCATTGAGGGTCAATTGTAGCCCCAATCTTGAGTGATTGACTCAAATTACTTGAGGGTTTTAACTCCCTAAAGATAATTAGGTTAGGGGTTGGTCTTGGAAAATCCTTTCCAAGGGTGAAACCCAATTGGGGTTTTGGTGTCCATTTGAAACCCATGACACAATGGTGCCATAATGGGTATTGTTATTCTTGTTGTAATGCTTAGATTGTATTGTTGATAGCATTTCTTGTGGAAAAGGAAACTTCACTAAAAAGAAAGAAAAAACTCATTGGTTCATGAGTTGCTTGGACTCAAGGTAGGTTAGGCTTACCAGTAGACTAGATTGAGCTTGTTTGTAATGTAATTATTGATATCTTGCGATATTGGGCGGGGATTTTAGATAATAGTTGATTAAAATGGTGAACCTTGAGAGTATTCGATTGCTTAGGCAATTGAACTTGTTAGTGTAACGTTGGGTCCTTAGCTTGAAATCCTTGGGTAACTCGCTTGTAGTCTTATAGCTAGTATAAGGATGCTATAGTTGCTTAAATGGATGAGGATGATGATTCTCACTAATTTTAGGGGTACTGTTGACTTATATATTTATGTTTTTTAGTTAGGATATGACCTTGGTGTTGGGTTGACTTAGAGAGGATATTTGAAGAAGTTTCCCCTTTTTGGGTTAATAAGGATTGATAAGCACTTATGAGGTGACTTAGATGACTTAGTCTAACCCCGAGTAGAAGCTAGTCTCGTATTATTAAAGTTTTGACTTTCTTGGGGATTTAGATAATGGGACTTGACCCACCTTAAGCTTGAACTAGGTAAATGCTTAGTGACCTAGATACGTGCTGATTGACTAAACTATATATATAGGAGTTGTGATGGTTAAACTTGATTATCAAATTATTTTGTGATCATGGCTTGAATAATCTTGTTAAGTGATTATTGAGCATGTCTTGTAAGCACTCATGCTCTTATTTATGCTCATATTATATGTGAAGATTATTAGCAAGGTAAAGTGGCAAGTGTTATCCTACATCCCTATCTCCTTATACTGTTAACTTTTGTGTATGTTTATTGGTTCAGCTATGCATGTGGATGTATGTTATTATATTGGGAGACTTGTTGATATTATGATGATGCCCGGTGAATCCGGAGGAATATGTTGATATTATGATGATGCCCGGTAAATCCAAAAAAAATGTTGATGTTATGCTGATACTCGGTAAATCTGGAGGAAATGTTGATGTTATGATAATGCCTGGTCAATCCGTAGGAAATGTTGATGTAATGATGATGCCCGGTAAATCGGAAGGAAATATTGATGTTATGATGATGCCCGATAAATCCAAAGGAAATATTGATGTTATGAAGATGCTCGGTAAATCTGGAGGAATGTTGATGTTATGATGATGCTGATAAATATGGAGAAAATGATGATGTTATGATGATGCCCGTGAACCTGAAAGAGGTAATAATGTTATGATGCCATGTGGGGCAACTTTATATAAATGCATTGATTCTCATGAGGTTAGGTCATATGGTGCCAAACCACTTATGTGCTTATGACATGATGTCTTCTTTGGCTAATGGATATTTATTCCTTGTCCTTATTCACCAGTTGAGGGGTGTGACCATTTTGACTCTAAGTAGTACCTAGTGATGAATTATACTAAAGATTGGGTTAAGTTCTCTTGATAGGATAATCATGAGTAAGGCCGAATCCTCACTTGGTAATCTACTTGACTTGAATGAGTGATTATATTATGAAATCTTGCCTAGTTAAGTGGCTTATGTGGCAACTAGTTACTTCTAAATTATGCAATTACAACTTGAAGGCTAGAACCCTAGTACACTAGCCGGTGGACTTTGCTTGACTAAAATATGGAAACTAGTCCTTAAGGTTACGACATGCTTAGTGATGATGGACCTAGTATTGTATGATGGTTAATTAGATTATCTTCTAATATGTGAGGTTGAGATGGCTTAATTGATAACTCATATCTTAAAGATGCTATCTAAAGAATGTCCTTAGGATAGACGAATATCCTATAATATGGGTGGTTTGTAGCTTTCTCAAGTTGATGGCTAGTAATTATAAGGCTTGTAATCTATTAACTTATGGAAAATAAGGCTAACTAGTATGGACTTCACGCGGTGTTTATCGATGAATTATAGAATTAGTGTTTACATATTTATGCTATGACAATATTGCTCTCACGGTATGGGTATTTGGGTGTGGATTTTGGTATGAGCCATGGCAGGGTTGAGCTACCCGCAGGTTCGGCCAATTGGTGGAGTAGTTGTGTTATAATGTACTATTGGTTGTATTCTTTTGGTGTACTCTCCGGTGGTATGGGACAACATGATGGGTTCTTGATTGACATTTTTTTATGTGCTTTTTGGTGGTATGGGACGTCGTGATGAGTTTTTGTTGTGCTCTTTATTGTGTACTTTCCCGGTGGTATGGGACGTCATGGTAAGCTCTTGTTCTTTGTGTTCTAAAGATGGTTGACAATGATTATGGTGATTAGATGCTTTGTTGTTGCATATATGGCTTTATGCTTCCAAAATGATACTTAGATATTACAATGATTCTGGAGTATATGGATATAGTATGTCGTGTTATTGCTTTAGTAGTATGAATATTGTTACTATCAAAGCAGGTTCAGGTTCAATCCTATCTCTTGACTTTAAGGCTATTTTCTTACTGTATATCATCTTTACATTATATTTGAGCTCAGTCGGCCGATGATGCCTACTGAGTACTCGTGTTTTGGTACACACACTACATTTCTATACCTTTTTGGTCTAGACCCTGGTTCTAGTTGCCGTCGTTGATCTAGTTCGTGCCGCATTGATTATTCGAAGACAGGGTGAGCTCTTGGAGATCGAGTTGCCCTCTTTCCCTCTATATTTATTTGTCTTTTGTTTTAGAGACAAATGTATAAGATTATTTAAGACCCTTTAGATTTTGAGATTGTAAATTCCTTTTGTCAAGTTTAGAAGCTCTTGTATTAATACTATCAGATCATAGGATTTATGTTTGAATATCGGTTGTCTTTAGTTGTGAAATATTGCAGCTATATATTATGTGCACACATAGGGTCCATGTTGGACATTCTTACCAAGGTAACCCATTGCATTAGCTCTAAGTTACGGTATCGGCTTACCTACCGATGGGATATGGTAGGTGCCAAGGTGACTCGGAAATCGGGTCGTGATAGATATGCAGCCAACTCTACATTCTCACTCGAAGTGATGCCCATGATATTAGTCACTTTCTATACCATATCCAGAAACTCCTGCAGATTCTCTTCTGACTTGGATCCTAAAAACAAAAGGAGATTTATTCGAGTGAAATCCTGAATCCTAACTGGAGCTATATTTTCCACTAGATTAGCTGGGGAAACAGCCTGTTGGTTGTTCTAAGCAGCTACTGAATGGGCAGGGTCATAAAAGTAGCCCTAAATTTGGCGTGAGAAACATGCTCATTAGGGGATCTTTCTAAATAGGTGGTGGTGCAGACTAATCCCTATTCCTTCTTTTGTTGTTTTTTTTGGGAGGCATTTTCTATAAACGGAATGAAGGATGAGTTAGAAAGAGAGTTTAAATAGAGCTCATGCTCTTTCGCACTACATGAACACTAAAGAAAAGGAAACTTTCCTAAAACGGTTATAGCCTCTTGTCCATAAGTGTGGCGCGCTTCACACCCATGCACAAGACTCTACTCAACGCGGCTTTCAAATACCCTAGGACAGTTTAAAATAATAGGATCTGATACCAAGTTTTTTCACATCCCGAGGCTACCCCATAATCGCGACAACAGTGCTTACGATCATAAGTGACCACAAGCTAACCTATGAGTTGGTACCTGCTGTGAACAATGAATAAATGGCACTGATATAACTTATGCGGAAGATAAACTGATAAAATACTAAAAATTTAAAAACTGAATATATATATAAATGACAAGTCTGAAATGTCGGTGATAACTGATAATACTGAAATGACTAACTGATAGTCTGAAAGCCTCTAAACATTCATGGGGAGTTGATGGGACAAGCCCTCAATTAACTCCGATTGTCTAAACATAAGAAAATACTAAAATAACTGAGATAAATAAGCCATATCCTCGATGGATGAGGACTCACAACTTCTACCGCTGAGTAACACTGAGCTATCTAAGAATAATCGAGAAACTGAGTGTCTGAATCTATGTTATAAGATAACATAGCACAAAGTTGGGGATTTATTCTAAAATCAATCGACCATGACATGGGAGTCGCAACACTTAAAATATGATATGACTCATTCCACTTGAAAACACCAGTAACCATAACTTGACATTGAATTAACAAGATATTCATGGATTTATTTCATCTTGAACATGTATAAACTCATAAATTGAATCGAAAGAGATTTTTTTGGCTCCATGGGTGAAAGGGTAACATGGATGAACATCACACATACCTCATTAGATGAATTCTTAAAGAGTCATTAAGGATTTCTTGAACTTGAAGCTTGAATTCCTTGATTTCTTGTGAAAGAGTTCGGACTTATTCTTGGGAAAAGGAAGGGTTTCTTGAGAGAAATTTACGAATAAAAGGGAAAATAATTCTCTATGGAAGCCCCAAATTCGTGTTATAGATGGATTAGGTGAAGTGAAATGACCCAAATACCCTTAAAATGCCAAGGAATAAAAATTGGACGAAATAGAGAGGGGGCGACGCTGGCTCTGGAGTAGTGGACTAGGTCGGGTGGTGCCTTCCCTAGAGTGGTGGACGGACCAAGCGGAACTCGCCTTATCCTGATGGACTAGAAGGGTCAGTGCTTGCTAATCTCGGTGATGCTACTAGTTTAGTTTTACAAAAACACCCCTACGCTCGTCCAAAAATTCCAAAA
The DNA here is from genome assembly GCF_002878395.1 of Capsicum annuum. Classification (NCBI taxonomy): domain Eukaryota; kingdom Viridiplantae; phylum Streptophyta; class Magnoliopsida; order Solanales; family Solanaceae; genus Capsicum; species Capsicum annuum. The sequence goes on along the minus strand of NC_061119.1, from coordinate 62,929,010 downwards.
CTCACTCGAGACATACTTTGAATAACTACAATCATGAATCAACTCAAAAATTGGTGTCCCGAGGTTGGGAAGGTTAAAAATAAGATCATTGAAGTTTAGGTTCTTGAAAATAACTAATTCCTCAACACTTGGTGAAAATTCCAAGTCTTGGACCCCTTAAACATGTAACTATGAGCTGAATTGAGCTTGGGATCTTACAGGGTATTACAATTGCATACATAGCATTATTAAAGGATTTAAGTAACCCTCCATCTTAAGCTCGGGGTGTTGAGATACCTAAGGTAGATGAGGGTGCCCCAGCTAGTGAGATCTTGATATCTAAAGTAGGTGCTACTTCATTTTCATAGCAAATGACTACAACAACATTGGGTGCATACATATATTCTCCTATTGAATACACTTTGATACCAATTTCTCAGCTATAACAGATATTAAGGATGAAGGTGTTACATGATGTGAGGATTAAAAAATTAGAGGTAGGGTTCAAACCCTACGTGGAAAATAAGATTAAAGAAGTAGTACGGGTAGTTCAGACCCATTTTGATAGGTTTGAGAGTTGGATATCAGTTAAAATTAATTCGGTCTAGGATCTAACATGAGAGAAATTATTGTTGACTTGACCTGTAATACCCCGAAGTTTCCTAACTAATTTCATCCTAAGAATGTCTAGTATTAGCTTTTAAATTGAATGATTTTTATTTCATAGGGAATTTTTAAGATTTTCACTTTTTGTCATGTAGGAAATTCAATAAGCTTTCCATCTATATAAGATTTGCCTAAATCCAATAATTGGGTAAGAAATTATGACAATTTTAAGTTCCCGTTGTAAAACAGCGCCATATTAGTTAGTGGCATGCCACGCCATAAGAGAAAATGGCATTTGTCAAATTCCAGTAGGGGTCCGCGATAGTGGCGCATCGCGCCAAACTTTCAGGTCGCAAATAAAGTGGCAATGCGATAGCTCCGCGTCGCGCCATCCCCCAATTTCCCAGTTGTCAAATTCCAGTGACATGGCGTAATAGCGCCGCATCACGCCAGGAGTCCAGTTTGGAAAATTTTCACTAAAAATTAAAAGACACGTCCAGGGTTAAAAGGGTCAATTTCTCACCCCCTATTTAAGCCCTTTAATACGAGATTCAGTTATTTGGAACACAAAATATACTAGTTTCTCTCAATTTTCTCTCAAGAACAACTAGGGTTTCAATTTCAAGAAAGTCTCTCAATCAATCATTGCTAAATCAAGAACTAAGGTATGCATAGTGTTGATTTATGGATCCCTTTCATCCATAAAGCTCAAGAACCCTATTTCAAATTGTAAATCATGATATTTATGTTGTGGGTTGGTTATAACCATGTTTATCTTGTTATATGATTCCCAAGTTGAAATATTTATGTGTTTTTCATAAAAATACATTAGCAAGTGAGTGAAATCCATAAGTTGAGTTATTTATAACGTGTCAATTTGATGATTATGCCTATGCCCTATGGGTGTATGCAAGGTGTTTGATAAAATTCCTAGGAAGATAGAAATTATGCACTATAGCTAAATTGTGATCTAAAATGACTTCCATGTTATTCTTATGTATTGGAATTTGTTTGTTGGATTGATCATGAGTTAGACTTATGAAATAATGCTATGTATACATGCTATCTTATTCACGTACCAAGCTAAGATAATCAAATACCCATGAAATATCTCCAATTATTGTATTATGGATTGTTGATGATTGGTTATGCATTCAAGAATGTCATGCCTTGTCAGTTTCCTTCCATCGAGTCTTGGGGGTACTTGTACCCAAAAAATATAGTTGTATGCCTAAAGTCAGTGACATGTTTCACAATATCCTCAGCCAATCCATGATCTATAGAACTCAGTCAGTCATGTGACTCAGGAAATCTCAGTAATTCAGTAATCTCAGTACTATTTCGTCAGTCAATGAAATTTAGTTAATTCAGTTCAGTAATTCATGTTTAGTGTCATGACCCGAACTAGGGCCTGGCCGTGATAGACATCCCAAACCATAAAGGCCCGGAACGCCCTTCTCTATATGGTAATCATGCACAATACTCATATAAAAAAATGCGGAAACATAGTCAGCTACGGAAACATAGTCAAATTCTAATATCAACATAAGTATGGAAAACCGTAGTGCAACTACAGCTAAATAACATCTGACTCAGTCTGCGAAATCTCTACTATATGAAAATCTGATAACTGTCTAAAAATTGAGACAAGGCCCCCCAGTAGACCAAAACAATAATAAGGGTCATAATCAGAAAGACAGGCCTTCTGGAATATAGAAGGCTTGCCAACTGAATACTGCAAACTCTGGCTGACGAATCTACTGCCTTTCTAGACCCCTAGATTGAGACTCAGAACCTAAAGGGAGAAGGGGGGTCAATACAGATGTACTGGTACACAAATTATTCCAAAATAAAAATTTTATATAGATAAAATAGTTGGAGAGCAAATCGCCAAATACTCTACGTGAAATAGTTCTAAAACACATGGGCACTTCCTGAAAATCACAAATCATTCTTATCAATACAATGTTTGATCTTTGTATAACTTCT
>NC_061119.1:62874823-62923436 GCF_002878395.1 Capsicum annuum | reverse complement strand
TATATATATATATATATGTTTATGTGTGATGATGCTTTTATATGATTATATCCATATGTGCTTTGAAGGTATGACGTTATTCTTGGGATGCCGGTTATGATTCTTTGATACTAATCACTTGCTAAGTGGTGTAGTTCATACTAGAGTTGGATAGTGAGTCAAAGTAGTGTATGTCGAATAAAGAATTTTTACAAGTTGGTAATGGGATATTGTGTTGTAATTGTGGACTCACCTAGTAAGTTTAGATAGTCTTGGATAAATGAATTGATTAAGGAATATTGCTTATTTAAGTGAGTTATGTGGTGACTAGTTTACTACTAAGTGACTATCTTACTTGATGGCTTTATGTTTAGAATTCTAGTTAGTGAACCTCATTTGGTTTAAACGTAGTAACTAGCAATTGTAGTTGTTACGTGGCTAATGATGATGATAGATTAGAATGGGTGATGATTAATATATAGATAACCTAGTTATGATGTCGATTACCCATTAAGTGAGGATTTGTATAATAATGATGCTAGGTACTACAAGAGGTTAATGGTTAGATATATAAGAGTATAATGATAATTAGTGGCCTTTTTTATATGGTGATTAGTGTTATTTCGATGATTAGAAATAGGTATTGTCTAAATACGTCTATGGTCTAGTAGTGAATCTTGTCTAGGCATGGATAATGGGTAGTTAGTGAATAATAATTAGTTACTTTTTGTGAATAAGAATTATTTAAAGAATCCTCGAGGCTAATAAATAGAGGCCCTATAATGGCTAGTGAATTAGTAGATCAATAATAAGTGTTGGATAGTTAATAATGAGTAGATAGAGTATGTCGATGACATAGATATCTAAATGGCTATATGACTATGGATATGATTTCCTTGGTATATAATATTTAAATTATAGTAATTAGTGAAGATTATGAATGTTGGCTATTGACCATTAGTGTGAAATGTGGGAAACAATGGATAATGAGAAGTTGGTTATATATCTATATACGTTGGTGACTGAATCTTTGATGCACTCTCCAATGGTATGATATGCCGTGATAGGTTCTTAAATTTATATTTCTTTAGGTGTACTCCCTAATGGTATGGGATGCCATGGTGAGCTCATTTACTTTATGCTCTAATGGTTGTATGTCCATTAGCTTGGTATTTATGCAATTGATAGTGTTAGTGTCCCTTTATGTTTCCAGATCGATTACCCATTATATTTGACAATATTGGTGTGTACTGACATGAGATTTCGTATTATTATTCTAGTTGATCATTTATTTTATACAGTGTTGACGAAGATGATTTAGGTTCGATTTTGTACCTTGACATAGAGATATTGTCATGCTTTATATCATCTTTATATCTTAATTTAGCTTAATCGACCAATGATGCCTATTGAGTACCCATTGTTTTGGTACTCATACTACACTTCTATACTTTTTTGGTGCAGACCCGAGTACTAGTTGTTGCCTCTGAGTTGAGATCATTCAGTGTTGATTTTTCGGAGATAGGGTGAACTCTTGGAGTTTTGAGTCGCTCGTTTCCCTCTATCCTTGTTCAGTCTTTTATATTCGAGACTAATGCTTTGACTATTTTAGACTTATGAGTTGTGTTTCCTATTATCAAACTTAGATGCTCATGTACTGATATTACCAGGTAGTGGAATTGGCATTCGTATTTTGATTGTCTTATTTTATTGAATATTTTTTGTTATATTGTGTTCGTGTATGTTGGTGCATGTTGGGCATTTCAATCCAAGCAACCCAATGCCTTAGCTCTGGGTTACGGTGTTGGCTTACCTACTGGGGGTTTTTGTATGTGCCATCATGACTCGTGAATCAGTTTGTGACATTATACATATAAAAAGGATGTTGTGATAGGGAAAAGGGACATAATATTATCATTTACAACATTAGTCCTGAACAATGTAGCTCATACCGACTTTCTAGGCACCAACGGTCTACATGTGTCCGACTTTTTCTACCGAAAGAGCCCAGTCCATGTTAACCGTATGTACCGAGGAATGACTAAAGACACCATGGTGATATCCAACCAAAATATATTATGTGCATCAAACAGACAGTCATATTGACCCCCACATCAGTAAATGTGGTTTCCAATGTTGGTCTCCCTGGGACTACACCTTCTTGGTGAGCTACACAATTCCCTTTAATCCCAAATTAAAACAATTTACACATAAAGCACACATTAACTAGGGAATCACTTTTTAAGGCATTTACCAACTTGGTATTGTGATATAAAGATGCTTGCAAGCTATTTTATTTATGCCAAGCCAATCCATATAACCATTAGACTCCCAATTCCTTTTAAAATTTGAAACCATAGCCACCAAGGGCATTCCAAAACCATATTTATATAGTTATCCTTTAATGTAATGCAATGTTCTCAAAGGTAATTTAAATTGTGTAAAAATCCATAATCAGAAACCACGATTATAAAGTAGGTTGAGGTTAAACCATTACCAAACCAAAATTTCATCAATTTGGTAGAAAGTAGGTAATTTCAATAAACTAAACTCAACAAATCATAAAAATAAATAATAACTACAAACCATCCCTTCATTCATATATATACATCGGAGCAAGAATCGTAGTCGCAAGTCTCAACCTTAATTATATTTATAAGCCATATAATTAGCCATACCCAAAATCCAAATCAATACTAATATTCATAAGCCATGTCCTTAAGCATATTCAGACTTTAGATTACTAACGATATCTATAGGTCACCATCTTATCTATAGGTCATTATTCATATCTATAAGCCAAAATCTATCTATGAGTCATATCATATTTAAAAGATATATAACATTGATGAACCATATCATATAGATATCCCATATCGTATCTATAAGCCTTCTTATATTTATATGTAAGCCATATTATGTATATAAGACATAACATATCCATAAGCCATATTATATTTACGTAAGCCACAGTATACATATAAGTCATAACATATCCATAAGCCATTCAACATCCATCATTCCGATATATATAGAATTAAGCATATCAATAGGCCAAGCCATTAATCACATCCAGAATTCATATCAATAATCACACTTGTAAATCATATCTGTGTCCATTCATGCGAGCAATATCATTCTCTATACTCAAAATTAGCATCGATCCTCCAATATCCAAATAACATATGCAATAATTATATTTTAGCCTCCTCAAGTGTCAAAACTACCAATAATAAGAGTATTTCATACATGAATAAGTCTATGGAGATATCACAAGTCTTGGCCTAAGGTCGCATTGAAAGGCCCACTTCTAATCCTCAAGATCCATTTATGTAACTTCTACCCCAAACTATGTTAAGGTATCTAAGTTTATTTCTAGATATCAAGTAAGCCATAATTAGTCCTAAAATATTGATCCTTTCCACACATGAGCAACTAAGTCCATTCTACCCAAGTCGATAGCAACTAAAGTAATTTTACGTAACTTAAGTAACTATAGGATAATTTTTCTCTAACATTGTAAGACCCTATAAAATTCTTAGCTTAAATCAGTCCTTTAGGCTTGTCAAGGGGTCCAAGACTTAGAATATTTTAGCTAAGTATTCAAACTTAGCGCCATTTTAGTCTTCAAAAGTAGGTAATATTATTCCAAGACCTTTATGTCCATTAAATATTGATATTCAGGTTAATTCTTGATCAGGAAGGTCAATAGGTGTTTTCGAACAAGTTTTGGATTTTTTGAATATCATTTCGACCATGTTTTAGTGCCCAAAATAGTAGATTGACACAATCTCGATGCATCACGTCGACCATCACATTGATAGATGATTTTCCCCTAGCTTCAGTGCAAATTCCAGTGAACCAATGTGGACTTAATATGGCACATTGGCTATCGTATTGATGCCAACGATGCGGCACGTCGGTGTACACGTCGGTAACACAATTTTTTAGTCATTAAAAAACTGCATCCTTGGGGGTATTTGGGTCATTTTGCCACAACCTTCAACCCCTAAAACACAAAATTAAACCCTTTGGAGAGAAATTATACTCATTTATTCTCCAATTTTCTCAAGAACAAAACCCTAGGTGCTCAAGTTTCAAATCAAGAACTCAAGAACACACCAGCAACTTTTCCAAATTCAGGTACTAAGGTATGTGAAGCGTTCATCCAAGGGCCCCTTCCACCCTTGGAGTCCAAGAAACTATATTTAAATATCAGGTACATAAATTTTATGAATTCCATATTGGGTTTGATAATATTGATGTTTATAATGATTAATTGGGTTTCAAATCCATGTTTCATGATAAATTTCATGTGGGGTTAATTGATTTATATGTGTTATCATGTGAGATCATGCTAAAGCCTTCAAATTATGAATTTGATATTTGAAATTGTGTGCTCACATGTTGATTAGTATTATGTTCCTATTTCATGCTTTTCAAGTGATTGATGAATTTAGCATATGATTTGAATAGTAGAATTATATTATGTTAGTATGTATTCAAGTTCATGCCATACAAGTGTTTGTTAAAATTCCCCAATGAATGAATTGTGATCAAGAACTTAGTTTATATGTTTCAAGTGTGTGTCATGTCTCTTAAAATATGCTATCGAGTCCTGGGGGTACTTTACCCGACAATTTAGTTGTTTACCTAGAGCCATGGTCAGTCATGTTATTCAAGTCATGAATAGTAGTACTCACTGTCAGTTACAGAAACTTAAGAAATCTCAGTAGTGCTCATAACTCAGTCACAGTACTCAGTTCAGACCTTAGTAGACTTAGTCAGTTAACAGAATTTAGTAGTATTCCATCATTCTATGGAACATAGAAAATTCAGTCCAGTTCAGTCAGACAGTAAGATCAGTAACAGTTTAGTCCATCCTAGTATAGACTAGAAATCAGTTCAATGTCTATTCAGTAAGGAGTAGGATTCAACACCGAGCGAACCAGGGATGGAGGCATTCCTGCCAGCAGAGGGTTTGACCCTTAGTAGCAATCCCTATGTTACAGAACTACGTAGCCACTGTAGGTTGAGATATCTTCCTGCCAGATATTATGAGGGTTGATATATCTCATTTGAGTTATCCTACCAATGAGAGTTGATAAAAGAGCTTTTTTATCAGAGAGGGTTAACTCACAGCTTGTCCTTACCTATGGCACGATATTGACACCCTTCCAATAGGGTTACAGGTTGGAACCCAATCAGATTAGAGAGGGGCATGTCGGTTAGATGATTACCCCCCACAGTCTCAGTTTTGGTATCAGTCTTAGAACAGAACTAAGTTTTTTTTTATAGATTCAAGACAATCAGATATAGTCACTCAGCTCAGTACGAAACTCAGTATAGTTCCACAGAATTTAGGACAGTAAGATACAGTCATTCAGATAATTAGTAATACATTATCTATAAACTCAGATATCTATTATCAGTATTCAGACTCAGTACTCAATATTATCACGATCTCAGTTACAGCCTATGTATTCATGCATATACTCTTATTCAGTCATACTCATGTTATTCAATTAGTATTGTTCATACATATGAACCCATGCATTTCAGCCTACCTAACTAAACATACCAGTACATTCAAAGTACTGATGCATGCTTTTTGTGCTATGATGTCTTATATTATAGGTTCAGATGCACGGGCTCCAGAGTCCCTTATCAGTTCAGATCTTCAGCTTTTAGAGTAGTGGTGAGTCCTCATAGTTCAAGGACATGCTTTTTATTTTTAGTATTTCAGTATTATTTTTAGTATTCGGAGTTAGTAGGGGACTTGTCCCATCAACTCCACAATTCAGACAGTTTAAAGCCTTTTCAGACTAGAGTATTTTCAGATAGTTGTTCAATTTTTTTCAGTACTTATATTCATTTTTGATTTTTTGATACCACATTTAGATTTATTTAAAGATTTGAACCTTATGGAATATCTTTTTGCCTATTTCTAAAATCACTAACGTATTTATTACACAGTTATTGCAGCAGGTACTAGTCATGGTTAGCTTGTGGTCCTTCAAGATTATGAGCACTGTGTAGCATCCGGGATACAGACTCAGGCGTTACAAATATAAATGACTAAGGAAATTTATCCTACCTTAAGTAACAAAGGAATATGCCTTCTAAAATGTACCATGAGGCCCAACTTACCCAAATCATGACTAACTACATTAACTACTCCAAGTATAAGGTTTCAAGGTAGCCTAATGGTACAATTAAACCAAATATCCTCATTCATGCCTCCAACACCTAAATACCACCCCATATCTAGCATAATAACATAATCATACTATTATATAGCTTAATCTATGATGAAGGTAAGCCTAGCTTTACTTGGGCACTGAAGAAAGCTTGAAGATTCTGCTAAATCACTGATTTCCCCTTTTGAGAAGCTTTCGCAGGGTGCCACGCTATCAGAATCACAATTTACTCATCAAAAGACAACAATATTATATTATGGTACTTCGGGTCCAAAATTACATAAAAATCGCACGTGGGGCCCATTTATAAAAAATATATTTTCAAAACCATCTCAACATCCCTCTATGCTCAAGAAATATTTACCCTCAAAATGGGTAAATTCTGAACTATATTGGTGCTAAAATCAAGTCAACAAGCTTTTGGGATTTTTAGATGAGAATGTATAAATCAACCATGAAAAGAATGAAATCTTACCACAAATTTAAAGGAGAATTGTGTAATTAATCCTTACCCAACCTCCAAAATTACCCACCAGTGATATCCCCAAGTTCTCCCACTTTTTATGATTTAAATATCTTAATTATGGTTGATAAATAGTAAAAATTGGACTAAAGGGGGTATTTATATCCTTCCTAGGTATATGAGTATCGCATACACAATACCTGTCCAAATATGCAGAAGTCGCTTACGTGACATCACCATCGCATATGTGATACTTGCCATAGTGCTAGAGGTGTCACTTATGCAACTAAAAATATCACTTATGTGACATTTTTTGGTGCCTGTTAGATCTCTTAAGCAATCAAGGTAATTATGGATGCGTGCACCAGATTCGACATTCCAGAAGCGCATTCAAAATTTCTATGAGACATCATTTCTACAAAAAGTAGATCCACTCCCATTTGCCATTTTTTAACTTCCAACCAATGTCTCAAAATGAGCTCAAGTGCCTCAAACCCCAAACCAAGGGTCCACATTGCCTAAAATCAACATTTTAGAGTTGTTGGATAGTCAGAATTGGCATACCAGGTTGTTTGACTGAATTTTTGTGTAATACCCTAAAATCTAAGCCAACATTAGAATCATTCTTCAATTTAATACAAAATCAAGACTTATGTTTTGGTAGTTTGATAAGTGACTTAGACATATAATAATGCCTCAAATAGGTCATATCTTTTAGACAAGTCAAAACATTCCTTAACGATTAAATTTTTTAAAAAATATAACTATAGTCAGCTTCAAATGAGCATAAATTTTGGTCTACTAAAAAATATAGGCCATTTATTTAGCTTCCAAATGACACCAATCTCTCTTTGACCTAATATCGTGGTGAAAACTTACAAAAAATTTCCTGAGGGTCTGTCAACTACCAGTGATAATGACTCTGGCAATGACTTGTTATCTGTCATAATGAGTCATTTTATAGAGATGTTGCGACAATGTAAAGAATCCCAAATTTCAGCTCTATGGTTATGAGTACAATATATGATTTGTTACCAATCCTAACAAGTCATTAGGTGGACCCATCATCATAACAAAAAGAAGTCCAAAAATTAAGTCGTTGACCATAACTTCTCCTAACGACCCATGATCAGACCTAATGAGTTGTTAGGAGGGGATTCGTTGTCATAATAGAAAGAACTAAAAACTCAGGTCCTCAAGTCATGACTCAAACCACGCTCATGATCAGTTGTATTGAGTTGTTGCTCGAGTGATGACGACTGCTTCCCAGAAATTCCATCCTGATTTAAAAAGGGTTATTTAGTCTTTTCCCATCCCTTTTACTACTAACCCACATTATTTAGGCTTTTCCAAGGGTGGAATCTAAGTCAATTTTTTCCAAATTCACCATTTAGTCTTAAAATCAATCCACAACAAGAAATACAAGAAAATATCTCATCCCCAAAAGAAAGCTAGGGTTTCTCTATCTAAAGTTTGATTCCAAGGATCTCTCCAAATCTTTCACTTTAGGTATGTGGGGTTTATCATTGGGTCCCATCCACCAATTGAGTTCCAAAAACTTTTAAATCCTAAAGTTTAACTTCCTTTAAAGAACTGAGTTCCAAGTCAAATATGAGTTTGCTTAATTCATTCAGTTTGATTGTGTAAATAAACTGTGAGTTTCTATTTTCCCATGGGATTTTTATCTTTCCATACTCACCAACATGAATTCCCTTATTATTGATAAATTATTGAGTTTAGAATATTTTTGTAAAATTCTCTACTATGATCAACTTTAAGTTATTTTCATGTTTAGTTGCATTAGACAAAGTTGGTGGGTTATGAATACCCAATACCTAGGATTTCATGCACGTACCAATTGACATATTTTGAGAATTTCAGATTATGCATTGTAGATATTTTCAAGAGCTCACTATATTGAGCATATATATATACATATATATATATATTAATTTTCAATGTCTTTTAGTTGGGAGTTGTACTAAGCACCGAGTGAATGCAAGGATAAAGGCTTGCCCGCCAGTTGAGGACTGAGATCCTTAGTAGAATTCCCTAGGTTCCAAAACTACTTTGCCACCATATGTTACGATGGGTCACCCGCCAGTTGAGGACTGACCCCTATTCCTGTAGGACATCAGTTTAGTACATCCACGTCAGCCAGTGTTGGTACCCTTGGCAACGTACTAATACCCTCCAACTGGGGTTATAGGTTGAACCCTGATTTGCTTATATTGGGTTATGTCAGTTATTGTTAGCTCCCATTATCCTCAGTTTATGTTTCAGTTCTAGATTATGCATGACCTTGTAATTAGTTTATTCAGTATAGTATTGATCAATTTAAATTTTATTTACTTGGTCATTGCATCAGTTCACATTCCATATTTTTAACCCAGTATTCATACATAACCCTCAGTTTAGTTTTACCTTCATTTATACAATAAATTTTCAGACTAGCATAGCTTTACGTATAGCCATATGTTAAATGCATACAGCAAATGGTTTATGTCCTCAGTTTTAAAGCATGTTTTAAGAAGTTTTATGACTAGTGCATATCTAACATACTTAGCACATTCCAAAGTACTGATTGCATACCTCTTCTGCCTATATTTTTCATGTGATATAGATTTAGTTTCTTACTCTCACAATCATAGTCAGGCATATCACAGCATTCAGCCAGCAGGTGATAAGTTCTCTTATTTTGAGGACTCAAGTCAATTGCAGTTCTTGTACTTTATTTTCTTATTCATAAGTATTTATTTAGGATAGTTAGGGTCATATCCTGACTACCAATAGTAAGTATTAGTTGAGGCTTCATAGATGGTTTGTCAGAGTCATTGTAAATAGTTTAAGTTCTTTTTTTTATATTATAGTGTTGTAAACTTTGAATATTAATGTACTAAAATAGCTTATCTTATGATTATGATTTCACTCAACAAATTTAGCTTTTATATATATTTTAATCAGTTTTTCAAGCATCATTCCAGTACCATGGGTTAGCTTGGGATCACTAATAGTTCTAAGCATCATGTTACAACTAGGAGGTAGTCTCAGGTCGTGAAAAACTTGGTATTAGAGCACATGGTTCAAGTGTCCTAGGGTGTCTATAAAGTTGTGTCTAGTGGAGTCTTATGGAATAGTACAAAGATCTATGTACATTTCTTCGAGAGGCTACAGGGAATTTAAGAAATATTTCCCTTCTTTTATATCTCAGATCGTCTAGTAGAGATTTTCTCTAAGAAATTTATACAGATTCTTGCATTGCTCCATTTATGCTAACTCTGCCTTATGTTTGAGGTAATATAAATAGTCAAGATTAAATTCATACTGATAGAGTTTTCTCAAACAATCCCCATAGATAGTTTTGAGATTACACATGGGCTTAAAAAGATCCCATCAGTACCTTTAAGTTCCAAAGTTTGAAAGAGTTCATTCTTATTTATGAAGATCATGTGCTTGGACAAAGTCAGATGTGCCCTCAAATCGCTTTTTAGAATCTAATAGCCACATGACCTAGAGTTAGCAGCATGAACCTAGAAGTTTAGTAGAAATAAAGTTGGGATAGTGTTTATTTGAATTTAGTAGATTATGTATCCATGGAGCTAGAAAGATATTGTGTAGATTTTTTTAATAGCACGTTGAGAGGGATTCAAAATTTAAGGGGACTTGGAGTATAATAATGCTTTAGTCAGGATAGATATTAGGTAGTGACCACAATGATAGAGAAGTTTGTTAAGGTTAAGTATGTGCACAAAGTTTTGAGTGAGTTAGTGTTTCATGGTTCTTACTATATTTCATTATTTTTATCCTATAGTAGTAAGTTATTATAGTTCATTAAAAGTTTTAGGATATCCATATTAAGTATTAGAATCTAAGTTTGAATTTTGGATGATTAGGCTACTAGAAAGAAGAGTTTGAAATTCTAGAAGGAAAAAAGTGTGAATTTCGGGCATTGTAATAATCTGAAAGGCTCAAAGTAATAAGCACTTAAGTTATTATGAAGACTATTGAGGCTATAGAGAGTTGAGAATTGTATCTCAGAAGGAAGTACTAGCTAGTGGATTTTACACTTTCAGGTATAGTCATTTAGGAGGAGTTTAGTATTTATATGTACAGCTATATCGTAAACTCTAGAGTAGAGTGATTGCAATTCAGTTTAGATTTTATTAAAGGGGCCCATAGACTTAGAATAATGGCTTAAATCTAAGGGGGGATGATAGAACAAGGAACCAAGTTAGGTTTTCAGATTCTAGTAGTGATGCCAGTGAGTTCTAGAACAATAGTAGGGGAGAAAGATACCCGACCCATTCTTACCTCGATGCAAATTTTTGTACCTCCATCATTATGACATATACTCATGCCTTATATGTTAGCTCTATGATCATAGTTCATATTCATACACTTTATAAAGAATATTGTATGTTCTCAATTCCTATTATAAGGAGTGCCAATTTACTCAGAAGTACGACTCATATTCCATAAATTTATGAACTCCAAACTCATGTCATGTTGTTCATGACTTATGTACTTATGTTTTACAGTATGCTCAATTTCCAGAACTCATGGTACACCCTTAATAACCAATGAAAATTTATATTATAGCATGTATGTCCTCAGTTTAGATCTCTTTAATTAATCCATGCCTTTGATACTCTATTCCTCAAGCCTCGGTAATGTCCAATGTTATATATAGTATTCTTTCATGCTTTAGGTCCTCATGTTCTAACCTTTTGGTTACCCTTCCTTATGTAAAGATAATGGTGATGAAGATGGATGAACAATGGTTTAGATGGGAGAGAGTAAATATTCCTTATTAAGGAAAGATTATTGTATGCTTGTTTTATCTAAGGCTATAAGAGTGAAGGAAGATTGAGGCAACGATTTGGGCATATGTCATAGTTAGTTGAGAATTCTAAGTGTGTCTTCTTGTAGATAGTGTATAAACATTATTATTGATAGAGGTATTAGAGAATATGGGAAAATTCTCAGGGAGTTGGTTTCCTAGAAGTTCATATATAGTATAAATTTAGGCTTGAATGTCATGTTGGTATATATGTGCATAATGCATTATGCACTAGTGAATTCCTAGTAAAAGATTAAAGTTAGTTGTTGAAGTGGTAAGGAGTATTATTCTTAAGATGAGAGCTTTGAAAACACATAGTATATTTAATCTATGGTTTAAACTAGTATTATGGTGTTATGTGTATTACCTTGTGACTTTGAGTTAGGCTTGAACATCATGAGAGAATTTAGTTCAACTCAAACTTTGGTAGAAGGAGTTATCAATACCCATGTGAAGATTATAAGTGGTGTTAAATGAAGTGTAGTATTTAAGGGGAAAAGTATAGTTGAAGGAGTATTTGAGAAGTGTGGCTAAGCTTGAAAGTTAGCAGTTGCATTACTTACGGCATAGAAATTCTATCCTAGCTTATGTTTTATATTGCTACATTCCATTTTATAGAGTTGTAGCCATGTTGCAATTCCTTGTTTAGATATCTTACTCAGATCATACCCAAAATTCTTTGTTCTTTCATGTTATTAGAACTTCGGACAAGGAGTGTTGAAGGTAAAATATATTTGTTTCCTAGAGACTTAGAAATTTCATGTTATTAGATATCACTTTATAGTTCTAAATTATTTCATGCTAGGAATACTTCAGTTGCGTTATACACTTTTAGTATGAGTTAGTCTGTATAACTAATAATTCAGTATAGCAATTAGATAGATAAGCTCATATAGTCTTCCGTCTTTTCATCTAGTCTTACTATCCAAAATTTTATGAATATGCCTATTCCATGGGGTAATTCATTTACATTGATGCTAATTGTGAATTCAGTTTAGTCCTTGCTCATAGTCTAAATCAGTCCCAACCATAAAAGATAATTAGATTCAGAAATCAATATCATGTTCTTATCCAACTTCAGAATTCATCCAGATAGTATTAGTGAGTTTCCTCATTTTCAAACTAGTTAAAGTCAGTTGGAAATTTAGTCATCATGTTTACATTCAACTCATGGAATTCTATTTGAGGGATTACAGCACTTTCCCTATTCTTTTAGCCAAGTGAGTCTTCATTCGAGGACAAATGATCCCAAGGGGGAGATATTGTAATACCTCAAAAATCTAAGCCAACATTAGAATCATGCTTCAGGTTAATAAAAAATCAATCCTCATGCTTTGGTTTATTTATAATTGACTTAGACATATATTAAGGCCTCAAATAGGTTTTAGCTTATAGACAAGTCAAAACATCCCTTAGTAATTAAATTCTTGTGAAGAATATAACTATACTCAGCTTCAAATGAGCATAACTATTGATCTACTAAGAATATTTTAGCTCTAGACCCATAAAAAATAAAGGCCATCAATTTAGCTTCCAAAGGCCGACAATCTCGATTTAAGCCGATATAATGGCAAAAAGTTATGGAAAATTTCTTGAGGGTTTGTTAACCTCTGGTGACAACGACTTTGAGAACAACCCATTATCAGTCTAATGAGTCATTATGTGGAGTTGTTGCTACAATATTAAAGGATCCCAAATTTTATATCAATGGTGATAAGTCTAGCATACGACTTATTACTAGTCCTAATGAGTCATTAGGGGAACCAATCGTCACAAAAGAAAGAAATCTAGAAATTAAGTCTCTGACCACGACTTCTCCTAATGACCCATTATCAAACCTAATGAGTCAATAGGAAGGGATTTGTTGTCATAATAGAAAAGACTTAGAACATAGGTCCTCAGTTAACGACTAAGACCATGACTCATGATCAAGCATTTTGATTCATGATGACTGCTCCCCAGAAATTCCTGCATGATTTTAAAAAGGTTGTTTAGTTTTTTCCCATCCATTTTACTCCTAACCCAGGTCGTTTAGTCTTCCCCAAAGGTGGAATATAAGGTTATTTTCCCTAAATTCACCATTTAGTCTTAAAATCAATCCACAATAAAAAATAGAATTTATTCTCTCATCCCTAAAAGTAAGCTAGGGTTTGTCTATCTCAAGTTTGATTCTAAGGATTTCTCCAAGGCTTCCCCTTCAGGTATGTGGGGTTTCATTAATGGGTCCCTTCCACCCATTGAGTCCCAAAAACTTTTAAATCCTCAAGTTTAAATTTCTTTCAAGAATTGAGTTCCAGGTCAAATATGAGTTTGCTTAATTCCTTCAGTTTATTTTTTTAAATAAACCATGAGTACATGTTTTCCCATGGGATTTACATCTTCCCATACTCACCATTATGAATTTCCTTATTAGTGATAAATTATTGAGTTTGGGATATGTTTTGTAAAATTCTCTACTATAATCTGCTTTAGTTATTATCATGTTCAGATGCATTACAGAAAGTTGGTGGGTTATGAACACCCGATACCTAGGATGTAATGCATTATACTAACTAACATGTTTTGAGCATTTTAAATTATGGATATGTGGCTATATTAAAGATTTCACTCTATATACATATACATATTTATATATATATATATATATATGTATATATATATATATCAATTTTTAGTTTCCTTCAGTTGGGAGTGGTACTTAGCATCGAGCAAATATATGGATGAATGCTCAACCGCCAGTTGAGGATTGAGACCTTTAGTAGAAGTCCCTAAGTTATAGAACTGCGGCACTTCTATAGGATATGAGAGGTCACCTCCAGTTTAGGATTGACACCCTAGTCCTTCGGGACATCAGCTTAGTGGATCCACGCCAACCAATTTTGGTACCCTTATTAAGGTACTAGCACCCTTCTAACTGGGTTACAGGTTGGACCCTATTTGCTCATATTTGGGTATTTATTATTAGCTCTCATATTCCTTAGTTTTATGTTTTAGTTCCAGATTATGCATAACCTTGTATTCATTTTATTCAGTACAATATTGATAAGTTAAAATTTTATTTACTTGGTCATTGCATCAGTTCACATCCCATAGTTTTTTACCCTATATTCATGCATGACCATCGATTTAGGTTTACCTTCTTTTATACTATAAAATTTTAGACTGTCATATCTTTTACATACAACCATGTCTTAAATACATATTTCAGCAAGTGGTTTATGTCTTAGTTTCAAAGTATGTTTTAAGTATTTTCATGACTAGTACATATCTCACATACTCAGTACATTCTAAAGTACTCATCGTATACCTTTTCTACCTAAATTATTTATGTGATATAGATTTAGGTGCTTACTCTTAGGATCATAGTCAGGTAGATAACAACATTCAACAAGTAGGTGATGAGTTCTCTTATTTTGAGGAGTCAAGTTTGTTGCAATTCTTGTATTTTATTTTGTTATTCTTGTATAATTATTTCAGATAGTTGGGGTCATGTCCCAACTACCTATAGTTAGTTAGTAGAGGCATCATAGATGGTCAGTTAGAGTCATTATATATACTTTAAGTTCCTCTTCCTTTTAGATACAATGTTGTAAACTTTGAGCAGTAATATATTGAAATACTTATCTCATTATTATGCTTCCACTCAGGAAATTTAGCTTTTGTATATATTTTAATTAGCTCATCAAGAATCATGCCGGTATTATAGGTTAGCATGGGATCACGTATGGTTCTTAGCGTCATGTTATGACTAGGGAGTAGTCTTGAGTCATGACATTTTTTCTTTGTAGCCAATTTGAACCAACAAAGATTTTTAAATAGGGAATTAGCTCTAAAAAAAGTAGTTGCTTGCAATTGAAATGTCAGTCCTAGTAAGTCATAAATAACTTAGGGTATCTGTAAGAAAGCTCTAAACGGCGAGAATAAACAGAAATATAGAAAATAACATGATGGATCATTACAATTGTTGTCTGGTAGATAGCCTTTTGATGCTTGATGATGATTTCTGCTACTTTTGGCCTTGATTCTCAATTTTTTTCTAAATTGTAGATTTATCTTCCTAGCTGAAGGAGTGTACTTGAGTTGATTTAGCATGGTTTCATCCTCAATTTATGGGACCTTCTGGAGTAGATTATTTGGTTCTGAGAATTTGTGCTGTGGACACCTGGCTATTAGTTTTAAGGGCCATTTGGATCGATTGTAACCTTGATAGGACATCACAGGCGTTGATCCTCTATATTTATGTATCCAAGTAGCACCCTATAGGATTATATTATGCTTGTCATAATGGATTATCAGTAGATCAGCTTTAGCTCTTTGAGGTTAGTGTGATGGAGTTACACGGGCAGGATTGGGGCGATATTTTTGATGGTTCAGAGTATATGGCCAATTTGGAAAGACAAAAAAGGTTATATTTGGATATTGGAGCTGGTCACATGATTCATGTCTTAGGTTGTCTTGGATTTCCTTTGTCTTAGATATACTTTGTTTGGTTGTGCTAATATTGATATGGTATTAGTGTGTTATGGTTTGGATTTGCATGTACTAGCCATCCTCAGTTCAATTAGAGATTAGTTGGTTGTCGGGATTGATAATTCTCAAATTACTCCTAAATGGGTGTAAGCAATCGCTGTCAATACTATAACCCAGCTTAGATTGGGGTCGAATCCATAAAGAGTAAAGATATGGAATTCAAAGCTTAAGAGTGTTGAAAGTCAACTAGGGGTTTCCTCATGATATGTATAAAAAAAACATAAATGTAAAATGGGGGATTTAGTTCTATGTTTTAGATTAATAATTTCCTTGCATTTAGTACATCATCTTTATATTGAAAATGCTAAGAGTATAATCGATGGGAAAAGGTTTTGGGGTTATACAATTCTAGGTGTGGGTTCATGCATGGGTAATAGAAAATCTATTCAACTTTAGTTAGGAATCATGGGTAGGCTAGATTTAGAGGTCTTGATGTTAATCTTTCAATAAAGCACCAAATTTCATGAATGGGTTCTTTTGAATACCTAATAAGTGTAACAATTTTACCAATCTATTGCCTCAATTAACATCCTTATGTCTAAGAGATGTCATTCAATGAAATACTTAAAGCTATTGACTGCATTTATTTCTCAACCATATTCCCTCTTTTAAGGACGAAATAGATTCAAGGGTAATTAGGGTTTGCAACCCCCAATTCTTAGTTAAATCATGAAATAAATTCAAAAACCATAACAACTAGCTAACTAGGAGAAAAAATAAACAAAATCTATGCACTAATCACAATCTATTCAACCATAACCCAAAGTTTAGATTTAGCTATGCATAGAGAGAAGAAGTAGAGATATACCAAAATGATCATTAAATTACTCTATGAAAATTAAAGGGAATGTACTTCCAATCTTTGAGTTACAACAAATCTTAAATGGAAATCACTAATTCCTCACTTGGAAATCACTTTAAGAATGTTCGTCACTCAAGAGTAAAGCAAAAAAGTATTCTAAAGCTTTGAACATAAAAATTGGTTGCTAGAAATGTTAGGGCTTATGCCTTTTATGTATTGGGGTCGAACTATGTGAAATTCTATCATTACCCCTAAAAATCTCCCGCCAATCATTTATGTGAGTCTTAAGATGATGTTCACGACCTTTGCTTCTATTATGGCAGTCACGCGACTCAACAGATTGCTTACGTGATTATCTTTGTTTGCTCTGGCCATTCACTTTTTCGATGCATGCGATCATGAACGTGATATTTTTTATTTTAATGGCTTATTGCATATGCAATCCATAATATCGTGATCATGACTTCTTCCACTATCATAATAGGTCACTTTTGTGATCCTTAGACCACATAAGTTGTATCTAAGGGTCATTTCTGAGACACATCTTCAGGCTTTTTCCTGTTCAAGTCTTTTTTTCTCATTTCTAGCTTCGAATTTTCTCATTTTTCACTAAACATTCATGAAAAGCTACAAATAGCTAAAATTAGTGCATTTCATAAGGTAATTAGCCTCATATCATCAATTTAACCATAATAACTTATAAGAAATAAGGTATCAATAAATGGAAAAATTACAACTCATCAAGGATCGAGTTATGGTTATTCAGGAGGTGAAGTAAGGAAGTTGGTTGAAATAGGGACACCTATAGTAAAATCCCTTAGAAGTATTATTTTTTGGATGTTATTTGGGAATTTATGCTTGGAGCATGTGCTCCCTGTATGTTGTCCCTTCGATCTCTCATTCTCTTCCTATACATTGACTTCCATGGATGAAATTCCCTTTAGTAGTGGATATTATAATGACCCACTTGGTCATTTCCTTGATTTATGCATGTTTTTATTGTTTGAGCCTTACCATAGCTGCTACAGTTCATTTATGACTTACTAGAACTGTTGGTTTAGATATTAGGTAGTTCATTTTGGTTTTAGGCTCATTTTTCTATTTTAGAGCTTTGTCGTTAAGGAATTGGTCTCAGACCAAAACACTTACTAAACAACCTCGGGTGTGAATTTTGACAGTCTCATTATCTCTGAAATGTTGATTTTACACAAAGGAGACCCTTATTTCAGGTATCAAGGCTTTCGGACTTGTTATGGTCCATTGGAACAATTCTATGAAAATGGAACTATAGGTGTGTGCCCCATATTTAGTCAAAATGAGATGAAAGTTTTGATGGTTCCATTGAGTCTGGAATATCGAATTCAGTATGGTAGCATATTTCATTTGTATGCATAGGGTTTCAAACAAACCTTGAGCACCCTGTCGGAGTCCATTTAGACTTATCAATATATGGTGCATGGCACTATCTAGAGCAGCCGCTTAAATGGACCTTTTGGTCACTTAAGCGGTGGTCACTAAGTGGTAGTTGCTTAAGTAACCACGGGATCACATTAATGGTCACCCTTAGACCTGCCCAGCCGCATATGTGATGACCTTGCCTCTTAATAAGAGGTCGCTTAAGCGATGCGTGACTGCTTAAGCGAAGGACGAATATTTATGGTGAAATCACTTAAGCAATCATTTGACCTCTTAAGTGATCATTGTGTTGCTTTAGCGGTATCTGCGGGGGATTAAATCCTATTCTTCACCAAAAATTCCCATTCATTTCTACCACTATTTTACACTATTTTGGGAGTTTGAAGAGAGGGGAAAATGGGAAATCATCCATTGAAGCTAAGGTAAGTTAGTATAATACTCCTTAGTCATTTCCCATTATTTTCTCCATCAATTTCAATCCCATTTCATTATGTATTCTTAGAAATTAGGTCTATAAATCCCTAGATCTTAGGGGCTGATTTGGGACCCTATTCATGCACCATTTGAGCTCAATTTTTAAGCACACATTTCTTATCTTTTGAGGGACTCTTGATAGATTTGATTTTTAGATTTTATTTGCAAGCCCCGCGGGCTTGTTCTTGACCTAAAATTTTATTTGACCCTTTATATAGCACTATGGGTCTCATTTTACTCCTAATGACATATAAATTACTATTTTAATATCTTGGTGGCATTATGGGATTGTGGAGAAAAGATGGATAATTTGTGGACAATTTTAGGATTTACAGTTCAGCATCGAGGTAGGCTTCGGTCTACTCTTCTTCATGATAAACCATATGGTATATATTGTATGTTAGGTAAGGATGACAGAATATGACTATAGGTAAGATATTGTGACTTAGCCTATTGCAGGAGTTTAGGAATAGAAGGGTGAACTGACCCTTAAGATAATATAGATGTTATAGTGATAGAAGCCTATCACCCTAGATTATAAGCATGTTAACCATGGTTGATGCTATGTACCCTATAGTATAAGGTTAACTACTTGTCTTAGTGGATTTTATAGTTTTTTGGATTATAGTATTATCATTATACTAGTCATATACTATTGGGCCTGGGGTCGTCGTTTTGATGCCAGTTGGACTCCAACCGAGTATTCTATCCTTATAAAGGATGTGGCTTTAGCCTATAAGGGAATTGTCCTCTCATGATTGTATTGTTTGGATATTGGTCATGGCATGCATAGATTTTAGTACACTCATGCTCACTTAGTGGTACAGTTCCAACTAAAATCATGATTCTACTATTGTTTCTAAGAAGGAATTCATTCCCACTTTCCACACTTTAAATAGGCCCTTTCATAAAAAGGGAATCATACTACCTTACCTAGTGATTTATGAGCTTTTTGAACTAAAAATGATGTTTAAGAAATTAGATGGAGACTAATTTCAGTCCATGGTTTATCCAATCTTTTACCGCTATAATTTACTTTGATCATGAGAGATTTTGACCCTTTCTACTTTATTACGATAATTTAGTTCCAAGGGTGATATCAAACAATGGATTTACATATGTACACTCTTTTAGCCAGGGTTTGAACCTATGTATTTATTATATAAAAATTTATTATATATAAATATCTCCAGTACTGTATGGAGTAGACTTGTGATGATGACTATTAGAAATCCTAGATTAGGACCAGGCTAGTGTATATGGATATTCACAAATCCCCTAGAGGTCCCTTTATCCATGAGCTATCATACAGAATAATAAAGCTCATCATAAGTCCTGCCTTCATGAGTCTTTGAGCTGGAGGAGATATATACACTTGTACGTTTTAGTACTTAGATCGGCTATGGTATTACGGATTTACTTTGTATTTATTCATGCATATGCATTGCCTATCACCAGTATGTTGTTTGGTGCTTATATATATCAACCTTATATGGGTTGCTTAGGTATAGGCTAGATTGTTGTTTGATGAGTGTTGATTGAACCTTCCAGGTTTATGGGGGGCTGATAAGGTATTGTTCATCCGGACTAGTCCGAACTTAATTGTTGTTATTATGTTAGTTCATAGAAGTCTGATTATGGACTGATATTGGGTTGGAGGTATGATTTTATTCCCTTTTATTTCTATGGTAAATTGCATTATGGATAGTGTATTCATGGTTAGACGACACTTTTACTATAGGCCCTGATCATGCTAGCATTAGCTTTCCTACTTGGTTAGGATTTACTTGAGAGGTTAGTTTGCTACCTTAGGTTTTTACCTTTGTGTTAGTCTTGTATACATACATATATATATATATATATATAGCTATGGTATTACCACATATCCCTCTCTTCCCTTGTTATTTAAAATGTTTATTTATTCCTAGGCCTTGAATACTAGTATATATCCTTTCTCCACTCTTTATTCATATATTGGTTTGTGATATACAATATAGTACTTTAGTTCCTGAATACAACTAGGATAGGTTAGTTTATCCTTCTGGCCTTTTTACATTTGTGATGTTTGCTTCATGTATAGTTTTTTGTAGTTTATATTCCTACTTTGCATGTAATATGCATTATCTTTGTAACTCAATTGACAATTACCTACTGAGTACCATGTGTTTGGTACTCATACTACACTTCTAAAGCCTCCAAATCATAGTACGAGTTCTCATCATTGGTGTGCATGCAATGTATGGAGCGGCTATGTATTGGATATTTGGATTGAGCTCTTAACGTTTGAATCACTACTACCTTCCCTCTTATGGACTATTCTAATCTCAATGTGTATTCGGAGATGATTCAATATGTATATCTATTTAGTATGTGACTAATCTAAAATTATGCACTGTGAACTTGAAATTTGAATGGATATAGAGGGAGAAGTCTAAGTACCCCTTAATATTCAAACAGGGTCAATAACTTAATTTTCAACTAGTCTAATGTCAATGAAAACTCCATGACACAACCAATTATCATTGTTATTATTTACGATCATTAGTTAGATCACTGTGGGTGGAAGAATTTTAAGTTATAGTTCATCACATGACCACATCCTATGACCGTTATATCTTTGTATGATCATTGGTTCCAGTCGTCTAGTGTGACAATGCTCAGGAAATTTTAAGAGGGACCTCTTATGATTAAAAGAAAAATTGTCCTTTCCTTCAACCATCATTCAATCGTTCGTCTACATGAAAAATTAGGTACCTATTTCTATTTTTGTTTATGATCAACGATTTTTCCTACATGTACTATGGCACCCAGATTGAACCAAAAGAAGTTGAATGAGGCACTCTACATAGAAATTTCTAAGAAGTAGGCACTCTAAGACCATCTTTTGACCTCATAGATCAAGTCTAAAGAGTCTAGTGGTTTGGAGTTTGAGTATTCTAAAAGTAGTGGTGATGAATAGGAAGAGGCTCTAACTATTAGATCAAAATTTTCTAAGGACAAGGTTATGATATTGATGTGTCATGGATTTATAGTACTTGAGATGCAAACTATGAAAATTGCAAGTTTAAGGGTATGCTTACGTAGACGTGATGGGTTTTTGAATAATTACAGGATAAATAGGCTTGGAGAATGAAAGTGCTAAAAATTAGTCTTAAAAAGGATCAGATATTTATTACCAGGAACATGGGATCTGACCACAGTCTTACCAATTCTATCACATCTTGAACCAGAGAAGTGGTCCTAAGAAGTTGATTAGACAAATAGCTACCACGACCATACCTTACTTCTACTATCATACCATTTGCTCATGGGAGGAAGCACCGAAAATAAAGCTATATGAGCTAAGTATGAGAATCACCAGATGAGAATTTGAAGTTTATGTCATCCAAATTACCCCTTCCAAAAAGTATAAAGTTGTTGCTAACTCAAAGATAGAACCCAAATAGGTTGTGGTTGAACCCACAAGGTATTGGACGAAATCCAATCACATGTTTGTCTTGGTCAATTGATAATTGAGTAAAAGAAGGGGGTTTGTGAAACAAAAGACTATCGGAACAGTTGTTTTTGAATTTGTAATCAATATGAGATAACACTGGGATTGTGATCCCCCATGATTTCATAATTATCTTAGGTGAATTTATCTACCTCAGACTTGTTATACGACCTTAATTAGCCTTGTTTTAAGGACTTATCTTGTGATTAATGAGTAAATATGTTCATAAATGATCATATAAGTGTTAAACCACTTTATTATAATGTTTAATGTGTGTTTTAAACAAGTTTGGAATCAATTTGGTGACTTAGAGTTTAGACGAGGAAACTAGTGTTACTAACTTGAGCCATGTGTTGTTCTAGTTGTTCTCGATAGATTCTAGTGTGCATAATGAGTTACTAAGGGTATAAGTGTGTAATAATGTATGGAATAACTTGTTTATAGTGTTTAAGGTTCAATTTAAATAAGTCGAGAGTTCATCATCTTAGATTGTATGTTCTTTTGAGATCTAATTCTTGGTGTTTGTTGATATTGGTGGATTTGTGAGTTGATAATGATAGTATTTGGATGATAAATAAATCTGTAAATCAACAGTAAATAACACCCTAAGGCTTGGAATTGATGGACAAACACATGGGACAAGACGTGACCAAAAATGGACGTTTTGGAGTCATTGGCATGCCACAGACCTTAGGAACTATGTTAGAGCCATGCCACAGACTTTGGAGCATCATAAATTACTAATTACAGTATATAACCGTGATTAGGTCATTCCACATACTCTATACACCACAATAAGGGCGTGGCATAGCCCTAAGTCAAAATCGGTAGCTTTGGTCCAACTATAAATAGGACACTTAGTTGTTATGTTTCACACCTTGGACGACCTTAGGACTTGAAGGGAGGATGGAGAAAACTTTAAATAGGGTTATTATTCCATTAATTTTATTTGTTTATGAATCTTAACATGTATTCAATCATTTCAGTTATGGTTACGTCCATGAGCGACGAAATACGCTTTTCCAGGGTTAAGGCCAAAACATGAGTACTATTGTTTTTAATTGATTTGGTTATAATTGTTTATCATTATTAGTTGTTTATTTATCCTTATTATCGCTTTTTTTATCATTATTTGTTGTTTATTTATCCTTATTATCACTATTTTAAGGCCTCATGACCCTTATAATATATATATATAATCATCTTGTGAACCCGGAAGGAGGAACAAGAGGATAGAATATGGGATAGAAAGAATAAAATTATAATCTTCTTCTTCAATGGATTTATAATTTGCATTTAGTATAGGGATATGCCTATGTTATCGATTTTATTCAACTAAGGGATGAAATATGAATGTATTTAACATAGTTCTCCCATCCCTACTCAACTATGTAGTTATGGGGCTTAGTTAGACAATTGACTAGAGGTTCAGAAGGCCATAGTCATAGTATGAACCCCATGAACCAATAACTAAGATAATAAACCTAACCAACAAATGTTATAGCTTAGTATGATTGTTTAAAGTGCCTTAGCCCTAGGTTTTTCCCATTAATTGTTCAAATCTTTACTTTATCACATTGTTTAGTTTATGGTTAATTATAACTTACAAACTCTTGTGGTTACATATACACTAAATTAATCTTATTAGTGAACTAGCCTTGGGTAGTTGTTAACATAAGTCTCTAAGGGATGGATACTTAGATTGTAAAAGGTCATTATATGACTTGGTGAGACCACATACACTTGCGTGTATACTTGGGCGCAACATATAACTCCACTTTCTTGTGCTAGCAAACTATCTAGATATGCTGCATACAAAATCTAACAAGATAGGTTCATCTAAACGTCTTCTGGCCTTGATTAGATAAATGTCACTCATATTTTACCAAACTCATAGTGTCTCACTACTAACCCTTGTTCTTGATCTCAGATTAGCTATCCCTATCACAGCTCTAGGTATCGATAAAGGCTGATAGCTATAAATCTTTATTGTGACTCTCTTTCCTATTCTATACCTCTCTCCCGAGAAAGTTTAGAATATAGGAGATTTCCTAATGTATGAATCCATTACAAGGATAATTATAATGAAAAGAATATCAATACATGCAAGCACACCGATCTAGATTTTCCTCACACTTAACCTATTTTTGTTAATTAATTATGATTTCCACAACCCTAATTGTGGTATTAAGCTACTTATAATTGGAAGAACATAAGAATAATTCATAGCTGAAAGAAAGGTCATGAACTTATAATTAGAAATACACTCCAAAATCTCAACTTTAATAAAAAACCCTAGGAATAATGTCCATAAAATTCAAAGAATATTACATAGAACTTCACAAAAATAACACTCTACACCAAATAGTGTGCAACACATAAGAATAATCCTGAAAGAGAATTTTTAGATAAAACAAATCCTATCCTAAACAAAATAGGTAAATAGTGTTGGCTGTCTCGAACGAGAATAAGGTATGATCATAGTTAGAACCCGTGATCATCCTTTGGATTTCATGGTTTGTACTTAAACTTTTCAAAATTTATGGATTCAAATTTATGATGCTTATTAAGGCTCTATGGTATCAAAGTATGGTCGTGTCTTGCCCTCGTCTAATCATCTTACACTTAGGTTATCCATCCTTGTTCTCAGACTTTTTCTCACAACAGTAAGGTATGGCCATGGCTTTATGGTATGGTTGTTGGAAGTTTTTGTCATATTAACTCTTGGGGACACTCTCTGATTCAATGCATGATTTCCTTGGTATGACTATGGTCAGATCTAACGATCATCATTCCTTTCATATGATTCCCCTTTTGGCCATTCTTCAGCAAATTTTCATCTCTGAGCCTGTAAGGCCTGCAAACACCAGAAAACACATCAAATACATAAAAACATGACCTTATACTTACAAATATTCTTTTTTAAGCATCTCAAGTTTGGTAAGTTCACAGCATGTCAAAATTCATAATCGTGTCATGTTATCACGGGGAAGAAGGACAGGTCTGTAATTTGTAGAAACTCCAGGTAAAGATCAATCAAATGACCACATTGTATGATTTTGAGTAGAAACTATGATTTCGTACTGATATTTGTACCATCCAATACCTAAATATGAAAACCTAAGAATCAAACCACGAGAACAAAAGACTGATCGTGGGTTCTAACCGCGATCGTAGCTTTCTGTCATCTGATGCCACCGACCCAGATTTCCTATTCGTGTTAAGATAGGTTTTATTTTATCAATAAATACTCCATGGGGTATTTTGTATGAGCTTACACTCTTTCATGTTTTACAACATTATATTTTTAGATTCTAAGGCATATTCTTGGGATTTCGTGATCATTGATTCTAGGGTTTAATTCAAGTTTAATATTATGGAGTTTTCTTATTATTATTGTAAGTTCATACTTATATTTTCATCTATGAATTCCTCTTGTTTACTACAAATTATAAGTATCTAAACACCAAAATTAGGGTTATGGGAACCATGACGAATTAATGATATAGCATTCCAAGTACAAGGTAATTCTCAAAGGTTAGTTGGGCATGTATTTTTTTTCTTTGGGATTAGTTTCATTCTAATGAGTGTACGTGTTTGAACTTGTCCTACCTATGCCCTGGACTTTATAAAGGATAATTTGATAGGAATATAGAATCAACAAGACTTGGAATTATCCTCATTTAATTATCCTTGAGCCGGTAAATAGGAAAACTATATTGGGAATCATGGATAAGGGTTAGTAATGCAAAACCCATGACACATGAACCTTTGTGCTTGTGTATAGTCATCTCAAGGGGCGTATGATGATACATAACCTACATATTTTGTATGCCAAATACAATAAGAGGTCAATAGAGTATGGAGAACCTATGGAGTTATGAATTTATTGGGTAACATAATCCTAGTGCCTTTCTCATGCTGATTGCAAATATAACAAATCAACACTTATTACTATTGATATTTTATTTCACAAACCCCTATCCTCTTTTACATATTTTCCAATTTATTAGACAAACACGTGGAAGAAATTCAACCTATTCCCTGTGAGATTGACCCCAACCATGTTGGATTATATATTTGATCAACAACCACTTTATACATTTTGGGAGATTTAATTTGGGAGACATCTAATTTTGTCACCTTTGTTAGGGAACACAGTGAAAGAGTTGATTTGAGTGTGTTTGTTAGGGCTTTTGGTTTTTGTTTCCTGACTTTACTTTTATGTTATTTCTAGAGAATGAGTTGGTGTATGCTTAGTACTCGGAGCTAAGAAAATCCCCTGATTCTACTTCATACAAAGCTTGAGAGAATTCTAAGACACAATCGAAGGTTGGTTAACAAAGTAGTTCATGATCTATCAACCTTACTAGAAGGTGTGAAAACATCATGATTAGCCATTGAAATAGCATGATAGTCATGAGACTACAAAACAAGTCACTACTCAATTGATGGCTAAGGAATATACTAGCAAGCAACTACCAGATAGATATCAAAGAAAGAGAGAGCTAGACAAGATGATGTGGATCATCAAGTTGTGCTTAATTAGAGAGACAGACAGAGAAAAAATAGGGGGAACAAACTCTACAATAGCATATCCCTTAATTTGAGGATCCCAGAGAGGAATTAGATTATTTAGAGCTAATTGAAACGAGTGCAATCATTCTAATAGAAATGCCTTAAGGTATTTCGTTTGACATCACGAATACAATGATCCAATAATTAAATTTAAAGGTGGTATTTGTTGGCCTTCCTACAGATGATGCAAACATTATGAACCTGGGTTTCTACATATAATCCATCTAGAGGGAAAAATTTTAAAAGTTTATCTTAATGTTGAAGAAGTTATCGGCGAACATGCCTCTTGTGGAGGCTTTAAAATAAATTTTGGGCTATGAAAAAATTATGAAGGACATGATGACGAAGAATTGGACTATGAATTTTAAGCCTATGGATAATATGTATCATTATAGTGCAATATCCCCTATATCTTTGGTTAAGAAAAAGAGAGCCCCATGCACATTCACGATCCCATGCACTATAGGGTCTTTCAACTTTGCAAAGGTAGTGTGTGATTTGGGTGCTAAAATTAACTTGATGCTAGTAGAAGTTTACAAATAGTTGGGGTTGAGATCACCCAAATCGACTTTGATGAGACTTCTTAAGTCGGATCACACTGTGAAGAAGTCAGTGGAAATATTATGTGATATCTTTGTAAGGGTTGCATCCTGAATCTTTTCAATTGATTTTATTATTTTGGACTGTGAGGTTGACTTTGAGGTTCCCATTATTTTGGGAAGGCCTTTTACCACAACTATATAGGAATTGGTGAATATTAAAACTAAGTAGATGAAGTTTAGTACAACAATGAGCAAGTTACTTTTAACATATTCTAGTCCATAAAGTATCCAAAGTATTTGTGTATGATCAGTGTGATAGATACAGTAGAAGAGGATGATTTAGTAGTTCCTATTGAGAGAAGACTTGGTGTTGAGTCCCTTGTGACAGTAATCATAAGCTTTGATAGTGATGGTATTAATGAGTACAAAGAGATGGTGAACACACTTATTAGTAGGGTTTCATACTCTTATGCACCAAAGAAGCTAGATCTTGATTTGAATAATAGAGTGATCCCGCCAACCAACCTTCTATTGAGGAGCCTCTCATTTTGGAGCTCAAGTCTCATTCTTCTCTTCTTTGTTATGTATTTTTATGTACCAACAAAACTTTTCTGGTTATCATTCAGCTAATTTGTTAAATTGCTAAGTAGATGCCTTAGTTTTTATTTTTCTAAGGTTTAAATAGGTTATTGGATGGTGCATTTCTAACATTATTAGAATTCCAATTGGAATTCTCACACACAAAATCCAACTCGATTTAGCTTGTATACTTAGAATTAATCACCAATGTAGATTAAATTTGACATTATAAGAGGTTGTGAAGAAATATATCTTTAAGTGTTTTGATTTAGCTGTTGTTTATCCAATTATGGATAGTAAGTAGGTGAGCCTAGTCTAATATGTGCAAAAAATGGTGGAAACAATATGATTCCAAATAAAAAAAATAAGCTAATTCTTATGAGGCAAGTCACCTAATTGAGAGTTTGCATGGACTATAGGAAGCAAAATTTATGAAACAAGAAGGATCACTTTCCAATGCCTTTATTGGACCAGATGTTAAACTAACTTACTGGTAGAGGATAGTATTATTTTTTTATGGTTATTTGAGATAAAATAAGATTTTTACCACCCTCAAAGACCAAGAGAAGACCATTTTCACTTTTTCATATGGGATGTTTGCATTTAGGAGGATGTTGTTTGGCATATGTAACACTCTCTCAACTTTTTAGCATTTTATGATGTCCATCTTTTTTGACATAGTGAAGGAGACTATTGAGGCTTTCATGGATGACTTCTCGGTTGTGGGTGTTCAATGGATGATTGATTGACATATCTCACCAATGTTCTGAGGAGATGATAGGAATATAACTTGGTGTTTTTTTGGAGAAGTGCCAGTTCATGGTCAAGGAAGGGATAGTTCTTGGTCACAAAATTTAAAATAAAGGGATTGAAGTGAACAAGGATAAGATTGATATGATGGAAGAGTTTCCTCCACAAATTTTTGGGAACGGTATTCATAAATTTTTAGGGCATGCAGGTTTTTATAGAAAATTCATCAATAACTTTTCTAAAAATGCCAATCATTTATGTAAACTATTGGAGAAATATATGACATTTGTGTTTAATAGGCGTGTCTAAATGTATTCGAGTGTTTGAAAGAGAAGTTAATTTCAACCCCCCATTATTGTGTCTTCTGATTGGACCTTTCTATTTGAGGCTATGTGTAATGCTAGTGGTGTGGATCTAGGTGCAGTTTTAGGACAAAGTTGAAATAAAATCTTACATCTCATCTACTATGCTAGCAAAGCACTTAATCCTACTCAGGAGAATTACACTGTAACTAAACATGAGTTGCTTCATGTTGTGTTTGTATTCGAGATTATTAGTCTAACTTGATAGGCACAAAAGTTATTGTTCATACTGACCATGCTCCTCTAAGATACCTCATAGCAAAGAAAGATGCAAAGTCAAGGTTTATTATATGGGTACTTCTTTTGTAAGAATTTGACTTTGAAGTCAAGGATTAAAAGGGGACAAAGAATCAAGTGGCAATCCATTTATCATGCCTTGAGGAGGAGGCAATGCTAAATCAATGGGATAAGCTTCAGATTGATGATACTTTTCCAAATAATCAAGTGTTTGCAGCATTACAAGACATAATCCCTTGGTTTGGAAATTTTGCCATTTACTTTGCTAGTGATCTAGTTCTAAAGATATGTTGATTCAGTAGCGAAAGAGATTCATACACTAGGTAAGAAAGTTCTTTTGGGATGGTTTGTTCTTGTTTTGGGTTTTGTGAAGATGGTGTAGTTTTGAGATGCATTCCTAAGTTTGAGATGATGATGATATTAGAAGTATGTTACTCTTTCCCAATTGGGGTTCATTATTAAAACACCTAGGTCTTGGTCCTTGATAAAAACAACAACTTTTGGTGTCTCTGAGTTAGGTACAACTTGGAGCTTGGGTCATACCCATGGATACCACCTCCCCCTCTCGTACCTTGGATAGTATGTTACGGTAGCATACTACTTTCTATATGACATAACGTTTCCTTGATTGTACCCCATGCATACGAGTCTTATGCAACTCAATCGTGTAGAGGGTAGTCTTCATTTGGAGTGGACTATTTCGTATATGGTTTGTGTATATGACTAAGGGGTGAGTTGTACCCTTTGGTTATGACTCAAGGGTTCCCACTTGTACCCACAATAGTATGGTTGACCTAGGTGAAGCCTAGGGTATAAGTTAGGGCACCACTCATACCCTAGGGTACAATTACTAAGGGAATCGTATGGGAGAGTCATACCCCTAGACGAGGTCACTTTCCAGCTTTTTACCAATGGCTTTGTGGTTATTAACCATGCCTAAAACCCTAAACCCTATTACTATATAAGGCATTATAGCCTCCTAATCCCTCATGTACTAGACTAAAACACTCTAAAGCTTCCTGAAGCAAGATTGGAGGCTAGGGTTTGAAGGGTTCTCATCTAGTGGCAAGAAGGAGTCAAGATTTTTGGTGATGTATTGAACTAGGGCAATGGCCCAATGTGCATGAATGATTGATAAATGATATGTTAAAGTAATTATGATCCATGTGCAGTGAAATTCAAAACCTTGTTGAGTAAATGACTAATAAGAGGTTGAAGTCTCTCAATATAAAGATGAACTTAGATTATGTGTTGAACAAGTGTGGTGAGAATTTGGTATAAGATTGTCATTAAAGTATGAATTGTTGTATGGGTCTTGACGACCATAAATTGAATTATGAGTTGAACTAGGTGAAGGCATTGGACAAATAAAATGGTTAAGCAATGAAGACTCCCATAAGGACCATATGGACATGTATAGTATTGAATTGGCTCGAACTATTGAATTGGCTCGAATGGTTAAAATCCTTAAATATTGTGTTAAATGTATGTTAATGCATGGGCAACGGGTTAAAGTCCCAAATGCTAACTAATGATAGTTGTGATAGCTTGAGGTCAAAGTCTCTTGCCTTATGAATAACTCGAGGTTGAATTCCCTTGCTCGATGATATTTCTCGAGGTTAGAGTCTCATATTTAAAGTGATCTCTTGAGGTCAAAGTACCTCATCAAATGAAATAGCTTGTGGTTAGAGTCTATCTGAGACATGAGGTTAGATTCCCTTGTCTAATGAGTGGGCACAAGGTTGGAGTCCATTACCTAGATTATTGTGTGTGTGGTTAGAATCCCTTGGTTGAATAAATGTGTATGTGGTTAAATTCCTCAGCTAATGAGCCAGCGCATATGGTTAAAGTCCCATGTTTAATGATAATTTAAATATGGTTGTAGTCCCTTGCCTATTGAGAATGTTTGAAGCTATAAGTGTGGGAGGTCGTAGTCCTCCACTTCGAGAATGATGAATGAGTGCTTGAAGCATGTTGATAAGACTTATTCCTTGTTTGTAATGTGATATACCTATATTTATGGATAAGTGTATGACTATGATCAAATGTGATATATTGACTTGTTGTTTATTGATGATGTTATTTTATCACTGATCATTTAGTTACATGCTAGCGTTCCAACTGCTAATCGTCTTTGGGTGCTATGTCCCTACCAGACATAGGGGCTGGAGCATCTTCTTCTCTTTCTGCATAGTGATTAGGCGATTGAATTGGTTCATGCATTGACTTGAAGTGGTGAGCTTCCTTAATTCGGAAGACATGCACCTCTTGGTCCCTTATCTTTAGACTTGGTCTAATTAAGACTTTGTTTGGCTATTGTTGGGGGCTTGTCCCAACATATACATTTATTGACTTCGGTTTTTCATTAAGGTATTGTGAACAACTGTGAACTTGGGTGTGAGTTAGACATTATGAATCTAATATTGACTTATGATATTATTTTTGCAATCTTAACTTGTGAGTTGGAGTTCCTTCGACTCCTATTGTATGGTGAGATGTTTGAGTTGGGTTATTGGGGCGACCTTTAGTTCACGTGAGCTTGGGGTGCCTATATGACATGGCTCGGGGTTTAGGTCATGTCAACTATGGAGATATGTGAACTGTGTATAAGATCTTGCAATGTGTATATTACTGGCCCACCATTCATAAAGATTCTCATGACTATACAATGTCTTATGACCAATGTCAATGGCTAGGGAACATCATGTGAAGACACGAACATCCAATGACTACTACCCTTGAGCTCGAGTTGTTTGGTGTTTAGAATACTGACTTTTTGGTCCCCATAGTTAGTTCACATGGCATGAAGTGCATATTAATTGTTGTGGACTATGTTACGAAGTGGATGGAGGCAGTTTTGCTTCCTAGCAATGAAGGTAAGAGCATCATAGTTTTTCTTGAAAAAGAACATATTCTCTAGATTTAGGACACCTAGTGTTATCGTTAGCGACTAAGGATCCAATTTTTGCACTCGAATGTTTAAGATATTGTTTGAGAAATTCAGTATAAAATAACAAGGTGGTCATACCTTACCATCCTGAAACAAGCTGGCAAGTTGAGGTCTCCAAATAAGAGATCAAGTCTATTTTGGCAAAGATTGTGAATGCCAATAGGATGAATTAGACTAGGAAGTTAGATGATTCACTATGGTCTTATCAAACGGCATTCAAAACCCTTATTTATGCCTCCATATATCAACTTCTATAAGGAAAAGCATGTTACTTGCAATTCAAAACCCCTATTGATGCCTCCATATATAAACTTCTATAAGAAAAAGAATGTTACTTGCAATTCAAACTTAAGCATAAGGCATTGTGGTTATTGAAGAGGCTGAATATAGAATAGAGAGATGTGACAAACTAGAGACTAGGACAGACAAATGAGATGGATAAATTCCATCTTCGTGCTTATGAGAGCTCATCCTTGTATAAGGAAAATAAGAAGTTGGATAATGATCGCAAGATTAAGAGGAGAGAATTTACTATAGGTGATGTGGTATTATTGTTTGACTCAAGGATGAAACTATTCCCTAGGAATTTAAAGTCGAAATAGAAAGGCTCATATAGAGTGGTTACAATGTTCCCCTATGGCACAATTGAACTTGAAATTAAGGAAAGGCTAAAATTTAAGGGCAATGGCCATAGGGTGAAATAGTAATTGGGTGACAAAGAGGACTTAAAGTTGATTTATGAAGTGGAGTTAGAGGAGGCTTGATCAATCAAGCCAAACAGAGCCATACTGTAACGTTAAACCAGGTATTTCATGGGAGGGAACTCATGTTTAGTTGGTGAAGTTTGAATAATCAAATTTAGCCTCATGGGGTCAAGACGTTAAATCAATGCTTTTTGGGAGGCAGTACATGATTTTATATTTTATTGGGTAATGTTTGTTTCTTATGTAGGGACTGTACAACAAAAGAGATGCATAACTAGACTCAGAGCTGAATCCATGAGAGGATTATATGATCGTGGGTATGGCACATGATCATGGGTTCATTT
This sequence comes from Capsicum annuum, assembly GCF_002878395.1. NCBI lineage: Eukaryota > Viridiplantae > Streptophyta > Magnoliopsida > Solanales > Solanaceae > Capsicum > Capsicum annuum. The sequence continues at coordinate 62,890,193 of NC_061119.1, read as the reverse complement.
ATCTAATGGATGTCCTATAGAACAAAATTTAGTATCCATCTCACGATTGTGCCTAGATGTCACGATCGTGGTATCAAGTCATCACAACCCAATTTAAGAGTCATGATGGCACCTACTCTATCCTACCAGTAGGTAAGCCAAATCGTACCCAAAGATAAACACAATAGGTTAACTTGGTGGAAAATGACCAACATAGGTAGAAATAAATAGCACAACATATAAATAAGCATAGTATTTGAAATAGATAATGATAGTTAACATAGACACCATCCCATGACCTAGTAGAGCAAGTACAAGAGCATTTAGTAATAATAATACAACTCAAGTATCTCAAATAGTCAATAACATCTACCTCAAAACAAAAGACTAAACATTGAAAGATAGAAGGAAATAGGTGGCTCCAACTTTAAGAGCTCACCCTATCTTCGGATATCAACACAGTATAAACGTCGATCAATGGCAGCAACTAGTACTTGGATCTACACCAAAAAGGTACAGAAGTATAGTATAAGTACCAAAACCACAGGTACTCAGTAGACATCATCGGCCGCTAAGCTAAATCATGATATAAATATGATAAAATGCAAGATAACACAACTAAGTCAAGGTATAGACAAATCAAAATAACTCCAACATCGCTATGCATAAATGAGTAAATAAACCAAAACAATAGCACGACATGACTTAAATCATCAACACAAGCAATCATAACTACAAAATTGTCTCCCATATGCCAATTAGTGAAAAAAAGTAAATAACCCATCGCAAGCCCCCATAAGCTTGGAAGGTAAAAACAAGATAGAACAACCCACCATCGTTATTTATTAACTCTCATAATAGAACTGGAATTCATCCAAGTCATGTCACACTACAACCATCGCTTGTCCACATTTAGCATTTTCTAATTAATCAACACTTATCAACTAACCATCATATAACAACAAATCCTTATGTATCAATAAAATAACCTTGATCAACTAAACATCACTTATTAACTTATCTTCATATAGCGTCTAATCATCACTTAGCTGCTAGTCATTATTTGTCTACAAACTAACTAGCATTTATTAACTAAACTACATTTATCAACTAAATAATATTTATCTGCTAATTATGATATCACTAGAATCCATTCATATCATACCATATTATAATCATTTCCTCATTTTCATACTTAGCTAGATTGTCAATCTCACGCCCCAATGTCATTACATCATAATAAGTAAATCATCATAGTATAATAAGTATATCTAGACTCGAACTGACATTAATATTTAACAAATTCCTCATAAATATCATCATAATCACTTTTTGGCCTTGTCGGGCATATATGTATCATCATAATCATTCTCTGGTCTTATCGGACATATATATATCATCACAATCATCCTTCGATCTTGTCGAGCATATATATATCATCATAATCATACTTCGGCCTTTTCAGTCAGATATATATATATATATATATCATAATCATACTCTGTCCTTGTCTGGCATATATGTATCATCATAATCATCTTTCGATCTTGTTGGGCATATTTATGTCATCATAATCATCTTCTGACCTTGCTAGGTATTTATATTCAATATTTTCATCAATATGGCCAATAGCATAATTAATAGAGTACTTAATAGCATAATCATGAACATAATATATTAATATGATCAATAATCATAATCAAAATCATGAGTTCTATCATAACCAATAGAATGATTGTCAATATAGTAAATCACGATCTTTGGCATAATCAATAGCATAATTGCTAATATAATCGATAAGCATGCTCTTTAGCATAATTCATAATGTGTTTGCCAACATAGTTACTAGACATGAGCTCTAACACAATCAATATGTACTATCAAGCATAGGCAATAATTTATCAATAGCCTAATTAATGGCTTATTACTAGCATAATAGATAGCTTACATTTGTATAATTGATAGCTTACCAATATCTTGATCAATTGTTAATCCATGACATAATATGTAGATTATTGATAGCCTAATCAATAACTTAGTTTCCAATGTAGTCACTAAGCATGACCTCTAGCATCAACAATAGCAAAAATGCTAATATATTAAAACATGATCTGTAGCATAGTTAATAGCCCATTTGTTGACTTAATCAATAGCAAGATTTATGTCTTAGTCAATATTATAATCAAGGGCGGATTCAATAATTTATTTGGTAGCCCAATCAATATCCAAAATAATAGCATATTTAATAGCTCATCAATAACATAAGTTCAATAAATAACTCATTTATACCATATTTGTTAAGTATTACTTCCAATGCCATTCATCATAACCAACAAGTACCAAGGTGTCTAATTATTACTGAAATAACCATATACCTAGATGTACACAAGTATACTAAAGATTCCTCAATAACTATCACAAGTCTTGGCCTAAGGTGGGTCGAAAAGCCCACTTCTAAATCCCTAAAATCACTTTTCAATCAATGTCTACCCTAAACTAGCCTGAGGTATCTAAATCCATTATTAGATGTTGAATAAGAAACAACTAGCCCTGGTATAGCCATTCCTCCTAATATAGAGCAACTAAGTCCATTCCACCTAAGGTATGACAATTTGTGTAAGTTTCATCCTAAACTCAAGTGACCAAGGAAACTTCTTCTTAGTTTAGTAACTAATCATTTCGACCTAAGCATAAGCCTACAAGGTCAACTTCACCTAAGGTGTGATTAACTGGGCTAATTATGCCCAAAATGGTATCCAAAATAGCCTAAATGATCCAACTAGTCCCCAAGTATTTCAATTTATCACACAAACACCTAAAACCCATCCCAAATCTAACACAATATCATAACCATACTATAAATTAGTTTAATCTAATAAGGGATAAAACCTATCCTACCTAGATGCTGAAGAAAGCTCACAAGATCTATAAATCACCGCATTTCCCATCCAAAAATCTCCCACAATATGCCAAGCTATCAAAATCATATTCTACTCATAAACACAAGAATAATGATACTCATATTGTACTATTATGCTTCGAGTTCAAAAATGATGTTTCCCATGTGGGTCTTATTTATGAAAAATCACTTTTTTGGCAAAAATGGGTAAATTACAAGATAATTTGAGGCTAGAATAAAGTCCTTAAGGTTTTGAGATTTTTGAACAATAAATGGTAATTACTATCATTAAAAGGGTGAAATCTTACCTCAAATTGATAGATAATCACATAAACAAGTGTTAGAAAAGCACCCATATCACCCACAAGCTCCAAATTTAAGATATCTCTCTAATTAGGATTTTAGATTTCTTGGAATGGATGAAGAATAAGCAAAATCATGGAAAGGGGTCTATTTATACCCATACTAGGTCCTCCGGTATTGCTATCGTGACCCGACTATTGAGATCACGATATATTGCATTATGGGCAGAAGTTGCTAATATGATATTTCCTCATTGATAATGCTCAACTCACTCCCATGTTAGAGGGGTGAGGCGGTCATTGTCAATAATCCAACTCGCATTGTGGTCAAATCTACAAGGAACAAATTATAAATTTCAAATCCTATGGGTGTTCTAATTACTAAAAGGTCACTCGGAATGCTAGCAAACAAAACATGTAAAATAAAGTGTTTAAGGGAAATTATTTTCAAGTTGTTTGTAACAATCTTTGGTTAACAACACACTAATTTAGAACTTTTGATTTAAATGCAAGATTTGAGAAGATCTTGGGATTATGTCTACCTAAAGGTAAGGAGTGCTTAGGTTGTTGAAAGTTTAACATGAAATTTAGTTATTGAGTAACAGATAGGCTAGGTTAAAGATCTTTGTGGTTAGTCTTTCAACAAAACCACAAGGATTTCACCCATTGGCTCTTTCGAGCACCTAACATGTGTGCAATTCATAAACACCCAACACCTCAATCGGGCATCCCTATTTCTAGGATAATTCCCTTGACATAATTCACATTTCAATCACATTTATTTCTAAGATTGTAAAAGGTAGTAAACCATAGGCTTGATTGTCCACCATTTACTTGTCACCCTCTAGGCCTCTTTCAAGTTTGCTATAGGTTCCCATAACTTCACCTTCATCCCTCTTTCATGGATGATAAAAAGGTTTCTATAGTTTGAGGTTTTCCACCATCAAACCCATTTGGAGATTTGGGGTTTTCACCCACAAATTCCAACTATTAATATCAAGCAATGGTAGAATCCATAATCAACAACTAAAAATCATGCAAACCCATCAATACCCACACACAAATACACATTAATTCAGCATAATCCCAAGACTAAATTACTTAGATACTCACGAAGAAAATAAATTAAGATATACCATGAGGATTATCCAAAGCATTTATTCTTCACAAAATACTAAGAACTTAGTTCTTCAAAATTAGTTACAATCTTGCCCAATTAGGGTTCTTGCTTCTAATTCAAAAATGTTTATGAGGTAATCAATACCCAAAGAAGAAAGGGTTTTTGCCTATCTAAGATTTGGGATTCATCCGTGTGTATTTACAATACTTCTATGGGCAACATTCCCGCTTAGCTGCAATCGCGTGAGGATGTCCGCGATTGCGGCCAATGCAACCATAGTTGTACTCGGCAATATTGTTTCTCTTATCATTATGATTGACCATGACCGTGTCCTGTGGCCCGTGATCATGGTAACTGAGGCTGGTGACTGCTCCAGGTCTTCAGTTACACTTTTTTGCTTCCATTTGATTCCTTTTTAGCTCTAATCCATATCTTTTCATCTTATCAATTATATACCTGCACAATGTGGATATTAGTGCATTAAATCACGCTTATATCTCATTTAAATTTACAACACATGGTAGTGTCCATAAATAGTTAGTACGAATGAGTGGTAAAATCACCACTCATCTATACCCCCAACTTAAACCCTTGCTTGTCCTCAAGCAACACCACCCTTTACTATGAGACAATTTTGCATGTATGCCCACATTTTATTTCCCAATGATCATGATGACTCCAACTTGATTACTACCACAAAAAGTTCTTCACACATGGGCAAAATGATTTTCAATGACTCCCCTCAACATAAAATAGAATAAGGGAGGACGCGATAGACTTTGAGGAACAACCATCCAACAACTACTCCTTACTTTAGAAATGACTCACTTTTTGACCTCAAACATATTATACCTCCTGTTATCTCATTGTGCGTAAGATCAAAAAGTCACCTACCTTAACTTGTTCACATGCCTCCTCACAAGTAAAAAATTTCACACACCTTTTTACCAAACATGCAACAAGGAGTTTAAGTACCAACATACTCTCTCTCTCAAGAAATTCTCAATGCTAACAAGTATCATGACATAGTCTTGCCCCTATTTTCAATCGCCACTATAATGACCACACTTGGTTGGGAATCACAAAGGACTTTTTGAGGTTATAATCTAGGTTTAGGGTATGGTAGGATAGTAAGTTAGGATAACTAGGCTAAACCCTCCTTGAACTTCTACATCATACTTATTTCACTTTTGCTATTAGGCTACTTAACTTCTTTCATTATTTCCTAATAAGCCTTTCTTCCTTCATCCACTTTCTTTTCAACTCTTTTTCTTCTCTTTTTTTAGCACAAGATTTCATGCATTTCTTTTCTTTGATGGATCTTTTCTTTCTTCTAATCAATTTGCTTTATTTTCTTAGGCATATAGGCACTTTCTTATGAATTCATGGCCCAACTATAACTCTATCAATTTCCACCACCCTCAACTTAGACTTTTAGCCTCAATTTGTATTATTAAGTTCAAGGAGGATAGGGTTCAAGAGAGGAGAAATAAAAAGGTCACGGCTTGTAATAGCCTGAAGCTGCAGCTCCTGGAGTTGAGGTTCCTCCTATTCTAATAGTTGTTTAGCTGGCAGTTATTCAACCAGTTGGGACCCAGCCTGTTATGTCTGCTGAGGAGCAGAAGACATTGGGCAAATTCTTGAGGTTGGCTTTACCTAGATTTTTTTATGCTCCTAAAGAGGGTGTATTTGAGTTCTTGAATGCTTGTGAGGATAGGATTCATGGGTTAGGCCTTTGGAGACTCGTGGCATGGACTACACCATATTTTAGTTGGATTTGTCTGGTAGACACTAGTGGAAGGGTTTTATGAGTTCTAGAGCAGTTAGATCTTCCTCTCTTTCTTAGGCTTAGTTATTTGAGATGTTTTTGGAGAAGTTCATGTTGCATATCCTTAGAGATTATTTGAGGGATTAGTTCTCTAGATTGGAGCAGGGTTCTATTACAGTCGCTGAGTATAAGGCTTATTTCCATGAGTTGGCTAGGCATGTGACTGCTATCTTGGATACGGAGTATGAGAGAGTTCGTTGCTTTATAGAAGGATTGAAACTTTCTATTAGGATGGATACTCAGAGTTTGGTTGTTGATTATGCTAGGGTTATGAAGGACATATAGTGTGAGGGCCGTGATAAGAGGCCTAATTATCAGGACAGATCTGGTGAAAGCCATAGTAATTTTCGATTCAAAGATAGTATTTCTTATACTGGACATCCTCTGCATCCATCTCTTAGCCTCAGAGTCGACCAGTTTAGGTATTTCTCTAGACAACTAATGGGGATCAATTTATTTCTAGTGGGCACCCTAGTAAGAGCGGTGATCAGTCTATGAGAGGTTCATCTGTGAACCATGCTAGGCGTGGCAGTTATGCCGGATCAGACGATTATGTGAGTTTTGGTTCTTCTCGTGAGTTCTAATTTACCTGTGGACTTCCTGTTCATTTCTCTAAAGAGTTCCCTAGTCGTGGGGTAATGGTTGTTTCATCCTAGGGAGCCACTCCTATTAGGTAGTTCGCCTTTTAAGTAGGGGTGGTATGGGAGGTCGTAGAGATGGTTACCAGGGTGCTCGAGGTAGTTCTCAGGTAGGTAGGGTAGGTAGTCGTTTAGGTGCCCATCCAAGTGGCGGGCGTGGTCAGTTATATGCAGTACCTGCTAGGCCCAAGGCTAAGACTTCGGATGCAGTAGTCATAGATGTAATTTTGGTATACCTCAAGTCAGCTCTTGCTTTATTTGATCTTGGATCCACTTATTCTTATATATATTCTTATTGTACACCACGATTGGAGTTGACTAGTTGTATATTATCTATTCCATTATGTGTATCTACTCTCGTGGATAATTATTTAGTAGTAGAACAAATATTCAGATCATGTGTTGTGATAGTTAGTGATGTTGATACTTATGTCATTCTTATTATTCTAGATATGTTGGATTTTGATGTGATTTTGGACAAGGACTGGTCATCCCGCTATTATACGGTCATGGATTATTTTTCCAAGACCGTTACCTTAGCTATACTCAACATACCCCCAATCGTGTAGTAGGGAGAAATTAGTTGTGAGTTGATGGGGATTATTTTTTATGTTTGTGCTAGAGGACATATGTTGGAAGGTTGTGAGTCTTATCTTGCTTACATATATGATACCCGTGTAGAGAGTCCAACACTTGACTCTGTACTTATTGTGTATGAGTTTCCTGATGTGTTTCCTGACGATATACCTGGTATCTTTCCTGACTGTGATATCTAGTTTACTATTGACCTTGATCCTGGTACCCGACCTATTTCTATGGTACTTTATTATATGGCTCCCACAGAGCTTAAGGAGCTAAACTCTCAACTCTAGTATCTTTTTGGCAAAGGGTTCATTAGACCGAGTATGTCCTCGTAGGAAGCCTCATTTTTGTTTGGAAAGAAGAAAGATGGCTTGATGTAGATGTGTATTAATTATAGATAGCTTAATAAGGTGACGGTGAAGAACCGTTATCCTATACCTTGCATTGATGATTTGTTTGACTAGCTTCAGGGTGCAGCAGTATTTTCTATTATAGATTTGAGGTCCAATTATTATCAGTTGAGGATTCGGGCTGAGAATATCTCGAAGATAGCCTTCAGGACCCGTTATAGACACTATGAATTTTTGGGGATGTCTTTTAGACTGACTAATGCTCCATCCGCGTTTATGGACTTGATGAACTGTGTGTTCAATCCTTATCTAGACTTCTTTGTCATAGTGTTCATTAATGATATCCTTGTGTATTCGAGGAGTAGAGAGGAGCATGCACAGTATTTGTGGGTTGTGCTCTAAGTTTTTAGAGAGCATGTGCTTTTCACCAAGTTCTCCAAGTGTGAGTTTTGGCTTGAGTCAGTATCTTTTCTCGAACACGTGGTGTCCAAGGCAGATATTATGATAGACCCAGCTAAGATTTTAGCGATTCGTGATTGAGCTAGACCTACATCTCCGACTGAAGTTCGCAGTTTTATTAGCTTGACTAGTTATTATAGGGGTTTTGTTAAGATCTTTGCTACCTTATCGGCCCCTATGGCTAGATTGACCCAGAAAGAAGGTCCTTTTTTATGGTCCAAGGAGAGTGTGTTGAGCTTTGCAAATCTCAAGGATTGTCTCACTTCAGCCTTGGTATTAGCTCTTCCAGTTAAGGGTGAGGGATTTACTATGTTTTATGGTGCTTCTGGTGTTGGTCTTGGGTGTGTTTTGATGCAGTAGGGCCATATCATTGCCTATGTTTCTAGACAGCTTAAGGTGCATGAGCGTAACTACCCCACTCATGATTTAGAGTTCATGGCGGTAGTTTTTGCACTCAAGATTTAAAGGCATTATTTGTATGATGTGTGTTATGGGATTTTCACCGATCATTATAGTCTTCAGCATCTTACGACTGAGCGAGAGCTTAAAACTTGCCATTGTAGATGGATGGAGTTGCTGAAGGACTATGATATTTCTATCTTGTACCATCCAAGTAAGGCTAATGTAGTGGCGGATGCCTTGAGTCGCAAGGCGGTGATCATGGGTAGTTTGGCATTTATTTTAGTTTCTCAGAGGCCATTGGCACAGGACTTTCAATCTTTATCCAATTTGACGGTTCGCCTTGATATCTCAGATCTTGCGAGAGTTTTGGCTTGTGTAGAGGTGAGGTCCTCCCTATTTGAGCAAATTCGTGATCGTTAATTTGAGGATAATAAGTTGTGCCTTCTTTGTTATTGAGTAGTGAGCAGTGAGTTTGGGAGATACACCATAGATTCTGAGGGTATCTTGAGATTTTAGGGTTGTATTTGTGTTCCCCAGCTTGATGATTTGATTCAATCTATTTTGCTTCAGGCTCACATCTCTAGATATTCTATTCATCCTGATACAGCCAAGATGTAAAAAGACTTGAGGTAGTTATTATAGTAAGAGAGTATGAAGAGAGATGTGGCAGACTTTGCAGCTCATTGCTTATGTTGTCAGTAGGTTAAGGTCGAGCATCAATGTCCCAGCAGATTGACTCAGAGATTGCCCATTCTCAAGTAAAAATGGGAAAGAATCACCATGGACTTCGTTAGCAGGTTGTCTCATACTTCCCGTGGTCATGATAGTATTTGGGTTATTGTGGACTATTTGGCCAAGTCAGCACACTTTATCCCCATTAAGATGACCTTCAATTCCAAGAGATTAGCCAAGATTAATGTTCAGAAGATAGTTTGCTTCCATTGAGTTTCGGTGTATATCATATCAGATCATGGTTTGGTGTTTACTTCGAGGTTTTAGAGAGCATTTCAGGAATTGTTAGGTACTCGAGTGGATTTAAGTATGGCTTTTTATCCGCAGATGAATGGTCAGTCTGAGTAGACTATTTAGGTACTTGAGGATATGCTCTGAGCCTGTGTTATAGACTTTGGGGATCAGTAGGATCAGCACTTAGCATTGACAGAGCTCACCTATAACAACAATTATCATTAGAGTATTGAGAGAGCACTTTATGAGTCATTGTATGGTACAAGGTTTCATTCTCTTATAGGATGGTTTGAGACATTCGAGGTTAGACCCTATGGTGTAGATTTGCTTCAGTACTCGTTATATAGAGTCAAGGTGATTTAGGATAGGTTGAGAACAGCCCAGAGTAGGCAGAAAGCCTATGCCGACCGTACATTCTGTGCCTTAAGATTTGGAGTTGGTGATCAGGTGTTCCTTCGTGTTTCACCTATGTGAGGTGTGATGAGATTTGGAAGGAAGGGTAAGCTTAGCCCTTGCTATATTGGTTCTTTTGATATTCTTCGTGTGGTTGGCGAGGTGGCCTATAAGTTGGCTCTATCTCCAAACTTTGTCACTATTTATCCAATTTTCCATGTCTCTATATTGCGAAAGTAAATTCTGGATCCTTCTCATATGCTTAGATGGGACTCGGTCCAGTTGGATGGTCAATTAACCTTTATGGAGGAGCCCATGCTTTTTTTGGCTAGTGTTGTAAGGCGACTACATACTAGGGAGATTTCGGTAGTCAAGGTTCAATGAAGGCATTGCCTACTAGAGGAAGCTACTTGGGAGATTGAGAGTGCGATGTGGGCCCAGTATCCTCACTTGTTCGAGACTTCAGGTACTTGCTTGTCTTTAAATTTCGGGGATGAAAGTTCCTTAGTAGTGGATGTTATAATGACCCTTCAGGTCATTATCCGTAATCTTGCTTATTTTCGCCGATAAAGCTTCCCTATAGTCATCCCAAGTCATTAGTGACTTGCGGGGACTGATAGTGCGGTTACCTTGCGGTTCACTTGGGGTTTTAGAACCCCTTTATCAATTAGAAGTCTTTATTGGTCCTAATTGACCATTAAGTGAAAATCTTAGTAAATCAGTCTCGTATGTGAAATTCAACTTTTCCAATGCATCTGGAACATCAAAAACTATGAGGTTTAATATCTTATTTGTTCAAAACGGACCCCAGATACATCTCGAGGCATTTGTCGAAGCTCAAAACCAAGTTCCAAGCTTCAGCCATGCATGGCATGCACCGAGGTACTGCAACCACAGCGAAGGACGTGCGACTGTAGTGAGGTGGGGGCCGCAACAGCGCCATCATAGGTCTGATTGGCCCATATTTAAGTACTATCTTGCTCAAATTTTGGCCATTTTGTGCCTTCCTCTTTACCTAGAAACCCTTATAGAGTGTAAAACCTTGTAAGTGTGTCTTATGGGTTGAATTGGAGCTTAAACCACTTACGTGATTAATTCTTCTACAATCTACAGTAAGAATTCCTCTAATTTGGTATTGATTTCTTGGTTTCTTGACTTAAAACCCCTAAATCATTGAGGGTCAATTGTAGCCCCAATCTTGAGTGATTGACTCAAATTACTTGAGGGTTTTAACTCCCTAAAGATAATTAGGTTAGGGGTTGGTCTTGGAAAATCCTTTCCAAGGGTGAACCCCAATTGGGGTTTTGGTATCCATTTGAAACCCATGACACAATAGTGCCATAATGGGTATTTTTATTCTTGTTGTAATGCTTAGATTGTATTGTTGATAGCATTGCTTGTGGAAGAGGAAACTTCACTAAAAAGAAAGAAAAAGCTTATTGGTTCATGAGTTGTTTGGACTCAAGATAGTTTAGGCTTACCAGTAGACTAGATTGAGCTTGTTTGTAATGTAATTATTGATATTTTGCGATATTGGGCGGGGATTTTAGATAATAGTTGATTAAATGGTGAACCTTGAGAGTATTCGATTGCTTAGGCAATTGAACTTGTTAGTGTAACGTTGGGTCCTTAGCTTGAAATCCTTGGGTAACTCGATTGTAGTCTTATAGCTAGTATAAGGATGCTATAGTTGCTTAAATGGATGAGGATGATGTTTCTCACAAATTTTAGGGGTACTGTTGACTTATATATTTATGTTTTTTAGTTAGGATGTGACCTTGGTGTTGGGTTGACTTAGAGAGGATATTTGAAGAAGTTTCCCCTTTTTGGTTTGATAAGGATTGATAAGCCCTTATGAGGTAACTTAGATGACTTAGTCTAACCCCGAGTAGAAGCTAGTCTCGTATTATTAAAGTTTTGACTTTCTTGGGGATTTAGATAATGGGACTTGACCCACCTTAAGCTTGAACTAGGTAAATGCTTAGTGACCTAGATACGTGGTGATTGACTAAACTATATATATAGGAGTTGTGATGGTTAAACTTGATTATAAGATTATTTTGTGATCATGGCTTGAATAATCTTGTTAAGTGATTATTGAGCATGTCTTGTAAGCACTCATGCTCTTATTTATGCTCATATTATATGTGAAGATTATTAGCAAGGTAAAGTGGCAAGTGTTATCCTACATCCCTATCTCCTTATATTGTTAACTTTTGTGTATATTTATTGGTTCAGCTATGCATGTGGATGTATGTTATTGTATTGGGAGACTTGTTGATATTATGATGATGCCAGGTGAATCCGGAGGAATATGTTGATATTATGATGATTCTCGGTAAATCCAAAAAAAATGTTGGTGTTATGATGATACTCGGTAAATATGGAGGAAATGTTGATGTTATGATAATGTCCGGTCAGTCCGTAGGAAATGTTGATGTAATGATGATGCCCGGTAAATCGGAAGGAAATATTGATGTTATGATGATTCCTGGTAAATCCAAAGGAAATATTGATGTTATGAAGATGCCTGGTAAATCTGGAGGAATGTTGATGTTATGATGATGCTGATAAATATGGAGAAAATGATGATGTTATGATGATGCCCGTGAACCTGAAAGAGGTAATAATGTTATGATGTCATGTGGGGAAACTTTATATAAATGCATTGATTCTCATGAGGTTAGGTCGTGTGGTGCCAAACCACTTATGTGCTTATGACATGATGTCTTCTTTGGCTAATGGATATTTATTCCTTGTCCTTATTCACCAGTTGAGGGGTGTGACCATTTTGACTCTAAGTAGTACCTAGTGATGAATTATACTAAAGATTGGGTTAAGTTCTCTTGATAGGATAATCATGAGTAAGGCCAAATCCTCACTTGGTAATCTACTTGACTTGAATGAATGATTATATTATGAAATCTTGCCTAGTTAAGTGGCTTATGTGGCAACTAGTTACTTCTAAATTTTGCAATTACGACTTGAAGGATAGAACCCTAGTAAACTAGTCGGTGGACTTTGCTTGACTAAAATATGGAAACTAGTCCTTAAGGTTACGACATGCTTAGTGATGATGGACCTAGTATTGTATGATGGTTAATTAGATTATCTTCTAATATATGAGGTTGAGATGGCTTAATTGATAACTCATATCTTGAAGATGCTATCTAAAGAATGGCCTTAGGATAGACGAATATCCTATAATATAGGTGGTTTGTAGCTTTCTCAAGTTGATGGCTAGTAATTATAAGGCTTGTAATCTATTAACTTATGGAAAATAAGGCTAACTAGTATGGACTTCACGCGGTGTTTATCGATGAATTATAGAATTAGTGTTTACATATTTATGCTATGACAATGTTGCTCTCACGGTATGGGTATTTGGGTTTGGATTTGGTAATGAACCATGGCAGGGTTGTGCTACCCGCAGGTTCAGCCAATTGGTGGAGTAGTTGTGTTATAATGTACTATTGGTTGTATTCTTTTGGTGTACTCTCCGGTGGTATGGGACACTATGATGGGTTCTTGATTGACATTTTTTTATGTGTTTTTTGGTGGTATGGGACGTCGTGATGAGGTTTTGTTGTGCTCTTTATTGTGTACTTTCCCGGTGGTATGGGACGTCATGGTAAGCTCTTGTTCTTTGTGTTCTAAAGATGGTTGACAATGATTATGGTGATTAGATGCTTTGTTGTTGCGTATATGGCTTTATGCTTCCAAAATGATACTTAGATATTACAATGATTATGGAGTATATGGATATAGTATGTCGTGTTATTGCTTTAGTAGTATGAATATTGTTACAGTGGTATCAAAGCAGGTTCATGTTCAATCCTATCTCTTGACTTTAAGGCTATTGTCTTACCTTATATCGTCTTTACATTATATTTGAGCTCAGTCGGCCGATGATTCCTACTGAGTACTCGTGTTTTGGTACACACACTACATTTCTATACCTTTTTGGTGTAGACCCTGGTTCTAGTTGCCGTCGTTGATCTAGTTCGTGCCACATTAATTATTCGGAGATAGGGTGAGCTCTTGGAGATCGAGTTGCCCTCTTTCCCTCTATATTTATTTGTCTTTTGTTTTCGAGACAAATGTATAAGATTATTTAAGACCCTTTAGATTTTGAGATTGTAAATTCCTTTTGTCAAGTTTAGAAGCTCTTGTATTAATACTATCAGATCATAGGATTTATGTTTGAATATCGGTTGTCTTTAGTTGTGAAATATTGCAGCTCTATATTGTGTGCACACATAGGGTCCATGTTGGACATTCTTACCAAGGTAACCCACTGCATTAGCTCTAAGTTACGGTATCGTCTTACCTACTGATGGGATATGGTAGGTGCCATCATCACTCAGAAATCGGGTCGTGATAGATATGCAGCCAACTCTACACTCTCACTCGAAGTGATGCCCATGATATTAGTCACTTTCTATACCATATCCAGAAACTCCTGCAGATCCTCCTTTGACTTGGATCCTAAAAACAAAAGGAGATTCATTCGAGTGAAATCTTGAATCCTAACTGGAGCTATATTTTCCACTAGATTAGCTGGGGAAACAGCCTGTTGGTTGTTCTAAGCAGCTACTGAATGGGCTAGGGTCATAAAAGTAGCCCTGAATTTGGCATGAGAAACATGCTCATTAGGGGATCTTTCTAAATAGGTGGTGGTGCGGACTAATCCCTATTCCTTCTTTTGTTGTTTTTTCTGGGTGGCATTTTCTATAAACGGAATGAAGGATGAGTTAGAAAGAGATTTTAAATAGAGCTCATGCTCTTTCGCATGACATGAACACTAACGAAAAGGAAACTTTCCTAAAACGGTTATAGCCTCTTGTCCATAAGTGTGGCACGCTTCACACCCATGCACAAGACTCTACTTAACGCGGCTTTCAAATACCCTAGGACAGTTTAAAATAATAGGATCTGATACCAAGTTTTGTCACATCCCGAGGCTACCCCATAATCGCGATAAAAGTGCTTACGATCATAAGTGACCACAAGCTAACCTATGAGTTGGTACCTGCTGTGGACAATGAATAAATGGCTCTGATATAACTTATGCGTAAGATAAGCTGATAAAATACTAAAAATTTAAAAACTGAATATATATATATATATATATATGACAATTCTGAAATGTCGGTGATAACTGATAATACTGAAATGACTAACTGATAGTCTGAAAGCCTCTAAACATTCATGGGGAGTTGATGGGACAAGCCCTCAATTAACTCCGATTGTCTAAACATAAGAAAATACTAAAATAACTGAGATAAATAAGCCATATCCTCGATGGATGAGGACTCACAACTTTTACCGCTGAGTAACACTGAGCTATCTAAGAATAATCGAGAAACTGAGCGTCTGAACCTATGTTATAAGATAACATAGCGCAAAGTTGGGGATTTATTCTAAAATCAATCGACCATGACATGGGAGT